>NW_004444080.1:686752-688192 GCF_000243295.1 Trichechus manatus latirostris | reverse complement strand
CAAATCCAACCCATTGCTGTCGAGTTGATTCCAACTCATAGCGACCTTATAGGACAGAGTAGAAGAGCCCCATAGGGTTTCCAAGGAGCGGCTGGTGGATTCAAACTGCCAAACTTTTAGTTAGCAGCTGAGCTCTTAACCACTGAGCAACCAGGGCTCCCTGATGGGGAAAACTTCCAGGAGAAACCTGCATGAAAAAGGAAGACCAATTTCTTATAATACAGTGGGACAGATTTCTTTTCCCTACCATTGGCTGCAGGTTTCCATCTTTCTGATGTCCGTTTGTGATCAGAGGACAACTGAGAAGTCTTTGTAAAGAAATTGTTACACTAGACTTGTTACAGGTATAGAGCAAGTGAAGCGACGGTGGCACAGGAGTCCTCTTCTGTGAGCAGGAGACTTTGATAGATTCTCAGACTGTTTTAAGTGTAATCTTTTACTTTAACTCCTTCTTAAATGAGCACAGAAGCTTAGTCCATTTCCTGCCAGTGGTGTGGCAGGAAAGCTGACATTTTAAGGGGACTTGGATGGTTTTGAAATGATTTTTCAGAACTTCAGGAACTTGTATGACTGCCCTGAAATATCTTTGCATGAATGTTTGTATCAGTAGTACTTTTTGAATTCAAATGGCCATATTGGCAAACAATTTAGGAGCAGAGTTTATGCAAATTCAATTAGGATGTAGAATTAACAACGTGACAGTGTTTGTGAATAACACTTGGAAAAGATATGAGACCATGACAGAAAACCAGAACAAAACGGAAGGTCTGGCTATTTGTGTCAAATTAAATTCTTAATAGATGATGATTTAAATGTAAAAAGTAAGGCATAATGGGAGTGGAAGAAAATTTAAGCAAGATTTTCATAATCTTGGGGTAGGGAAGGATTTTCTAAACCTGATATCTAAAGCCAATGCCCAAAGAAAAATTCATAGATTGGTTACATGAAAATGAAAAAAATTCTCTATGTTAGACATAGTTGAAAACCAAAAAGTACATGGCTTTATTATATTTGAAATATTATAAGTGGCATATGCTGTTAGGTTGTTAGGTGCCGTTGAGTTGGTTCCGACTCATAGCGACCTCAGGTACAACAGAATGAAACACTGCTTGGTCCTGTGCCATCCTCACAATTGCTATACTTGAGCCAGTTGTTGCAGCTGCTGTGTCAATCCATCTCGTTGAAGGTCTTCCTTTTTTTGACCCTCTACTTTACGAAGCTTGATGTCCTTCTCCAGGGACTGGTCTTTAGACATGTTGTACTTGGCTTAAATAATGTTTAGCCTGTTTTCCATCTAATGTATATTTGCTATGGATTACTTTTGCATTTTGGGCATACAGAATAACTTGTCCTTCTGAAGGGAGTTTTAACATAAACAAGTGTGTCATAGAAGGGGATAAAATGGTAACACGATAAATAATGATAACCTTATAATATAGG
>NW_004444080.1:679637-680683 GCF_000243295.1 Trichechus manatus latirostris | reverse complement strand
TCTCAGGAGAGGCAGAAAGGGTACATTTACAGTCTCAGACTTTGTAAGAACGTATGGATAAATTTTGGATCTGTGCATCTCTGAAACACAAAATATACACAAGTGAGACAAAATAATTGTGACATCTATTTGTAGACAAACACAAGGCAGGAAAACTCTTCTAAGATGGTGAACACAATAACATCCATTAAGAGGTGTGTTAGGAAAGGATTGCTATACTTAAAAGCAAGGTTCTTCCTGATGTGGAGCGAACTATCTATGGAACTCTCTCTCTTTCTGACTCATGGAGAGCTTTTGGTATATGGAAATTAAATGGGATCTGGAATTAGACAGACCTGGGTTCAAATCCAGTCTCAATGCCTTCAGAGGTCTCATGACCTTGAGCATCTTACTATGCCTATTGGTGCTGTCCTCCCATCTGTAAAATGAAGGCAATACTAGGGAAGTTGTGAGGATTCCACTTGTAAGTAAAGAGCTCAGCGTGGCACTCTATAGATACCAATGTCTCACTTCTCCTTTCCCCACAGTGAGCAAATGCTCAATCTCACAACTATATGATCAACAACTGTCAACACACTTTGAAAAGAAACCTTCTAAGAGTAGAGAACAGCCTTAGATGGATTTAAAACTAAAATAAATCTAGAGGAAAGATTTTCGCAAATTTCCACGGCTAGAAGGCAAAAGCCGTCAAGTGGAAATGACTTTTATTTCAAAAAGAAAGCTTGGATAGAAATGAAAGAAAATAGCTGTGGTACTGAAAAACAGTAGGGTGATTGTTAGAGTAATTAGTGGTAAAACTTAAATGTCAGGTTGTCTTTGGATCCTAAAATTACCACAATAAACCTGTGTGAAGTCTCTGTGGCTGGCAGCCAACCAGCATCTGAATGCAGATGTTATAGGGTTCTCGAGACAGAAAAGGGTACTGGCTGGGCTACTTAGGACCCAGGGTTTGAGACTGTTTGATAGGCCCCAAATGCTGATCAAGAGTACTCATGTGTCAGTTAGGAAAGATCTGGATTTTTTTAGGAGTCTGCTTCTATGGTCCC
>NW_004444080.1:668766-669846 GCF_000243295.1 Trichechus manatus latirostris | reverse complement strand
AAACGGGGCTGCTTACCTTTCTGAGCTTGACTTTTGTTCTGACTTGTGTAACTGTTTTGAATTCTGGTTCTAATGTTGTTGACCTCCTGCCTGCTGGTCTTGACATGAACTATGCTCTGTGGCTAGGTTTCTATTTGCTTTTTCTCTGTTCAGAATTCTATTTTCTTTTTCCTTTGATCTCTGGCAGGCCTTCAAGAAATATTTCCACTTCCCAAAGAGAATAATTTTCTAAATCACTGTTATCATGGAGTTGCGTCTATAATTATTTCAGCATTAAACTTCATTCTCTGTAGAACAATAGCATTACCACATGATGTAAAAGGACCCTTTGTAACTGCCATCAGGTCAACGCAGTAGTGTAGAATCCTGTGACCTTTTGCAATATGTTGGAATTGTGAAGAAACTTCTTTTGTGCATTATTTTCCTGAGCTTAATTATCCAAGCTTGATAAAATAAAGCACAATTATCTGGAAACACTCGATATTAAATCAATTTTTCCTTCTGCAGTCTGGAAATGAATATTACTAAGATAGTATTGGAAAATTTTTACCAATTATTGACCTCATCCAACTAGTGAGTGGGTAATAAATAACTCAACTTTTAGAAATAAATGGATTCTTTCAGGTAACTTTGGCACCAAGCAGTATGCTGGAGATATTCGTTGTTAAACAAGTTTAGCAATTTATCATCAGGTTATCGCTCAACTTCAAAAACACACACTACTGGATACTAGTCTAATCAAGCTCATTTTGTGCTGTATCAAACAGAATCCAGATATATCTTAATTGGCTTACATATGAAACATCTTTCTAAAGTATTTGCGTATTATAAAATTTTTATCAGCAACTTTTGGAAGAGAACATTTGTGAAAGTTGAACATATTTTAATATAAAAGGTCTGCTTTAACAGCTGAAAATTTCCCCAGGGGCTGACTTTATTCTTAATTGATTACTCAGTGCTACATCACCAGGCAAAAATTCCCTAGAGTTCAGCTACCTCTTGGTCACATTTATTTTGATAAAAATATTTAACTGAGAGTATACCAAATATTTGCTGTGTCTTGTTCCTTGAATCTCTGTC
>NW_004444080.1:666635-667879 GCF_000243295.1 Trichechus manatus latirostris | reverse complement strand
GTCATCTGCCTAAGCCTTAATGATATCATCTCACCTCTCCCACCTCCCCAAGAGCTTACTTTATAGAAACGTATTGATGAGTTTTTAAATATCCATTCTTGGTCTGGGCCATTCTTTGACCTCTTAATTACGTTGGCTGGATCGATGTGCAAGAGCTATATAATCTTTACAAAGCCTCTTTCTTGATCTTATTATTATTTATCTGAAGGAAAATTTGAATAAAGATTCTATCTAGGGATTTAGAAGGATTTCAAAAAATCTGTGGGAGAAAAAAGTTTAATTTTATTGACTTTTATCTATTCAATGTACATAATTAGTAGAATTAATAGTTTAATAGTATTTTACTTTGTTTTGAATAAACTAATGTAGGTCAACAAGGAGTAGACACATCTGGTGAAACTTTTGACTGATGAACACAATGAAACATAAAAGTACTAAAACGATGCTAAATACAGATTCAGAGGCCCTGGTTCAAGTCCTTGTTCGGTCACTCATTATTTGTGTGGCCTTGGAAAAGTCGTTTAGTCTCTTTGGACTTTATAAAATGAAGAGATTGAAGTACAATCCTTAATATTTATTTATTTTTGGGCAATGTAATCCTTTTTTCAAAGGAAATCTTACGCAGAAGTCCAAAATTCAAAATAAATAAAAGCAGGGCTACACTAGGGGTGTGTGTGTGTGTGTGTGTGTGTGTGTGTGTGTGGTGAGCTAGGCAAGAGTCCTGCTAGATTTGCCCTGCGTTTACCTTTGGGATGGCTCTTGAAGCACCTCTGTTGAACCACCAGGGCTCTGTGGAATAAGCCTAGAAAATATCTGACTAGCTCAATAGAGCACCTTCCCAGGATTAATATTTTGTGCTCTGAAGACAGTGGTGAGATCAGGGACTGAAGGTGATTCCTTACTTCAGAGCATTCCTGAGACAGAAATGTTTCCAAGTATTTGATACTCCTGCTTTTCTCATGAAGCTGCTCTTATTTGCAGCAATAACTCAGCAATGAGGTTGGAAATGGCTGCCACCATGGGCCTTAGAAAGAGAAAATGCAGACTGAGGACAGTAAGTAATGGAGGAAAGGGAGGATGTCTTAGTCATCTAGTGCTGCTATAACAGAAATACCACAAGTGGAAGGCTTTAACAAAGAGAAGTTTATTCTCTCACAGTCCAGTAGGCTCCAAGTCCAAATTCAAGGTGTCAGCTCCAGGGGAAGGCTTTCTGTCTCTCGGCTCTGAAGGAAGGTCCTTGTGAT
>NW_004444080.1:663685-664968 GCF_000243295.1 Trichechus manatus latirostris | reverse complement strand
GATGGCAATGGGTTTGGTTTTTTGGTTATATCTGCGAAGCTTAACTCTTTTTCTGCAACAGAGCTTACCTATGCTGTCCCTGGGGATTTTAGATCTGTTGGTGGGAGAAAAACAATTCATCTCCATGGCTTGGATGGGGCTTCAAGGGGAGGGATATGCTGAGCGGATTCTGACAAGTTTAAAACTGGCTTTTAGTTTGTATGTTGAAAGATAATTCTAAGAGCAAGATATTGTGCCGTGGAAATAAAAACTGAACCAAACCAAACCCATTGCCATAGAGTCAATTCCAACTCATAGCAACCCTATAGGACAGAGTAGTGCTGCTCCATAGGGTTTCCAAGGAGCGGCTGGTGGATTCAAACTGTTGACCTTTTGGTTAGCAGCTGAGCTCTTAACCACTGTGCCGCCAGGGCTTTGCCCTGGAAAGAGCTAGGAAATAATTGCTCAAAATTTTCCTCCAACATATTTTTCACAAAGATATGCTTAATAATTTTAAAGGGTGAGCAGAATTCAGTGGCTTTTTTGTAGACTTTTGGGATATTAAAATGATCCAGTTCTTCATTTTACAGATCATGAGGGTCATTAGTATGTTGAAGAATACAAAATCACCCCATGCCAAAGAATATAATTAGTACCTGAAATGATCTTTGTAGTGAAGGCCAAATTGAAAAGCCAAAGGGGCTTTGTAGTGAAGCCCAAATTAAAACTTAGCTCCAGTGTTTCTTAAATCTTTTGGCTCACATGCTGGTACCCGTTTCATGACGTTGTTGAGGCCAACATGATGGAAGAAAGTGATAATGCAATATTGAGGATTAGTTCTGATTCTGTTGATTTTTTTTGCTACCCAATGGCTCTCTAAAGGAGAATAATATAAGTGAACCTCATTTTATAAAATTGGGAAGGTACTTGGTAATGTATTTAAAGTAAATTAAATACATTTTATTTTGTTTTTTTTTTTTTGTTTATTGTTGTAGTTTAAGTGAAAGTTTACATTTCAAGTTAGTCTCTAAATTAAATACATTTTAAATGCACTTTGGAAGATGATTATTTATAAAGACTCTATGTTGAATCTTTTGTAAACTAAAGAAATATTTGAGAAACATCATTCATGATTATATATGTAAGTTCAATTTTTTAATATCTTAAACTTTCTTAAATTTGAATATACCTGTTTAATGGTGTGAGCATGAATGGAAAGGGAATATTAGCTAAAAGAAGGGTGAAGAGATAGCTAATAGGGGAAGAAGGCAAGATCATATTTGGAGGCAGAACTCTTCATTGCA
>NW_004444080.1:649741-650920 GCF_000243295.1 Trichechus manatus latirostris | reverse complement strand
TATGAAGAATAGTGGTGCTGCTGACAGATTCAGGAAACCTTCCAAGAAATAACCCCACTTTTGATTTGCAGAAGGATGAAGGGATGAAGGAATAACCCACTCCACCTCCACCACTTAAGGTATGTGGGACATGTGTATGTGTGCATCTATGTCTATGCATGTGTCTAATTTATTACATGAGCTCTCTGGCAGCTGAAGTCTATCTTCACTCTAAAGTGCTAGTAGGAATAAATTGAGCCACAGACTAATAATTTTCAATAAAACAAATATTTATTGTTGAAGTCTTGAGTGAATTCTTGTGCTAAGAGTAGTAGGAAATACAAAGATAAATGGTCCTTGCCAGCTAAAAGATTATAATCTAGTGAGGGGGTCATATACTTACAACTTTGGTCTAAAGAAGACTGAGATATATTACAATAAAGACAATAAACATAATCATAAACATAAAAGTTGTAGGAGGAAGGAGGTTGATTCCAACTATTAATGTTTGGAAAACATTCTACTTGAAGGAAGTAGGGCTTGATCTGGTCCTTGGAAAATGGTTGGACTTCAATAGACAACAATGGGGAGACTACTCCAAAGGGAAGGCACAGCATGAGCAAATATTCGGAGTTCTGAGGACACAGCAGAGAATGATTGAGGAAGAAGACCAGAACGTTATGACTAAAGTGTAAAATAGGTAGGAGTGCACAGAAAGGACAAGACTGAGAATTAGGCACCTGTCCTGTAGATCACATATTCTCAATGGGGGTGATATCACTCTTATGGGTGTGAAAAGTGGCTTTTACTTTTCCATGGATAAAACACAGATATAATCAATAATCAGATATACAGTTTTTCTGTGATATTATCATTGCATAAGGTGATTAGGAAAAAAAAAAAAAAAAGGCTAAAAAGTCTTATCTAAGGAGAATCCAGCAAAATGGCGATCTAGGCAGAAGCACCACGCAGTCCCTCCACAGCAAAGATCCGAAAAACTAAGCCGAATAGAGAATACAACAATCCTGAAACCCTAAAACATCAAATGAGGAGATAAAGAACTCAGCCAAGCACCAAATGGAATGAGAAAACTGACAGAGAATGGAGAGTGAGGAGAGATTCATGCAGAGGTCCCCTACCAGCTAACGCAGTGCAGATCCACCATCTTGGACTCCTATCGGAGACCAGCAAACAGGGGGT
>NW_004444080.1:641234-642654 GCF_000243295.1 Trichechus manatus latirostris | reverse complement strand
ATGTAGAAATTTTTGAAATGGTGTATCTTTGGCTATGCGTATTTTTACCAAAAAGAAGTTGAGAAGTTAGGAGGTTGATATGTTGTGGGGTTGTTAACCAATGTCATAAAACAACATGTGTGCTACTGTTCATGAGAAACTATTTTTTCTGTAAGCCTTCACCTGAAGTACAATTAAAAAAAAAATAAAAAAAAATTCTATCTAATGGCACTATAAGGAAAAATTTTGAGAAACACTGCTCTAGATGGTGAATTTCATGGAGCCCCTTGAACAAAGTAACTTGCCTTCCCTCAGTTCTTGTTCAGGTCCATTTTGTGGAGATAAGTTTCTGGTTTGAGGCGAATGTAGGTAATTTGGATAAAAATACTCTATTAACTCAAATTAGTTAATATAATGTTGGAAACCGTGTGTGAGGTAAATTATGCAAAAGTTAGTTTTTCCCTGACTCATGGAGAGAATGACTTTCAAAGTAATTTTTTCCTTCCCTTTGATTCTGGCATCTTGGGATTATAAGGCACATGGATTGCCGACAGCTTTCAGAACCTGTTACAGCTATTAAATAATGAACATTATCACGATCTCACCAATTCCATTAAGTGTGACATCATCATTTTCTAAACCTAGAGATATGAACCTGCTCTTTTTAATATTGCAGAGCAGGTAGAGGTAGAGCTAGGAATCACGGTTAGGGTTTTTATTCTAGGAGATGCCCTAAAATTTTTATTTTTATCAAATTATTAGCAAATATTTATAAAAACTTAAAAGGTACTGTGATCATTAAGGTTGTGTGTCAACTTGGCTGGGCCATGATTCTCAGTGGTTTAGCAGTTATGATGTAGTTCGGCAGCCATATAATGATGTAATCACTTCCATGATGATAGCTAATATAATGTGATCACCTCCATAATGGGATCTGCTGTGGGTAACCAATCAGTTGAAAGGGAATTTCCTTGGGGGTGTGGCTTACGTCCAGTATATGTAGACTTTCTGGCAAGGCTTTTGGGCTTTTTACTTGCTCTGGACCCTGCAGCCAGCTTCTGTTCATCTGACTTCGGTTCTTGGGACTTGAGCTAGCTGCTTACCTGCTGATCTTGGGATTCATCAGCCTTCACAGTCTGTGAGCTAGCTGCTGGCCAGTTTACCTGCAGGTCTTGGGATTTGTCAGTCTCTGCAGCCTGTGAGCCAGAGGCCTGTTGTCTGATCTGCTGATCTTGGGTTTGACAGCCGCTGCAGCTGTGTGAGTCAGGAGAAGCCTCCAGACTGACCCACAGACTTGGGACTTTCCAGCCTCTGCAACAGCATGAACCATTGCCTTAATATAAATCTCTCTCTCTCTTTGTGTATATACATAGATGCTTCACTGGTTTTGCTTCTCTAGAGAACCCAGCCTAAGACAGGTATAATTATTATAAGTACCAGG
>NW_004444080.1:638191-640255 GCF_000243295.1 Trichechus manatus latirostris | reverse complement strand
GAGTAGCTAATAAGAAATGGTTGCCTATTACTTTATTATTTTTCAATCTTGCAACGTAACTCATGTTAATTCACCTCTACTCAAAAAAGTGGGTTGTTTCAAGGAAGAGAAAGCCTAACACAATTTATTTGCCTGCGACCTCAGGGTAGTTTTGTTTTTATGATTCTCCCATAATTTCATCCAGTCCTTTAAATTATTATTACCATTCCTGCACATGCATTATATTACGTCTTTGTCTTTTACCTTTGTCCTTTGAATGTGACTGCTATCACTATAGTAGCGCCTCTATAAATGTTACTGACTGGTGTAAGGGGAAGAATCGACCTAAGTGAAATGATGATGCTTAAGAGCTAACGTTTGCAAAGTGCTCACTGTGTACCACAGACTCCTAAGAGTTTCCCATAGATTATCTCGTTTAAATCCTCACAGCAGCCCTATGAGGCAGGTACTATTATTATCCCCATTTATTAGCCGAGGAAACTGAGACACAGAGAGCTTAAGAGATTTTCCCAAAGCCAAACAGCCAATGATTGGCAGAGCCTGAATTTAAAAACTTAGCAAGTTGGTATTAGGAGCCATGAAGCCATTTTCCAGCCCCTTTCCTGCCACTAATGAGTGGTGCAAATTTGGACAATTCCATTTCACATTTCTGGGCTCAGTTCCCTCATGTTTCAAATAAGAAGGATTGACTAAGGAAGACTTCCAGCTGTAAAACTCTATATAATTCTATGGACCATTGAATGAATACCTCTGAATCATCTAATATATTATGAAAAGGAGTTGTGGTATAATAGAAAGGTCGTAAGTTTTGGTGTAATTGAAACTGTGACCTCTGGCAAGTCACTTAACCTCTCTGAGCCTGTTTTCTCATGTATAAATGGGCAATAATTCCTATCCAAGAGATTTGTTGTCACTTTTAAATGAGATAATATTGGGGTTCTTTGCTAATCTAAAGAACACTATAAATATAAGAATTTATCATTGCATAAAAGACACCATACTACCATTCTTTCACTGAGTCATTCACTCATCCATTAAGTATTTATTAAATGCCATTCACAGAGGTGAAAAGAATGGTTCCCTTCCCTTAAGGAGCTTGCAATTAAAGTGGGAGACAGACATACAAACTAACAGTTACCACAAAACTTGATGAATACATATAGGAGGCAGGCTCTGAATATAATTAGTTTACAGGAACCACTTAAGGTGCCTGAAGCAATCAGGGAGGCTTCATGTAGGAGGCAGCATTTAAAATGAGACCTGAAGGTGTAAATCATATAAGTATAGGCTGATGTGGGTGCGGGTAGGTGGGGGATTTTCTAGGAGAGGAAACAGAATGTGCCAAGACACAGACTTGTGATAGCATAGCATAGTTGAGTACTTGCAAGTAGATCATTCAGCCTGAAATGCAAACCTCAAGGTGGTGAGGGGAGGAGAGGGGCAAACAGGGAGGTGGAGGTAGATCATCAAGGGTCTTGTGCACCATATTAAGGAGCTTAGATTTTGTCCCATGTTGTTGTTGTTGTTAGGTGCTGTCGAGTTGGCTGCGACTCATGGAGATCTTACGTATAATGTTGCGTGGTCCTGTGCTATCATGATCATTAGTATGTTTGAGTCCATTGTTTTGACTATTGTGTCAGTCCATCTTATTGATAGTTTCCCTTGTTTTTGCTGACCCTCTGCTTTACCGAATATGATGTCCTTTTCTAGCAATTAATCTTTCCTGTTGATGTGCCCAAAGTGAGAGAGCCAAAGTCTCACCATTCTTGCTTCTAAGGAACATTCTGCTTGTATTTCTTCTGTGACTTTTTTGTTTGTTCTTCTCCCATAGGAGATAGAATCTAGGGAAGATTTGAAGGAGTGGATGTGGTTACATTCACATATTCAAAGTATCAATCTAGCAGTGCTGTGGAGCATGGAGATGGGAAGGAAATTGATGGCATCGAGGCAGCCTCTGCTGTTCACTGTGTGACGTCTCAGGCAGTGACTTGGCCGTGAAGGGTCCTGAAACTGCGGTCATGAGAAAGCCCAAGTCTGCTCTGGGACCATGGAGAGAAGAGAGAG
>NW_004444080.1:636029-637752 GCF_000243295.1 Trichechus manatus latirostris | reverse complement strand
CCTTTCCACATATGTAAATAAAAATTAAGTTTGTTTTCAAAATTTTTGTTAAGAACTACAGAATATTATAGGGTATAAGGATGCCAACTATGGAACCAGGCTGTCTGGTTTCAAATCCTGGCTCATTTTCTTGCTAGCTGTGTGAACTTGGATGAGTTATTTAACCTCTCTGTGCCTCAATGTCTTCAAATATAAAATGGAAAAAATTATAGTTTCTACCTACTTCAAAGTGTTTTGAAGGGTGAAATAAACATAAAGCATTTAGATCAGATTGTGTTCCATAGTAAAAGCTTAATCAGTGTTAATTATTATTAGTAATATTAACCATCATTGATATTCATGCTGCTGAGTTTGCCTGCTGTCTTAGTTATCTAGTGCTGCTATAACAGAAATACCACACGTGGACAGCTTTAATAAACAGAAATTTATTCTCTCACAGTTTAGGAGGCTTGAAGTCCGAATTCAGGGTGCCAGCTCTAGGGGAAGGCTTTCTCTTTCTGTCAACTTTGGGGGAAGATCCTTGTCTCCTTTTAACATCTGTTAGCTCAGCATCTCTTGGAGATCTACATGTGTCTTGGCATCAACCTTTCCCTGGGTCTAGGAGGTTCTCAGTGCAGGGACCCTGGGTCCAAAGGATATGCTCTGCACCTGGCTCTTTTTTCTTGGTGGTATGAGGTCCCTCTCTCTCTTCTTGCTTCTCTCTCCTTTTATCTCTTGTAAGATAAAAGGTAAGTGCAGGCCGCATCCCAGGGAAACTACCCTTACATCAGATCAGGGCTGTGATCTGAGTAAGTGTGTTGCATCCTACCCTAATCCTTGTTAACATAATCTCATCCTGCCTCATTAATATAGCAGACGGCTCGCTTCCAAATGGGACCGTAACCACAGGCATAGAGGTTAGGATTTACAACACATCACAAAACGGAAGACAGTCTCTCAATACTGGGAATCATGACCTAGCCAAGGTGACACATTATCTGGGGACAGAATTCAATCTATGACATCTACTCAGCAGTATTTCTAAAAACAGAAATATAGAATTGAAATGTTAGGCAAACAGGAGTCCTGTCTCTCAGCACAGAGTCAAATACAGTCAGAGAATAGCAAAACAGAGAACCTAAGAATTGGGAGATAAATTGGACTCCTTTGGTACTCACCTTTTTAATACAGCCTCTGCATCTCAGACATTTATGAGGCACTTTTCTCTGGCAGATCTAATTCTGATGTTGTCCTGTTCCCTGTTCCCATTCTCCTCCTGGTATCAGCTAGCCCTGAGCCTGACCCCCTCTGACTTACAGATGCAGCAGTACAGACCTTCTGCTTTCCAAGTATCAGAATTTCTGGATCCTCACCGTTGGCCAAATGCCACAGCACAGGAGGTATCTGTGTTGCCTATAAATAGAGCTGTGCTTGGGTGGGTGCCAACCGCTCCAGCACCAGAAATACTTAACAATCTCCTTGCTGATGATTCCAAACTGGCTTCCTAGCAGAACAACAATAACAGCATCATCACACTTTAACTTTATTCTAGATTGCTAAGTCTTTGGACATATGGCTAGTTTTTATTAAAAGGATAAATCGATATATGGATGCCTTGCTTCTACCAAAGGAGCTCTGGTGGTGGTGCAGTGGTTAAAGTGTTCAGCTGCTAACCAAAAGGTTGGCAGTTTGAACCCACCAACTGTTCTGTGGGAGAAAGATGTGGCAGTCTGCTTGTGTAAAG
>NW_004444080.1:632251-633319 GCF_000243295.1 Trichechus manatus latirostris | reverse complement strand
GTGTGCTATGATATCTTGAAAAACCTGTATGAACAGGTAAATATTAATAGCTGATTGGAAAATATTATGGCTCATGCATAGATATAGAATACTGTCTAATACCAAGATTTTGGCAAACATTCTATTCATTACAAAAAAAAGCATGAGCTGTCTCATCAACCTTCAAATCATACCCTGAGATACCCCAGAAATAGGTGTGTTCATCTCTGATTACACTTTTGCCGGCCCTCTCAACCTCATGCCTTGCTATTTAACTCCCTTCACTTGGGCTCTTAACCAATGGAAATAGTTTAATGGCTAGGTTAAACTATTACACATATACTAATATATCAGCTGGTAGAACAATGTACCAGGTGCTAAGAAGGTAACAAAAACATATACCCTTTACCACAAAATAAGACCAGTTTCAATTGTGCCTACAGAACATAGGTGCCTTGCTTTAGGCACTTAATAGGCTTATAATATACTGAGGAAAAGAGATAAGCATATTCATCTAAATTAAATAGCAGAATATGTAGCAGAGGAGAGAAGTCACAGTATTGTGGAATCATCAGGTGCTCATGGAGAGTTGGTAAAACTGTCTGCAATGTAGTAGGTAATAATGGTTAACACTCTCGGCTACTAACTGAAAGGTTGGGGGTGTGAGTTCACCAAAAGGCGCCTTGGAAGAAAGGCCTGGTGGTCTGCTTCCAAAAAATCAACCCCTAAAAACCCAATGGAGCACAGTTTCACTTTGACACACACGGGATCGCTATGAGTTGGAATCAACTCAGTGGCAACTGTTTTTTTTTAACCATCAGCCTTGGAGTAGGACAGGCCTGGGCTTGAATTCTGGCTTTGTGATCTTGAGCAAGTTATCTCCTGTCTCTGAGCTTCAGCTATCTCCTGTTAAACTGGCTTAATAAAACTTACTTTGCAGATGTGTTGGAAGAATTAGGTAAAATAATGCATGTAAAAGAATGTTCCTGGTACATAGTAAATGCTGGATAGTGTAACTGTTATTAATTAAACTGGAGCTTGAACGATAGGTAGTATTTCATGATAGGTAGCATTCTCATAGTGAAAGTG
>NW_004444080.1:618814-630249 GCF_000243295.1 Trichechus manatus latirostris | reverse complement strand
TAGCTTTTCTTCCCTGGGATGAAAACATGTTGATTCTTCCCATAGTAGGATTATGGTTATTTGTGGAAATTACCTACCGGAAATATGCTTTCATTATATTATTACTAGTAGGGTATGCAAAGAGAAGGGGGAAAGAAAGGGATATCGAAAAGTCCAGAAATGAACTCTAAGAACTAACTCAGTTTTTAAGAACTTTATGCCTGACTTACAATTTTGATCATGATTGAGTAGCTTGTATCAAACTTCCCCTCCCACCAAAACATGTATAATGTCTGGGAAAAAATATATAAAGGAACTATTTGTAGGCATGCAACCAATACAAGACTAGGATTCTTGAGATCAGGGAAGCACGGGAGGTTTACCCTACATTCACCCTGGGTTTCTCCTGGTGTGAAATTTTCAAACCATGGCATGGGAAAACAGAGCCCAACCAAAAAGCATGTCTATAACTGGACCTCTAAATCTTCTACACCAGAAAGCATGTCAAAATGCAAGTGAAAATAATGTTCTTAAAAACAACCTTAGATTTGTTCTATTTTGAAAAGTAAATAATTTAAAAACCATTTTTCAGTAATTATTAATAGTGACAAATTAATAATGAAGAACTGCTAGTCTAAACAGCTGGCATGAGTATGATGCTGGTGTTTTTCACTATAAAAAAGAGGATTTGGGGGTAAAACAGTGAGCAGGTGCCCTAAGTACTGAGATAGTCACTCATTCATTCAACAAATGTTTGCTGACACCTGCTGCATGCCTTAAAGACACAGTCCCTAAAACTGGTCTAATTCCTGAATTTTAAAGAGATATAATAATGACTAAGAGGGCGATCTGATTTAATTACAACCAGAATTAGTTTGCTAACAGACAGACACATCAAAGCGAGCAGGTATAATGTTATTTATAGCCAAATAAACCTGGGCTGATTCCCTAAGTGGCTAATTCTTTCTGCTCCTTCTCACTTTCCTCATCTGTTAAACGGGGATAATAATATTTACTTCATAGAGGTGTTGTGATCGTTAAGTGGGATGATGTATTAAATCTACTTAATGTGAGTCATATAATCAATACATGTTATCTATTATTATGATTGTTACTATGCTCAGATTTATCTTTTAATCAATCATTTTACTTTATTGGATGTGAGGGAGTATTTCTTCCCAGCATACTTGAGTTGTATTTTAAACCCGTTGCCATGGAGTCGATTTCCTATCGGACAGAGTAGAACCCACAGGGTTTCCAAGGAGCAGCTGGTGGATTTGAACTGTCGACATTTTGGTTAGCAGCCAAGCTCTTAACCACCACGCCACCAGGGCTCCATGTTAATTTTAGTGGCCACTAACTCCTTGGTCCCAGGAGCCATTGTGGCATTAAGAGGTCAGTGGTACAGGCCCAGTTTTGAACTGTATATTGTAGCAGAAAAGAGCAAATGAATAACTTTGCGATTTATCGAGCAGCAGTGACTTCAATTATGGCTGCGTTTGCTGCCTTTTGTTTTGTCAGTAAAATACCAGAGGGATTTGGCTGTTGTGTATACAGGGGTACAAAGCCCCAGAGAGGGTGAAATTGGATTTTGTAATCTCATGGCTTTTAGGCAGGAAAAGGATTATGAAGCAGCTGGTGAGAGTAAAATATTCATTAGTTCAGTCTGCAGCAACATTCAGATGTTTAGATGGTTTCTCATCTGCGGTAGCTGAAGCTCTGCCCTCAAGACATTTTAATTGTGCAGAATGTACTGAACAGCCAGGGCTAGCATGAATCCCTGGTAAATTGGTTATTTCTGAGATTTTCTTCATTCTCATGGCAACGTTTATTACACTTTAGCCTATGAAATTTACGGCACAAAGGAAAGTGACTACCACATGAAAAGCTAAGCTAACATTTCATAAAATTAGAATGCTTTTTCTAGACTACATTAAAAAAAAACCCGTCTTATCACACATGGAGATTCTGCGTACTCTTGCCTTCAAGCACTTTAGCCATTTTAGCTCAGTGCACTAATCTCTTCCAGGTAATTATTACCTTGCGCTAACACGACATCTTTGGCTCACCCCTCTCAATTCCCAAAACAATCTTGTTGTCTAGCAAGGTACCTGTTATTATAATGGTTGATTACTCAAAGTCACAAGGCTACATAGTGGCAAAGCTAAAATATTTCGTGCTAGTATATATGAGCATCACCTAAAAGCTTGTTGACAATGCATATTCCTGAGTACTGCTGGTTTAAAATGTCTGGTAGTGGGCCCAGAAATCTGCATTTTTACAACCAGACCTGGTGATTCTGAAATAGGTCGTCTTAGGACATGATAGCAACCAAATACAAAGGCTTCTGATAACAAAAGCTGTAGGCTGTGTCTACATCCCCTAAATATCTTGTGCAATTTAGGAGTAATGTTATTCCCTGTAGCACAGAAAAAAAATAGAGCTGGTTTCCCTAAAAGTGAAAGGTTATTTTCTTTTTCTTTGCCCCTCTGCTGCCACTGCGAGAAGAGATGTGCGTCTAATGCTTTTGAAAGTTTTCGTTGAAGCTGAGCATCACCCCAGAGGACCCCAGGAGTGGCTTCTATTTATAATATTCATGTTGTGGGGAGTGAACATGAAAACAATGGAAGCAAATCAAGGATTCAACCATGAAATGCTCCTTTCTGGAAAATGTCAACACCCTCTAGAGCCACTGATTCCATCCACAACCCCGCCCTATTCCTGCTCTTTGCTTGGTTTCGTTGACTCCTATCAGCCTCCAAACGTAGTTGCCGGGCAACAAACAACATTCCAGCCTTTCTAAAGACCCATTGCTCCTTCCCAGAAATATGGTGGTTCTCAAGCAGCAGGCAAAAGCAAGGCATCTCATGAGAATGAAACATTGCCTCTGGGTTCATTCGGGTCGTCAATTTCCAGAGGATGGCAGTTTTTGCAGCAATTTGACACTCCTACTTTGTGCTGAAAGTGAAGCTGCCACCTTTTTCATATTACGTGGCATGGGCTTATACGGTACTTTTTTTTTTTTTTAACTTCCGGTTTTGCCGATCCTAACGCGAATTAGTTTCCGTTTTATAGTGCAATGCCAGTTATATAGTGACACAATAAACTCCTAGTTCTGCAGGGCTCCCAAAGACTGTAATTGTGTCACAGAAACACCAAAACAAACGAATGAGGTAAGTTTCCATTTTTAGCAATAAACAATCTTACGCACATTAAACTTTCTATAAACTAACAAAGATGCTGTATTGGGAATTTTTCTTAGCAGTGCTCTGAATAAAACGATTGCATTTGATTTTCTCATCAGGAAAATGAATGGGTTGGAATAGATTAGGGGTCAGCAAACTTGTCCTGTAAAATATTTTAGGTTTAGCAGAGCATATGGTCTCTTCCACGACTATGCAGTTGTGCTCTTGAAGCATGAAAGCAGTCGTAGAAAATACAAAAATGAATGGTTGTAACTGTGTTCCAATCATTCTTTACTTACAACAGGTGACAGGCTGTAGTTGGCCTATGGGCTGTAGTTTGCTGACCCCTGGAGTCAGAGTCTTTTCCAGCTCCTTAGTATTTTAATTCTATTCGAGCAAATTAAAATCCAGCTGTCACTCGGTCACTCTCTGTTTAAGATCTCTAGTGATCAGTTACTTTTCATTTTGTCTGCCAAAGCAAACTGAAATTAGAAATAATAATAATTTTTATTGGACAACTCATGTGCCACTAACTTGATAAACATATTTTCAAGCATTATTGATCTGAATCTTCTCAAACAAACCTAAAAAAAGGTGCTATTATTATGAACAGCTTTTACAGATGAGGGAAATTGATGCTCAGATAAATAAGGTAACTTGCCCAACTCACAGTGGTACAGCTGGGCTTAAAGTCTAGGTGTGTCTTCTTCCAGAGCCCGATTGTTAAACATCATGCTTTAAACAGAGGTCCTTGGTGGTTCAATGGTAGAATTCCCACTTTCTGTGTAGCACACTGGGTTTGATTCCTGGCCAGTGCACTTTATATGCAACCACTACTCACTCATCTGTGAGTGGAAGCTTGTGTGTTGCTGTGATGCTGAACAGGTTTCAGCTGAGCGTCTAGACTAACACACACTAGGAAGAAAGGTCTGGTGATCTACTTCTGAAAATCAGTCAATGAAAACCTATGAATCACAACGGTCCAATCCATAACTGATCATAGTGATAGCAGTGTTTCCTTCTGTTGTGCATGGGGTCACCATGAGTCAGGCTGACTTCATAGCAGCTAACAACAACAACACGCCCTACACTACTTTACATGAAAGAAGAATATTTTTACATTCTAAAATGTTAGCAAGTGTGCTAATACTTGACTGGGGCATGTAATCCCAGGGTGGCAAGGGTAAGGGAAAAGAACAAGGAGAGGGCAGCCAAAAGAAGGGCTTTGAAAGGTGGGTCTACAATGTCAAACATGTCAGAAGAGCTGAGGCACATGAGATCTAAGACGAAGCCATTGGGTTTGAAAATTAGAACGTGTCTGAAGACTCTCAGGGTAATGACTGGGATCAGAAGCCAGATTATAAGAGGAATAAAGAGTGAATTGGTGGAGAAAGTATACTTAGACTTGTCATTTTAGAAGACTGGCAGTCAAGTGAAGATAAATGAGATGATTACTTTTAAGTATCCCTATCTTTTCATTCTCTCTACAGGGATCACTTAAAACAAACAAACAAAAAACTAAGATGCATACACCTTTTCATAAATTGATAGCCATGTTTGTTGCTGGCATGGTTGCCAAGATTTAAAGACCAGAGTTTAGTTCTACTGTTATTTAGGACTTTGTCTTAGAAAATTAATAGATACTGGGGTTTGAAATGTATAAAATCATTTAGTTTATAAATGTATAAACTCATTTAGTCATGGCAAGGCATGCAAGTAAGACTCCACAACATTCGTTTAGAACAGGAGAATAAGAATTAACAATTACAATGTTAGTTCAATGGTTACAGTCTAAATCTTTAGACTTTAGGCTTTAACCTTTAACTAGAGGTCTCGGGAGGAAGGCTTAACCATGGTGCGTACTAGGCGGAGGTCACTCATAACTAGGGTCTGAGGTTGGCAGCAGCAAGCAAAGTCTCGGCAGGCTGTCTGTGTTTGCCTCTGCCTTTTCTCAGTGAGTGAGCAGAAATTTAGGGTTTATATGTGAATTTGTCACCTTGGCCCCGTATGACAAGGGCCAGTGTGACATTAAAGTACGTTATATCTTTCTCCAGGGTTAGAGAGTAGCCAAAGGTTGCATCTTTTCTTCAAGGTTAGAGATTAGGGAAGTTGTTTAGATTTATGTCTCAAGACTAGTTTACAAAGATTAACTGTTATGTCTTCTTTTATTACAGCATGTCTGGTCAAAGTCAACTTGAGGGTTGTTTACCACACTCTTCACATACTTCTATGTTTCTATGTCTAAGTTCAGAAATCTTCTAAGTAACTTTCTCATGACTTACAGGTATCTAATGATTTATAGTTAATGTTAGCCTCACAAAGGTAGAGGCTTTCTAAGTATTTTTTAAAAGTATTTCTAAATTCATGTTATGAGTGCTTATACGTATGTATTTTGAAAGCATATTACTGACTTAACCCTTATGGGATTTGAGATCATTATAGAAACACACAGAACATTTATGTAGGAGCAAACATTTTTTTGTGTGCCAGAAATTCATTAGTTTTCATTCTAGTCAGTGAGTGACAGGATAGGTCCTAAGATTTCCTTCTTGGTGGTTGGGAGTGTTGTTTCAGCATCACTGAGATCTTTTTTTTTTTTTCACTTTAAAAATAAGATGAAATTAAGAGACCAGCTTGATGGGAAGTCAGCTCACTGTGTCATGCAGATGTAAGAGAAATGTTGGCGCAATTGCTACTCCTAAAAACAGACATGGTACTGGAGTAAAAAGTAGAATCTTTTTTCACTTTTCTCATAAAGTAAAAGATATGGATCAATTCTGGCAGTGTTCAAAGCTCTCTTTGTGTAGTGAAATGTCTCTAAGGGGCAGAAAAATAAAAAGACAATGTGTTTATATCAATCCCTAACTTAGAAAAATATCACTGGTTGAAGTTCCAAACTATGTATTTCTACCTAAAGCCTTTTAAGTGGGCTTGGGAACCTGGGTACTAACTTAAAAGAGAGAGAGAATTGGAATCATTACAAAAATAATTTTTATTACCAAATAAAATAATAATTACCAAAATAATTTTGCAAAAACCTCCAATTTAATTTACATTGAACAAATGTTTTCAAAGCAGATTATAAGTATTCCCTCTGCAGAACTTGAAAGAAAAAAGCATTTGGTATTTTAAAAGCATTATCATGTAGAAAGCACTTTAAGATTAAATGCACACATATTTTGGGTGATCCAGTATGAAACCTTGAGTAGAGGTTGAAGAAGATCCTCTATGACATTTATAGATCTTTTAAAAATAATATTTAAATTGAAGGAACTGTGAATTATCAATATTAACCTTAATGATATCACAAATAATAGGCATCCCCCAGGAATCAGTCTCAAACCTCCATTAGGCATTATATAAGGTTTAGTCTCCACTATGAGCAAACATTTTTCCAGAATGGCTAATAAATAGCAGATTGGTGTGATTCCACATTTAAAAAATTATCTTTCCCTTTTGATAACGGAGATTTGTGAAATAATCAAAGAATTGTTATTAGAAGGAAAACGGTGGGGCAGAGGAGCTGAATAATTAATTCACTAAGTTGTATAACTGAAGCTTGACTAAAATATCATCTAATGTAATTCAGTGATTTAGAGGAACACATAGTTAATGATGTACAGTTTTTAGTATTTTAAGAGAGATGATACTTCCCATCTGCCCTTAATTAGAAATTTTCTTGTAACTATGTCTCTATTAATTGATCTTTAAAAAGGAATTAAAAAAAAAAAAAACTCTTTTACAATATTTTAAGTAACACTTGCATTCGGTCGATTCCTACTCATGGCGACCCCATATGTGTCAGATAGAACTGTGCCCAGTAGGGTTTTTAATGGATGATTTTTTGGAAGTAGATCATCATGCCTTTCTTCTGAGTTAGTTGTGGGTGGACTTGAGCCTCCAGCCTTTCTGTGAGTAGCTGAGCGCTTTAATCATTTGCACCACCCAGGAACTCTTTCCGATATTAGTGAGTCATAATTAATTTATTATGAAATGATTGGAATATAATTATTGATTTATCCTGATTCTTTTATTTATCTTTGTTGTTGTTAGTTGCCGTAGAGTCGGCTCTGACTCGTGGTGACCTATGTATAACAAAACAAAACTGCCCGATCCTGTGCTGTCTTCATGATTGTTGTGATCTATAGAGTTTTCATTGGCTAATTTTTCGAAGTAGATTTTCAGACCTTTCTTCCTAGTCTGTCTTAGTCTGGAAGCTCTGTTGAAACCTATCCACTATGAGTGACACTGCTGGTGTTTGAAATACTGCTGCTATAGCTTCCGGCATTATAGCAACGTGTAAGCCACCATATCATGCCAAACTGACGGATGAGTGATGGTATTTATCTTTAGAATATTTATTTAGTTCTGAATTAAAAAGATTCTTAACTAGTTCTACCGTTAACTCTAAAGGCCCATGGGTACCCTCTTTTAGAAATTCAGGCTAAGTTAGTTATTGCAGTGGATTCAAACCTTGCCTGATTAGATTCTGTTGATTGTCCTCGCAGTCCATTCTTAGACTGATGACTGAACATTGAATTAATATACAGTGGTGTCTACCACACAGTAGGCATCTAGTACATGGTTTTGAGGTTTTTTTCTTTTAAATCGTTTTTTTAACTTGACTTTTTTTTCCAAGTTAAATTTGATTTGGCATCCTTTCCTAGGCAACCATGATTCCTATATTAATTGCACTTAAGTACTCACCTACTTTGCTTGGTGATGTTGGGATTGGCCCTAAAAGTGATTATATCAACAGATAGTTTGTTCATGTGATTATTATTTTTTACCACCGTGGAAAGACATTGAAATAAACTCCACAGCTCACTCATAGACAGACCTGTGTACATCTCTAAACAGAAAGTATTTATTTTATTTTAATTCTTAAGGTAAAATATTACTTCTTGAGGATTTGTTGATTATTCTTTTGACCAACCCACTGCCATCAAGTCAATTCCGACTCATAGTGACCCCATAGGGTTTCCAAGGCTGTAAATCTCTCTATGGAAGCCGACTGCCACATCTTTCTCCCGAGGAGCTGCTGGTGGTTTCGAATCACCAACCTTTCGGGTAGCGGTTGATCGCTTTAACCAGTGTACCACCAGGGCTCCTTATTCTTTTGACCATTAGTTGTAACTGCTTAAAAGTAAGTATAGTAGACTTATAATACTTAGTAACAATTTCTCTTTTATTGAGACAATTTCATTTGTACTGAATGTATAAAATTGATAAGTGTATGCATGGATATTTAATTAATTAAAAATCTTATTATTGAGGCACTCATATTTATTTTTTTAAAACAGGGATTTATTCCAAGTATTTAAATATGTTGAAACATAGACTTTTTTTCAGGCTGTTTCTGGGGTGTTCTAGATGTGATACTGTAACTTGCTTGAGAAATTTTGTTCTATTGGAGCAATCAAACACATGATTGCCAGAAGAAATAAAGTCTTTAGAATTAGCATTTATTGCAACAAATCTTCTATAGTCCCAACTAACATATTAAATTGTAAATTACAGGGTCCGAGTATGTTTTTTATTGGGAAGTTTAAACTCCAGACTTTAAATTATGATGAGAGTTATCATAGAAGGAAGTACAACTTTATTTCTGGAAACATCAAATATTACAGCTCCTTTTTATTTATTTTTAATGAGGTGGCAGAATAAAAGAGTAATTTCTTAAAATTATTTAAGAATTTCTAAGGTTTATTTACTTGTATTAAAATGGTCTCTCCTTTTGTTATAGATACAACAGCTTTTTAAAAAAGGGAAGTTTTAAATGTGATAAACAATGGGTTTGAAGTGCTTTACCTGGTGCCCGGCAAGTAGTAGGCACTAAACATCTGGTACCTTCTATGCCATCCTCCATAGTCTGCGAATCTCATCATAGCATTAAGGTGGTACTCTCAAAGAAGGGAATCCAGATGCTGGAACTGAAGGGCGCTTAGAGTTCAACCAGTTTAACGCTCATGAAAAGATCAGATAAAGTGAGTCCAGATTCTAACTCAGAACTGCTGGCTCCGCATCTCTGACTCTTTCTGTATCAGCATATTGTGGTCTCTTCAGGCATTGTTTTGTTTCTTTCCCTGTCTCCCCCACGAGCGAGATTTGTATTTAATGCAATCAGTGGTTTGCGGTAGGTAGAGAGTGACAGAGGAAATCAGATGATGGTAAAGACTTGGCAAGAGTTTTATTGTTTTTCTCATTCTTACAAACATGAACGTGTTTCATTTTTCATAGGATTATGACCATCAGCCTTTTAGAAGTTGTTGACTTCAGTGCTGAATCTCTGCTGGTTCCCTCCCTGACCTTTGAGCCCGTTCTCTACGGCCTTATTGATTTTGCTCCCGTTTGCCTACATCCCCTTGGTTGTTAACGCAGGACTCCCACAGTCAGCCAAGGGAAAAGTGCATCAAACTCACTTTGCTCTCTGAATTCAGAGCTGACACGTTCCCTCAGCAACATTTCTGCACAGTGGCTGATTTGCTAGGCATTTCTCTTTTGACAGTATGGTTTCATTAGTCAATTAATTCCCATTTTAATCTCTTATGACTCTAACACATTGCAGATGAATAAAGGAGAGTATACTGATAAGATTAGGAATTTTTAAGTAATATAAATCCAGTCCAAACAAATTTCAGCCCTCTCTCAAGGGAATGCAAAACTCTGATAAGGCTGAGAAGGAATCCAGAAGAGAAGCTTGGAAGTTTTACAGGAGACCAGTTGGTGGCAGCATAGAATGTGTGAGAAAAACTCAGAGTAGTAACAGTTTAAAAACATGATACAAACATATTGCAAATAGTTGCAAAACTACTCATTACTGATGGTGAATGAATTAAGGAAACTGGATAAGGACATGTTCTTTCGTACCAGAGACACTTGAGTTTGACTCAGTTTTGCGCTTACTGGCAGCGTGAACTTGGGCAATCAAATAAACTTCTCTAAACCGCGGTTTCCTTGTTTGTAAAACGGAAATAATAATAGTTTCAGGTTTGTTTTGGATTAGGAGAGATAATGTATTTAAAAGGATTACCTCTATGCCTATCACTTACACACACCACACACACACACACACACACACACACACACACACACACGGAGATCAATCAGATATGATCATCATATTTTGCAAGGATGTTTCCATAACTTATCGTAAGACTGTGGGGTACCAAGAGGGAGTCAGGGGCAGTTAGCCTCTAGATGCCGGCAATAAGGAGGGTGCATTATTTGTAGAGAGTTTAAATAGAATAATGATACCAAGTAAAATCAAATGTACCTTTTATAGCCACTATGTACTATATTATTGCAGTGATAAAATACTCTTCCTCATGGGAACTCCTCTGTTCCTAACAAATTGAGGTTTTATTATCAGTTCAGGCAACAGAAACCTCAATTTGTTGGAGTCCCTGGGTGATGCAAATGGTTAGTGCACTTGGCTGCAAACCGAAAGGTTGGAGACTAGAGTCCACCCACAGGCACCTCAGAAGAAAGGCCTGGCAATCTACATGCAAAAAATCAGCTACTGAAAACCCTATGGAGCACAGTTCTACTCTGGCATACATGGGATTACCATGAGTCAGAACTGACTCAACGTCAACTGGTACTGGTTATCCTCTTGCCCCTGACCTATCTAACTTTTCTGTTATTTCTCACTGAATCCTTCTCTCCAGTCAAATTGGACTAATTGTTCAATAGAGATCTCTGTACATTTCTGCCTCTACATTTTTGATCACACAAATCCCGCCACCTGTCATCTTCTTTTATCTACATCTTTTCCTTTACAGCCCCAGTGTAAGGGATACTTTTTCTGGGAAGCCTTCCCCATCTGCTGGATCCCATAAGGATCTCCCCCTTCTTATGGATGAGGCTATTTTGACACTTAGCATTTGTTGTCTTGTATTACTATGTATACCTCCCACCCATACCCTAAATGTAAGACTTATGGAGGCAAGTATCAAGTTCAATATGTCTGTGTATTTCTAATGCCTAATACAGTGCTTTCACACAGTAGCTGTTCTATGACATTCATGGAGCTGGCATTCATATCCATAATCCAGACCAGATTTAGGTTTTGATATCATCTGTACACTTGGTGCTCACAATTGCATTTAGAGTTCAAGCAATTCTGCTTCACAGAATAAACATAACTAGTGGATATCTTCTATTTTGAACTTTCTCTGAGACACGTGTATGTTACCTTAAATAGTTTATATGATTTAATATCAATTACAATTAGATGTTTGAGAAAGAAAAAATCTGAACACCTTGTAG
>NW_004444080.1:617385-618570 GCF_000243295.1 Trichechus manatus latirostris | reverse complement strand
TTAAGAGGATGGCTGCTAACCAATAAGTCGGCAGTTCGAATCCACCAGCTGCTCCTTGGAAACCCGTGGGGCAGTCCTACTCTGTCCTATAGGGTCGCTATGGGTCGGAATAGCCTCAGTGGCAACTGGTATAGTCTAATCAGTTAATGTAAAAAGCATACTATCAATGTTTGCCGTGACATTTCAATAGAGAAATTATTAGTAGGACTGTATCGGGGGTAGAATAAATGGCTTAAAATGGGTTGAGAAGGTTATTAAAGAAAGTTAGTGTAAAATGTATTTCTCCACATTAATATGTTCAGCAAGTTAGCCTTACTTTATTGGATCTTATGTGAAAATCTCTGCCAGATCTGGTACTAGAGACTTAGTCTCCAAAAGTGCATGGATCTCAAAGATTCTGGGGTTCTATGAGTCATCCCGAAAAGAAGGAGACATTTCTTAGCCGAGCTAATCTGAACAGGTCATTTGTTTTCACTCCTCTCAAACCCTGAAGAAGTTGGGTATGGGTGTTCAGCCTCTCATTTCTTGTGGGTGAGGAGAACTTTGTCTCAACTCATCACTGATTAGAATTACTATCTTGGATGTTTCAGGAGGCTTGTTCAGGGAGAAGACAAAAGTTTTCATTATCTCTGGTGCAGATAAAGCAGGGTAGGGGGGAATGCGATAGAAGTCTTTAGTTATTTCAAAGGCTGTGATATGAAAGAGAACTGAGACTTGCTCTGCATAAACCCAGGGAATGAAACTTGGGCCAATGATAACAGATTTCAGTTCAACATAAATGGAGGACTTTCTAACAATCAGTTGTTCATATACTGAGATACAGAGTTTCCCGTTATGAGATATTCAAATAGGTGGGAATTCTATGGGGTATTCAAGCTCACTGAATGATGAGAGTAAATGAACTGTAATGCTCCTTCCTACCCAGAATCTATAATTTTGTGATGCTGCCATTTCTTTTCCCAAATATGTTGATTAGCCAGTCAGAATTTTTTAAACATATTGAACTCAAATGAATTAACACATGAAAAGCAAATTATTTTTCCTCTCTCTCTTTCCTACTCTCATTATCACTATAGAATCTGGTCTCACTCACCATTTTGGGACACGGAAGAAATAAGCCTCCAAGTAGAAAAGTATAAGATACTGAGACTATGTGCAAAATTTCACTTTTTTTTTTTTTTTTTT
>NW_004444080.1:614912-616607 GCF_000243295.1 Trichechus manatus latirostris | reverse complement strand
AAGCTGCTGGCTGTTGGGTCCTGCTGACTATTGTGTACTGTCAGAAGCAGGTGCGGGAGAAGCAGTGCGTGTTGCAGGATGTACAAAGCCAGCACACCAGAACCAGGAAGGGAGGCTACTCTTTGCTGCAGTGTCTCTCTCTCGTACTCACACTGACCAGCAATATATAAAAAGGATAGTCAGATATATTAATATGATTGATTTTTATATATTAACCTTGTGTCCTGTGACCTTTCTAAACCCACTTGTTAGTTCTAATAGTTTCTTATAGATTGTTTGAGATTTTGTACAGACATTCATGTCACACTATACCTTCAAATTATAGTATATAGCTTTACGTAATAGAAGGACCTTAGAACAGTATATTCCCAGTTTCTCTCTCATTCTTTGTGCTGTTGTCATACATCTTACTTTTACTATAAACACACAATCCAATACTACTGTTTTGGTTTTTGCTGTTGTTAGTTGCTGTCAAGTGGATTAATTTTTGCTTTAGGTAGCCAATTATCTTTTAGAGCAATTAAAAATGAGAAAAAAAATCAATTTTATGTTTATCTTCATTTATTTTGTTTTCAGCACTGTTCCTTTCTTTGTTTAGTTTCTGGGTTTTATTTGGCATTGTATTCATTCTGCCTGAAGAACTTATTTTAGCATTTCATTATAGTATAGTCTATTAGTAATGATTTCTCTCTCTGTCTCTTTCTTTTTCTGCAAAAGTCTTCATTTCTCCTTCAGTTTTAAAAGATATTCTAATTGGGTATAAAATTGGGTATTAACCTATTGCCGTTGAGTTGATTCTGACTCACAGTGACCCTATAGGAAAGAATAGAACTGCACCATAGGGTTTCCAAGGAACAGCTGGTGGATTCCAACTGCTGAGCTTTTGGTTAGGAGCCGAGCTCTTACCTACTACAGGGCTCCAAGATTGGGTATAAGATATATTACAGAGGAACAAAAATAGGAATTACAGCAGACTCCTTGTCAAAAACCATGCAATCCAGAAGGCAATGGAGTGATATTTTTAAAGTGGTGAAAAAAAAAAAATCTTAAGATAGGATATAAGATTACTTACTTATGTTTTTATTTTCACCACTTTAAAGATATCACTCCATTGCCTTCTGGATTGCATGGTTTTTGACAGGGAGTCTGCTGTAATTCCTATTTTTGTTCCTCTGTAATATATCCTTTTTTCTGCATGCCTTCAAAATTTTCTCTTTATCTTTTGTTTTCAAGAGTTTTAATATGATGTTTGTATGTGTGTGTGTGTGTTTTGATATTTATTCTCCTTGTGTTTTCTGGGCTTCTTGTTTCTGTGGTTTGACATCTTTCATTAATGGAAAATTTGCAGCTATTATCTTTTCAAATAGTTCTTGCACCTCTGTTTGCTCTCTCTTTTCCCTCCTGGGTTTCAATTACATGTATGTTAGACCATCTGATTTTGTCCCATGACTCTTGGATGTTCTTTTTTTCCCCCACTCAGCCTTTCCCTTTGTGTTTCAGTTTGGGTCGTTTCTATTGAATTGTTTTAAAGTTCACTGATTCTTTCTTCATCAGTGTTGTCTACCAATGAAACTGCCAAACCCATTCATCATACGTTAGTGTTTTTTTTTTTTTTTAATTTCTGGGCTTTTCTTTTAGTTGTTTCTAATAGTCTCCATCTCTCTGCTGAAATTACCCATGTGATCAAGCATGTTG
>NW_004444080.1:605964-614624 GCF_000243295.1 Trichechus manatus latirostris | reverse complement strand
TTCTTTCCTACAGGGTTGCTATGAGTTGGAATTGACTTGATGGAAATGAGTTTTAAAGACTACAAACAGCATCTCTGTCTGCCACTGACACTTCAAGCACTGTTGGATCAGCTGGATCATATGGCCCAAGTGGCAGAGTGGCTTGAACCTGTTGGAGAGCCTTCTCTTGTTCTGGGTCCCACTCAAAACTAGCAGCTTTTTGAGTCACTTGATAAATAGGCTGGACTAGCACACCCAAATGAGGGATATGTTGCCTTCAAAATCCAAAGAGGCCCACCAGGTGTTGTGCCTCCTTTTGATTGTAGGAAAGGCCAGATGTAACAACTTATCCTTTACTTTAGAAGGGATATCATGACAAGCCCCACACCACTGGACTCCTAGAAATTTCACTGAGGTAGAAAGTGCTTGAATTTTGGTTGGATTAATTTCCTGCCCTCCAGCAGACAAATGTTTTACCGATAAGCACAGAGTCATTGACACTTCTTCCTTACTAGGCCCTATCAGCATAATGTCATTAATGTAATGGACCAATATGACGTCTTATGGAAAGGAAGGTGATCAAGGTCTCTGTGAACTAAATTATGACATAGGGTTGGAGAGTTGATATACCCCTGAGGTAGGACAGTGAAGTTGTATTGCTGGCCTTGCCAGCTGAAGGCAAACTGCTTCTGATGTTCCTTCAAAACTGGAATTGAGAAAAAGGCATTGGCCAGATCAATAGCTGCATACCAGGTACCAGGAGAAGTAATAGTTTGCTTAAGCAATGAAACCACATCTGGAACAGTGGCTGCAATTGGAGTCACCACCTGGTTAAGTTTACGATAATCCATTCTCATTCTCCAAGGTCCATCTGTTTTTTGCACAACCCAAATAGGTGAGCTGAATGGGGATGTGGTGAGAATCACCACCACTGCATCCTTCAAATCCTTGATGGTGGCAGTAATCTATGCAATCCCTCCAGGAACACAGTATTGATTTTGGTTTACTATTTTCCTAGGTAGCAATAGTTCTAATGGCTTCCACTTGGCTTTTCTTATCATAATACCCCCTTACTTCACTTGTCAGGGACCCATGTAGGGGTTCTGCCAGTTTGAATATATCTATTCCAATTATGCATTCTGAAACTGGGAAAACCACTACAAGATGGGTTCAGGGACTCACTGGACCCACCGTGAGATGAGACTGAGCTAACACACCATTAATAACCTTACCTCCATATGTCCCCACTCTGACTGGTGGGCCATAGTGATGTTTTGGGTCTCCTGGAATTAGTGTCAGTTTAGAGCCAATATCTAGTAATCCCTGAAAAGTCTGATTATTTTCTTTTTCCCAATGAACAGTCACTCTCATAAAGACCATAGATCCCTTTAGGGAAGGCTGAGAGATGTATTAACAGTAGATATTTTTGGCAGTGTAGTGGGGTCCTTCCTCAAGGGAACCTTGCCTCCCCTTCATTCAAGGGGTTATGGATCTGTAAACTGGCTCAAGTCTAGGAATTGATTGAGGGGCTCTTACTCTATTCTGGCGATTTGAGTTAGACTGCCATTCACTTGACCTAGAATTCTTCAGTTTGTACAGATCAAGTAAGTATTTAGTAGATTTCCCATCTACTTCACTCCTAGGGACACCATGACTAAATAGCCAACTCTATAAGTCCATCTGAGTCAGACTATTCTGATTACTGTTTTGACTCTGCTGTCCATTATGGTAACCACACTCACCTTGTCTTTGTCAATTGAGTGCTGCCATTTGGCCCCTACCACCACGGGGTTCAATCAGCCCCATTATATTTAGGTGTCTTAATTCTATTAGGGCAGTTCCCACTGTCAAATCGGAGCCCTGGTGGTGTAGTGGTTAAGAGCTTGGCTGCTAACCAAAATGTCAGCAATTCAAATCCACCAGCCACTCCTTGGAAATCTTATGGGGGTAGTTCTACTATGAGTTGGAGCTGACAGGATGGCACCTAACAACAACAACAACTGTCAAATCTGATTTACATAAAATAGCAATCACAGCAATCTTCGAGGATGCTGGGAATCCCATCAAAAATATGTTCCTAACCATTGTGGTAAAAGGTGTGTCCTCTGGGCACTCCATGGGTGGGTCTGTGGATCCAGCCTTGTAAATTCACTCTAATATGCCAATTTCCCTAAGCCTTTGGATATCTTCTTCTACGGTATACCAAGGCAGGTCTGGTACTTCAACTTGATTTAGTGTAGGCCACCACATAATCCATGATTCAGCGAACCAACCAAATAAACTATCAGATCGTTTCCTAACATCCAGCTGAAACATTGAATGAAGAATCTGTTTATTATATCAATAAACTCAGACTGATCCAACTTTATGTTTCTTGCACCATTATCCCACACCCTTAATAGTCATTCCCACACATATTTCCCAGGTTTCTGTTTGAACATATTAGAAAAGTCAAGCAGTTCTTTTGGAGTGTAGCATACCTCCTCCTGGGTCATGCTTTGTACTTCAACTTTTGGGGCTCACTGTGACTTAAGTCTACTTATAGGTCTAGAAGCAAAAAATGGGTGGTAGGGGTGGGGCCTGGGAACATTCAGCAATGTCTTGTAAGGCACCTACCTCAGGCAATGCCCCAGGAAATGCCCAGGTGCCACCCCTGGTGATATCTCAGACAAAGACTCTTCTGGCACAGCTGGAGTGATCTCTTCAGATAGGAATAAGAGAGCTTGTTCTGTTGGCAGGAGTGATTCAACAGAATTTAGGAGCTCAATGTCCCCAGCTCCCTGATTATCTGTCCATATGTCACATCGCAAGTTTCAGGATCCCATTTCTTCCCAATCTTGCCTTTGCTTTACCTTCAGACATGATTTGAGGTTGAGAATTCAACTGGCATTGTAATTCAGCCATTCTTAGGATAAGACTCTGGTTTTGGTTTTTGGCAATATCAACTCTGTTACTACAAAAAATTAGGCTTTCTTTCAGGGCACAAGTGGCAACTTAGAGGTCTTTTATGCGATGCTTGAGTTGTGACTCTGAAGCCCTGAGCTCATCTCTTTCTTTCACCGCTTTGTCTAGCGAAAGAAGTACCAACCGATCAACTTTCTTATACTTCTCATTCTGACAAAATTGTAGAAAATTATCAAACATGCAGTCACCCAAAGTCTCACTTGTCACCAATACTTGATCACCAATACTTGGTGCTATTTTGCATATTAATATTGCTACCTCATTCCATGGATTAGCAGCGCCCTCTTTACTACTGGAGGCAGAGTCATCAGCACCTTTAAGACTAGTTAGACTTGAGAACAGATTTAGAAAACTCATCCTTATGATTTTGTTTCTCTAGAACGACTTTCAGTATCAAATGTCTCAGCTAGGTTCTCTAAATAAGCAAAACCAGTGAAGCGCATATATATATATATATAGGAGCCCTAGTAGCACAGTCGTTAAGAGCTACAACTATTAACCAAAAAGTTTATAGTTCAAATCCACCAGCTATGCCTTGGAAGTTCTATAGGGCAGTTCTACTCTGTTCTGTAGGATCATATGAGTTGGAATTGACTCGATGGCAATGGGTTTGGTTTTTTATAGATGCTGGCGAGTCCCAAGGCTGTGGGTCAGGCGTTAGGCTGGAAGCTCCTCCTGAGTCATCGGACTGCAGTAGCTGATGATCCCAAGATTAGCAGGTCAGACAGCAGGCTTCTGGCTCACAGGCTGCAGAAGCTGACAAATCCCAAGATCAGTAGGCAATGGCAAGCAGTTTGCTTGAGTCCCAAGAACTGGAGGTCAGATGATGATGAGCCAGATGCAGGATCCAGAGCAAGCGAGTGAGATTTGCCAGAACGTCTATATATATATGTATTAGATGCAGTCCACATCCCTGAGGAAATTCCCCTTAGAATTGATTGGCTAATCACATCAGATCACATCATGGAGGATGACTACATTATATAACTGCCAAACAACATCATTACATAACTGCCAAATCACTGAGACTCATAGCCTAGCCAAGCTGACACACAACCTTAACCATCACACTCATTATTGTATCAATTTCCTTCTTTGAACATATTTCCCATTTTCTGGCTCTTTAATCAAAGGCAATTCTCCTAGTGATAGCCATTATCTCCTTTTTTTTTCCTAGGGTAGTCTGATAACATTCTGTAATGTGGGATATATGCCATTTAAACATGGCTGCACTATTGACAACTGCAGCCCCCACAGGCCTCTATGCTGTTTACGACATGTTGGAGACTTGTCAGCGATAAGAATGAGATTAGGCATGACTTGTTTTCCCAAAGCTATTGCCCTGTTACTGATTGGCTTGTTTACCTAAATTCCTTCTCCCTTGCCCGAAACTTATTGTTACTCACCCTAAATCCATTGTTCTGTTAATTGCTTCACTGCTTGCTGTATTGACTATAAAGTAAACTCCTGGGACTGAAGCGGGGCTCGACTCTTCAGAGTGACCCTCCTGGCCCCACTTCTCTGTAAGAGTTGTGGCATGGTTACTGTCTCCACCGCTCGCTGCGACACTGTAATACCCCCGAATAAAGTGCTTTCAAGACAGTTATGAGTACTGGCAACCGTCCTCTTGTTCAACCAAAATCCATGGTTCCACTTTTGCTTGGGTGTCTGTTCTCCATTAGTAAGAAAGAGTGTCTTGTTTTGTATCCAGGGTACAGGGATATTAATAAAGTATTTGTTCTTTCCTGAGAGTGGATGGTCAAGCATGGTCCTTAAGACAGCACAGATGCCTTCCTAATCATTGCTTTAAGAAACAAACATCTTAGATAAAAAAAGAGATTAAAAGATCCTTTCAGATCATTAATTATCCTACATACGGATCTGTTGATTTCTCATTTCCTTTCCTAAAAAACCTCTCAAACATTTTTCTTGGGACTACTGACCCCTGTTTTTACCTCAGATTATCCAAAGCTATTGATTTTCTGGACCTACATGTATTATCCCATGTAACAGCATTAAGAGAGAAATATCAACTAATAGTGACATAGGCAGGATAGACATTTATTTCCCTCTCACCTTCAAGAAGTTTGGAGGAGTCAGCACAAAGCTGAGATGACATTCCATAGTGTCAGGGATAGATCCAGGCTCCTATCTCCTTTATATCTTTCTTGTGCATACTCTCTAAAGTTTACTTGATAGTCTAATAGGGCTACATTCTAGCCAGAAAGTAGAAAGAACAAGCACCCTTTCCTCTAGAAGACTTCCTGGAAGATGCCTATACCACTTCCATATTCAGTCAGACTGTTCTGAGTCATATGGCCATACCTAGGTGCAATAAAAGTCTATATTCTGAGCATCTGTGTGCCCAGCTAGAATTTGGGACTTCTAGCACTAAAGGAAGGTCCCTGGGTGGTGCAAACGGTTTGTAGTCAATAACTAACCTAAAGATTGCTGGTTCAGATTCACCCAGTGGTGCTGTGGAAGGAAATCCTGGTGGTCTGCTTCCATAAAGATTACAGCCAAGAAAACTCTATGGAGCAGTTTTATTCTGTAACATATGAGGAAACAATGAGTTGGAATGGACTCGATGGCAATGGGTAACATTAAAGGTGAAAAGGAGGGTGATTTATGGCAGCAACCATTGGTCTCTGCCACATTTCACACTGGTGCACATTTCTAAGAAACTAATCACAAAAGTTAGTCAAATTTCAAACTGAGAATCCCACTTATGCCACAAAGGTAATTCATAAAGTCAGTTGTAATCCATTTATGTTCTGGGCAGCCTGCAGATCACAGTAATTGTTTTTTATTGTACTTCAGATGAAGGTTTACAGAACAAATAGTTTATCATTAAACAGTTAGTACACATATTGTTTTATGACATTGGTTAACAACCCTACAACATGTCAACGCTTTCCCTTCTCGACCTTGGGTTCCCTATTGCCAGCTTTCCTGTCCCCTCCTGCCTTCTAGTCCTTGTTCCTGGGCTGTTGTGCCCCATTAGTCTCATTTTGTTTTATGGGGCCATCTAATCTTTGGCTGAAGGGTGAACCTCAGGAGTGACTTCATTAGAGAGCTAAAAGGGTGTCCGTGGGCGGTACTCTCAGGGTTTCTCCCATCTCTGTCAGGCCAGTAAGTCTGGTCTTTTTTTGAGATCACAGCAATTTTGAATGCAATTCTATCCTTATAGTTCAGTATATACTTCACTATAATTAAAATTAATTTTTGGTAATTATTCGTATAAGCCCAGAGTCTTGTCCTCATAAAAGTTAACATGACCAATATAAAGGTTTCTGAACAGCAATATATTAACATTTCTCAGTAGATTCTAGGATAGTTTCAGTACATGTATTCATACTGTTAGATATATTAATCATTGATCCCATGCTTATCTTCCTGGTTTTACATTCTGTGGTGTTTACATCCACCCCAGCATTATGAGTTTAAAAAAGCCATTAATCTGTAATAATCAAATGTATCAAGAAGAATTTCTCCCCACTCAAATTAAAATATTAAAGGAAATATTTAACTGAGGACTGTATCCAATTGGAATGATATTAACCCACTCTGCATCCCCAAATTGAACTATATGATTCTGCTACTTTACCTTACTGTTAACAAACTATATGCCAATTTCAGACAAATCCAGTCAAGAGGAATCAGATAAAAATTGACTCTCAAAAAAATGTGGAACAAAATTCTAACTCCCAAAAAAAGACCAGACTTACTGGCGTGACAGAGACTGGAGAAACCCTCAGAGTATGGCCCCCAGACACCCTTTTAGCTCAGTAATCAATTCACTCCCAAGGTTCACCCTTCAGCCAAAGATTAGACGGCCCCATAAAACAAAACAAGGCTAATGGGGCACAGTAGCCTAGGGACAAGGACTAGAAGGCAGGAAGGGACAGGAAAGCTATTAATAGGGAACTCAAGCTCGAGAAGGGAGAGTGTTGACACGTCGTGGGGTTGTTAACCAATGTCATAAAACAATATGTGTACTAACTGTTTAATGATAAACTATTTGTTCTGTAAACCTTCATCTAACGTACAATAAAAAAAATTTAAAAAAATCAACTCTCAATTTTCAAGGGAAATTTGTAATTTCTATATAAATTTAATGTAACACATTAAATTTCACCAGTATCCATGCAGTTAATTCTTCAGATTATAAAAAATTCTTCTGACCCACTTCACTCTCAAACTACCATCCTAGTTCTCTGCTTTCCATTTAAAGAAAAACTCTTTAAAAGAATATTCCATATTTTCTGTCTTCATTAATCCACCTCCCCCTCTCTCTTGAATCCACTCAAGTTGGGTTTTTGCCTCCATCATTCCACTCAACCTTTGCTTAACATCATCAATGACATCTATGTTTCTAAATCCAATGGGCAATTCTCAGCACTCGTGTTGCTAATGTGTCTGTAGTATTGGTAATGTTGATTATTCCTTCCTTCTTGAATTTTTTTTCTCTCGGTCTCCAGTATACCATACTCTTGTGGTTTTTCTCTTAGTTCAAGGATTCTTCACTCTCAGTTTCTTTTGCTGGTTTTTTCTCATCTTATCAAACTCTTAATACAAAAGTGTCCTATACCTCGGTCTTGGACTTCTATTTCTCTCTAGCCTCATGGTCTTATCAAGTCTTTTGATATTAAAAACAATCTTTACCCTGATGATTAAGCAATTTGTATCTATAACATGGACATTTTCCCTTAAGCTCAGACTCATATTTCTAACTGCCTACTTGACCTTTCAACTTGGAAGTCTAATAAGCATTTCAAATATAATTTGTCCAAAGCTGGGCTTCTAGTCTTTGGCCAAAGAACTCTGTTATCTCTATCATTCCATGTCTCCATCGTCTCAGTTGCTCAAACCCAAAGCCTTTGAGTAATTCTTGACATCCCTTTTTCTTATATGACATATGTAATCACTCAGCAAATTTTCTTAGTGTTATCTTCAAAGAACATCCGGAATTTGACTATTTCTCACCATCTTCACTGCTATCATTATGAACAAAGCCCCAAATACCTATTGCCTGAAGATTATTGCAATTACCTCCTGTCCTTTCTTCTTGTTCGCTTGTCCAGTTTATTCTTAGTGGTCATGTCATTTCTATGCTCAAAACCTGATGGTAGCTTCGCATCTCACTCCAAGAAGTAGCTGAAGTCCTTACTCTCATCCATCATTCTCTATGTAATCTGGGCTCTCTGACTTCCTAGCCTACTCTTCTTTCCCTAACTCACTGGCCTCCCTATTGTTCTTCATAAATGGCCAAACATGTCTCTGCTTCAGGGTCTTTGTACTTGCTATCTGGAACACTGTCCTCTTGTATAGACATATGGCTTGTTCCCTCATTTCTCTGAGGTCTTTACTCAAATGTTACCTTCTCAGTAAGGCCTTCCTTCAACGCCTTTTTTAAAAATCACAGCATCTCTCCTTCCTCCCACATGAGCTATCCTCACTCTCTATCGCCTTTCCTGCTTTATATTTTTGCCATAGCAGTTATTAAAATTTAACATGCTGTGTAGTTAAATTATTTATTTTGTTTATTTTCCTTCTTCTTCACTAGAATATAACCTTCAAGAAGGGAAAGGATTTTTCTTTCTTTCTTTTTTTTTAAAGTACTGTTTCCCTGGTACCTAGAACAGTGCTTGGTGCATGATAGGTCCAACTATAAGTGTTGCTGAATGGATGAAAGGATGAGACTTTTCACAGCCTGT
>NW_004444080.1:603610-605595 GCF_000243295.1 Trichechus manatus latirostris | reverse complement strand
AGGCAAATAAAAGCAACTATTATCCACTAGGAAGAAGTTGTTTCAGTTAACCCAGTTTAGAAACAATGACCCTAATTGCCTCTTCAAACTTGGAAGGGACCCACTGGTCCTTTGCAGATAGTGGTTCCCAGTTGGAAAAGGCCAAACTTCCAATGAGAGAATTACGTAAGTTAAGAATGACTCCATGGTGAGAAAATTTTTGAGCTGTTCTCTAACCAGGCTGTATTTCAACAAAGATGTAGTATGGGAAAACATTCTGTATTGAAGCAAATGGCATGTGTGAAAGTTGGAAGTGAGATCACAAAGGATGTAGAAACTAGTTCTATGTAACAAAGAGTATGGATGAGTGGAAAATCTGTAAGGCAAGAGGGTAATAATTGTCAGAAATTTGGTGACTCTAGAGCAACGGTTTTATTTTGATCATATACAAATTTCTGAGAAAAGGAGTGTGTAGTAATATCTCTGGAGTGAAGAAAGCCCGTGGCAATGGTGATGGCCGTAGATAGAGAGTTGGGAATTGCTCTCATTTTTTCTGGATTGAGTAAACCCCAAGTGTGAGCATCTGCCTAGCTCTGCCACTAACTAGCTGAGTTCTTAGGTCATCCAGTTTCCTCATCCATATAATACAGAGGTAATTTCAGAAGTCCTTTTCAGTTTAAAATCAATAATGAGGAATCATTTCTCTAGAACATATGATTTAAGAAATATCACATAGCTCTTTTTTCAAGATGCAATGAAATCTGGTTTATTTATACTACAAGTAATCATTGAATGGCTACTATGCGCTAGACATGTGCTCAATTCTGGGGATATTTTTGGAAGAAAGACAAGATCCTGCCCTCCTAGAACTTTCTCTAGCCTCATTTGCCAAGAAGTAAGTCCAGTATCACTAATAGGTCCTGCCCTATCTCTTGGGTTATTTCAGAACCTTTGGATTTATGCAGTTGAGGAAAATTGACAGTAATCTCTGGCTCTCTATTTATGGCCATCACCTTTGCCATTGCTCTTTGCACGGTCCCATGAGATATTTTTGAGAGTGTCTGTCTTGGTAGGTAATGGTTTTCCTCAATTACCAAGTTTTGCTCTAGGAACTTTTCCCAAGGCTCTCTTGGCCTCCATTTCCACAGGAACCCACATAACTGCTAATGTCTTAGGTCATGTAACTTATATAGTGCTATGGACAAGCAGACAAGATGCCTGTCATTCCACAAAATCTCACTTTCTTCCATCCCCCCCCTTATCTGGAGATCCAGCTACTATCAGTCTTTGATCCACTTCTCTACACAATTCTCAACGCCACAGCTTCTATTGAATCCCACTCTGGGCAATGTAGATCCTATCTCTTTCAGGCCTAAGACCAGAGGCTGCAAACCTGTGGTCCAAAGACCAATTTGCTACAGTCACCACCACTCCCTATTAATCCCGACAATGAAAGTGAGCGTCCGTGTCATCATTTTTTTAATGTTGCTTTTCTTACATTTGTAGTTAAAGGTACAACCTCTAAAGCCAGGTTGTCCAAGTTTGAATCTGAGCTCCACCACTTCCCTGCTGTGTGGCTTGGGCAAATTATGTAACCTTTTTGTATTTCCATTTCCCCATATGTAAATTTTAAATAATCTCATAAGGATGTTGTGAGGATTAACTGAGTTAATGTATGTTGCTGCGTTTAGAACCATACCTAGTATATAATAAATGCTTTGTGTTAGTTTTATTATTATTGACTTGGCTATTGTAAGTATTTAAATAAGGTCAATGAACCAGATCTTCCAGCATAAAGATCTTAGTGGGAGTTTTCTTCAAAGTAGCTCTACCCTCACCCCCACTGTCATGGATTGAATTGCATCCCCAAAAAATATCTGTCTCTTGGCTAGTCCATGATTCCCAGTATTGTGTGATTGTCCACCATTTTGTCATCTGATGTGATTTTCCTATGTGTTGTAAGTCCTACCTCTATAATGTTAATGAGGTGGGATTAGCAGCAGTTA
>NW_004444080.1:593631-602611 GCF_000243295.1 Trichechus manatus latirostris | reverse complement strand
TCTTTCTCTTCTGTGTAGAGAATGAAATTAAATGACCCTTTGGACAGCCTGTCAGCCACAGAGTTTTATTACCTATGTCTGACCAGGTCCCTTGAGTAAAAATGACAGCCAAGAGAAGCTGGGTTTTTATTTATTGTTATGGCATTTTGTGCACATTTAAAAGGAACTGTAGCTCTGGATCTAAAAATGGAGCAAATGTAGAGACCAGGAGACCTAACTTCAGAAGCTGCTTGAATGATCCTGTGATGAAATATGCACTTTCTAACCAGGTTTCCCATCTTGCTTCTTGTTGCATTGTTGCCATCCATTTGGTTAGCAGCCAAGCATTTAACCACTGCATCACCAGGGCTCCTTTCTTTCTCACAGTTTAGGAGGCTAGAATTCCTAATCCAGGGCGCTGGCTCTAGGGGTAGGCTTTCTATCTCTTGGCTTTGGCTGAAAGTCCTTGTCTCTTTTCAGCTTCTGTTTCTTGATTCCTTAGAGATCTTATGAGGTGTAGCATCTATCTTCCCCCATCTGTGCTTGCTTCACTGTGCCTAATCAGCTTGGTTTATGTCTCAAAGGAGATTGGCTTAAGTCACACCCTACACTGATACGACACCATTAACATAATAAAGAAAATCCTGTTACCAAATGGGATTACATCCGCAAGTACTAAGGGTTACAATTTAAAACCAGAGTTTTGGGGGACACAATTCAATCCAAACCAGTTCATCTCTAGACCACACAGTGAAAGCAGCAAAAGTACACTGGTTCAGAGAACTTTACTACGTTATCGAAAATTTTACTTGATTGCTCATTTATGGTAAATTTATAGGCCATATTAAGTTGCTAAGCTATTTTTAGGAGTACTTTTCCCCATGTCTTTAAATGCAGATTTTAAAAGTCCTCCTATTAGTTTTTTAAAATTACAGTAATGTTGATGAACATATTACTAGTTAGGCTCTGGTGGGTAATCTGTTTTAGGTAGGAGGGATTTATTTTGGGTACTCACGGAGAAATGAGGAGGCACAGGAAACTGTTTTTCAAATTCACAATGAAGTCAGGTCTATGGAGAACTGGAACATTTTTCAAGATCCAACAGCTGTTGCAGGACCCAATTGCAATTTTTGTGGCTTGGGTATCCATTTTGTGACGCTTCTATCTATTTGTTGTTGTAGTTGTTAGTAGCTGTCTAGTCAATTCCAACTCTTGTCAACCCCCTCACGTGTGCTGAATAGCACTGCTCCATTGGATTTTCAAGGCTGTGTCTATTTAGAAGTGATCGTCTATGAATTCTTGCTCTGGGCACTCTGTTTCAATTAGCTGTGACCACACATGAAGCTTTAAGAGAAGATGCTGTCTGCAGTTGCTTTCCTCAAAAGGGAGCTGTGCACATGTAGGTACTTAGATGCCTCCTCAAACCAAAAACCAAACCCATTGCCATCGAGTTGATTCTGACTCATAGCGACCCTATAAGACAGAGTAGAACTGTCGCATGGAGTTTCCAAGGAGCATGTGGTGGATTCGAACTGCTGACCTTTCTTTTGGTTAGCAGCCATAGCTCTCAACCACTATGCCACCAGGGTTTCCAGATGCCTCCTCAGCACACCTTAAATATGTATTACTGTAATTCCTGTAAAACATAGAAAAGACAAATAAAATTTTGCACAAAAAATCATTAAAATTTAGATTGGCAAGAAATGGTACAGTTTCAACTTCCAGTTGAAAATATGATTGAGGGTGTGCAAAGGCTTAGTAATTTTACCACTTAAATTATTTCTAAGTATACCCATTACTTTACAAGAATCAAGCTAATTTTAACTTTAGGTTTAGCATTCATGCTAGCAAACCTCTAAACTGAAACACTTGGCATGATAAAATGGCTGACATGAGGCCTGAATCAAAACTCCATTTTATTGCAGGCTCCTGCTTCTGCATTACTTCCCATTCATATGCATATGGTCTTGGGTCTCTGGCTTGATGGGATCTGAGGACCCTGGCCCCTTATTGATCATCTTGTTTAACCAGACTGGTTCTTGTCCCAAGATAACTCATATCGAATAAGGGTGGGGGTCAAGAATGTGATTGTAGGAGAACTAGTTTACTCAAGATGTTCTAGGAATAAGGTAGTTGCTGATGATGTACCTACCTTGTGACCATGTGACCATACATAACATACTTACCTTCCCCAACTTTAATATAAAAAACAAACCTCTCTCTCCATACTTCGAAGCATGTAGTAGATGGCTCTCTGCCCTGTGTTTCCCTAATTTGTGATTGTATTACCCTCAATAAACCTCTTTGCTTTTTACTTTTACAGGGCAGCCTGTTTTACTCTTTGACACATCAAATCTCATTAAATCTATAGCTCTTGCCCTAGAATTAGTCTTTCCTTCAGCATGATGCATTTACAGTAATAAGGGTGGTGAGCTCAGAATCATTTTGTATTACTAGCTGCTTGATCTTATTTAAATTTACTTACATTTTCCAAACTTCAGATTACTTATGGTATTTAAAATGGGGTTAATAGTATCTGCTTTATTGTAAACTGATAATTTTTGAAAAAAAATTGTAAAATATATTTATCAAGTATTTATCAAGCAGTATCTTAGACAGAGTAAGAGTTAATTGAATTACATAAGAATTAATATAGTATAATTTAATTTACAATGATTGCAGTATGATCTTTTTCCTTCAGTCCTCATTTTTTGAGATCCTTAGTGAATCCTGAAAACTATATTTCAATTAGGTTTAGTTAGGCATGAGGGAGAAGAGAATTATCAAAAGAAGGAAGTGATATAAACAATCCCTTTTTTCTCGTTTGACCTATGTTTCTCTAAGACTGAAATTGTGGTCCTACCTCAGTAGATAGCTTGAGTTGTCCTATCTCAGCTAAGACCAACACTCATGTACAAGGAAACTTGTCATTGGTGACAATGACATTAGCATTTGTGAAGTCAAAGCAAGCCACTGGAAAACAGAGGTGCATGCAATTTCTTCCTGTGAGCAGTTCCCTCTTCTAACTGAGAAAAACATGCACGCATATTTGTTATTTCTAGAAGAAAAATTTGTTTTGAAAAGATTAAAATTTTCTACACATTGTACACAGGAGGGTGGAAGTTGGAGAGGTACACAATGCTCTTGCGGTGAGCACCATTTCTCATCTGTGATTATTACTTGGGCTGAAGTATGTTAAGGGCATGAGATGTTCTTTAGCCTGGGTGTATGGGGGATAAGGTATTCAAAAGGGAATAAATCAACAGCCTGCTGTTAACCTATTTGAAAAATAAACATGTCTCAATGCACCAGCAGAAATATAAAACCCCATCTCATAATGAGAGCAAAGAGATGGGGCTTTTTTCACTCTCTCAATGATTTTATTCAAAGAAGGATTATCTTTCCTTTGTTTCAAACAGCTGTGATTGGCACATGTGTTGAGACTTAGAGAACTGGGAGAGAGTCATTCTGAGCTGGCATGTGGTATTATTGAACAGATTTAAAGGTATTTTAATCATAGGTCTTTAATGCTATTTTAGAACATGTGTATGGCTTCTAGCTTATCTCTTCCCTTCTGCTCCAGCTGCTGAGAAATAAGCAAATTGCTCTTGGAAAGACAAATACAGTGTATTCGAGGACCCTGCATTTTTAATCCCAAGTGCTATGAGCAAGCACGGTCACAAAAACATGTCCCTAGAAAAATGCCCCTGTGATTAGACAGCACTGTCACTGGGCTATTTCCCTATTTGGCGAGCAGGGTGGAGTCCTCCCTTTTCATATTAAGCTTCAGAAGCCCATGACACATAGCTACCTGTAGAGGTTCAGCTCATTGATTTGCCACTTCCTTTATTCTCCTGAAATATGAATTTCTATTCATGCCATCCTTGTTTCTATTCTACCCTGCAATCTGTGCAAAAGAAAAGTATCAGACGTGCCTACTTAACAGTCTCTCTTGACATTTTGCAGAACAAAACAGATAGGACCTATTTTCTTTCTGCAATCAGTTTAAAGTGTTTGAACCTTCCAAGTAGCTGTGAGACAATATTTATTCTTAATCAGCAACTGATTTCATGAGTCTGATGCCATTTAAAGTATGTGATTGTGTATTAAAACGTGCAGGGCTACCTGAGTGATGAGGCAGAATTTCAACAGGAGGAGATGAAGTGTGCAGTGTGAAGGATGTTTGGGGTCTCGGAATGGGTCAAACTTCATTCTAGAAATGTAATGTAATGGTTATCAGGGAAGTTCAGGCAAAGGCTAAGGATTTCTATTTCCAGTAAGGCCAGTCAAATTCACAGACAGGAGGAATATTGCCTGGTGGTGGTGGTAATTGTGGAGGGAGTTGATGTAGTAGAAGAGGTATGGGGAGGAAGATCAGGAAATGATCATTTGTGTGTGAATTTCATAGGCTATCAAATAAATTTCTATACCTTTTTGTTTGTTTTTATATTACTATTAAGTAGTTCCTGGGTGATGCAAATAGTTAATGTGCTTGACTGTTAACTGAAAGGCTTGAGGTTCAAGTCTACCCAGAAGCACCTTGGAAGAAAGACCTGGTGAATTACTTCCGAAAACTCAGTCTTTGAAAACCTATGGAGCACAGTTCTACTCTGACACACATGGGATCACTATGAGTCAGAATAAACTCTAAGGTAATTGGTAAAGCGCCACAGGGAAAGGCCTGGATTATGTGCCTTTAGAGTGATTGTGTAGTAATCACCTCGGGAGCTTATTAAAAATGCAGATTCCTGGTCACACGGCCACAATTTCTGGCTCAGAAGGTCTAAGGTGGAGCTCAGGAATTTGTATTTTAACTAATAACCACAGGTAATTCTGATCCATGCAATTCAAGAAGCACTGTTTAAGATTTCAAAAGAACAATGAGGAATCTAGTACTCTTATTGCCATGATTTAATGAGAACATTTATACAAATATTCATGACTAAAAAACAGGGACCAGAATGAATTATAAAGTGTTATTATATAATTTGACTTGAAGTGATGGGGAAGGTAATTAACAATTTTTAAATCCCTATTATGTGTTAAATGATTGAAACCTAATAAATTGTATTCAGTCTTTATAATAGCTAAATAAACCAGTTAATACTGTATCGTTTTACAGGTGGTAAAACAGGCTCGGAGATATTGAGAAGCTTGTTCTAAATTACATAGCTAATCAGATCCCTTTGGGCTTCTCTCTCTCCCTGTTCTGCATAGGGAAGTCCATTTACCATGGCTTCAATCACAATGTCCACAATAACAGATCTTAAGTCTGCATCTGCAGCTTGGAACTCTCTCGTATGTTCTTCAGCCATGTATCTGATGGCTGATTTGTTATCTTTGCTTAGATGTTGCCAAGTACCTCAAGTTCTACATGTTCTCAATTGTGCTTAGCGTCTTCCTCCCCATATCTTTTTCTCCTCTTCTATCTCCTATCTCAGCAAGTAGGCCTTTCTATCTACCTATTGGTCCAAGCCAAAAATGATGGCATTCTTTTGATCAAACCACCGAAATGTCTCCTGATTCTGTATCCTTCTCTCAGTCTTCACTGCTACCCCGCTAGTCCAGACCAGCATCATCTCTTGCCAGGTTTATCAGTTAGTGTTTTCTGCATAGCACAAAACTTCCCGTAATCTAGTGGCTTAAAATTATTATTATTTTAATTTAGTTCACAATTCTGTGAGTTGGCTGGGCAGTTCTTTGGGCCTGGACTGCCTTGGCTAAGCACTGCTTGGCTTTCTCATGTGCCTGTGATCTGCTGGTGATTTGGTTGATGCTGGATGATCTAAGATGGCCTCACACACGTCTGGTAGTGGGCAGGCTGTCAACTTGGGGCTGTATGGCATTTGGCTAGGATACCTAGGTTCTTTTCCACATGGCCTTTCACCCGTTAGCAGGCTAGCTTGTGCTCATTCACGTCGAGGTCTCCAGATTCCAAGTGCAGCAAAAGAGAACGAGCCACAGTATAAAAAATACTTTTCAAACCTTTGCTTGCATCACGTTTGTTAACATCAGCCAGAGGCACTGAGTCAGTGTGGCAAGGCACTGCCAAGGGGTGGGGTGGAGGGAGAGGAATGTTTTATGGCCAATTTTGCAGTCTTTCACACTGATACTCTGTAATAACCTCTTACTGGTTTTATTACTACCATTCTTGCTCCCTCCAATTCATTTTTTACACAGCAGTCGGTGGGCCATCATGTCATTCCTCTGCTTACAACTTCACTGGCATATCGTTGCTCCAAGGATAAAGTCCTAAATCCTTAAGATGGCTCATGAGGTCCTCCAGGATTCAGACTCTGTTTACCTCTTGAGGCTTTGACTCACTCCCTATCACAATCTTAATTTCTCTAGCTTCCTGAGGTAGCCAGATTTATTCTCCCTTAGGCAGAAGGAACAGGCTGCAATAACCTCTCATTGATCTCCTTCTCTCTCTTTCCCTGAAAAACTCTTCTTCATTTTCTTCATCTTCCATCCCCTCCTTTGCCTAACTAACTTACATATCCATTATTCTCAACTTAAATATCCCTTTCTCAGACTTCCATTGACCCCTTTGAATCTTAGCACTTATACTTTATGTAATTACTTGTTAAAAGTCTGGCTTTCCTGATGCAGTGTAAGCTTTGTGAGGTAAGGGATCATGTCTATATCACCTTCTACTTACTCTCTGGCATGTAACACAGTGGTTATCACATAATAGGTGCTCAGTAAAATATTGGTTGAAAGGACAAATATGCCTGGTTTGTCTGATTTCAGAACTCTTTTTGCTATGCCACACTGCCACTTAGACTCAATTTGCTGATCTTGTTTTTTTGTTTTTTTTTTTATTTATCTATTTATTTAATCTTGCATTTGTGGGCTTATTTTAAAAATGATTTTATTAGTGCAAAGAGAAGGCTATAATTTTATTGATTTACTTATTTTAGTAAATTCACACTGCTTCTCATTCAAAGGTCAGGTATAGGTGACATTTTATGTCAATACATTTTTCCTGCATCGCAACCTCCTTTGAAATAAAAATGAGTGAGTGATTTAAGTGTGAAAAGGGTTAGACCACTCCAAAGGGCACTTATGCAATTTTTCAGTGGTCTGAGAGCAGTCCTACCCGTGTTCCTGTAGTGGTAGCCTGTGGCCACATGGAAATTTGCCTGGAGGGCAGATACAATGAAGATTGCCCAAGATCTACTCTATGGAGACAGGTGTACTCTGGATGCCATTCTAAAAGTAATGGAAGTCTACTCAGGAAATACAGTGTCAAGACCTGTATTCATTGAGTTGTGCAATTTCTGGAGTATGACCTGTGTCCCACACATTTTGTGTCAAGTAAAGCTGTCACAGCAAAGCTCATATTAGCTATTATAACTCTGTAACTAAAAAGACAGAAAAAAAAATTGCAGAAACCTTCTTATGACACTAAAAAAAAGTTGTTAAATCAAATAATAACTCTTAAATCCAAATTATCTTTATTGCCCTGAAAGACGATATATTTTGTAATTTGAATAAATCTAGTTAGCTGGAAACCTACAGGGTGATTTACAGCCATCTCTTCACGTTCTCTCCTTCTGGGATTTCTTACTTTTCCCATCTATGAAATGGAGAAGTTCATAATCTTGTGCTTCAGAAGGTTGCTGTAGAGTTAAGATGAGATGATGCATTTAAAATAACTTGGTATACTATAATGTGCCATCCAAAAATCAAACATTTATTGAGTACATATATACCAGGCCTTGTGCTAGACTCAAGGGAGGAATCTAAAAATGAATAGAATATAGTCCTTGCTCTATTGATAGAGTTCACAGCTCAGGGATATGATAGATGAGGGTAAAATCATAACACAGGATGAACAAAACTGTAGTATTACAAAAGGGGCAGCAATTAGTTCTGTCTAGAGGGTTCATAGGCAAGAAGCTTCTTGATGTGGGCCTAGAAGGATAGCTGAGATTTCACCAGAGGGAGAAGACAACAAAGGCATTCCAGTCAGATGTCTGCTTACAGTCAGTAACGAGAGAACTTTCCTTTATAAAACAATGATAAGTGACAGAAAGATACCCATAAGGCACATAGAAAAGGTGTAATTGTGAATTCCTTCTTTTTTGCTTAGAGAGAAGACAAGCTAAATTCACAAAACAAAGCAGCATCAAGGACAACTGAACCAGGACGAGAAGAGAAGAAATTTCAGGGAGGAAAACAATAATCTGTTATTTTATACATACACCAAAAAGATGCGTGGAAGCTTTGAGGCCACCCCCAGAAACTTCATTGAATCAGAAGAGGATGTTCTTCTCTTAATGATTAGACAAGTGAATATGTCAGCTCAGAGAATACAAAACAAAACTAATGTAACTAACAGTATGTTTGGTCAAGGACACATTCAAACGGCTTTTACAAAACAACTTCAGCGGCAGTTTGTGAACTAAGCAGAAAATTCGGAGAATAAGCTCAGTTCTAATCAGAATTATTATCAACACTCTACACCCTCTCAGTGTTTTTGTCAAGTAGGCTCATCACAGTGCCAGGCGACTATTGAGATGAGTGATCTGATTTAGTTTTATAGATAGAAATCCATGTAAGATAAATTAAAGAAAAAACAGCAAAGTATTTTCTTTTCTTTTTTTTATTGTTGTGCTTTAAGTGAAAGTTTACAATTCAAGTTAGTCTCTCATACAAAAATTTATGCATACATTGCTGTGTGACTCTAGTTGCTCTCCCCGTAATGTGACAACACAGTCCTCCTTTCCATCCTGGATTTCCCATGTCCATTCAACCAGCTCCTGACCCTCTCTGCCTCCCCATCTCGCCTCTGGACAGGAGCTGCCCATTTAGTCTCATGTATCTATTTCAGCTAAGAAGCGCACACTTCAGGAGTATCGCTTTATGTCCCATAGTCCAGTCTAATCTTTCTCTGAAGAATTGGCCTCAGGAATGGTTTCAGTTCTGGGCTATCAGAGAGTCTGGGAGCCATGTCTTCCGGGGTCCCTCCCATCTCAAACAAACCAAGTCTAGT
>NW_004444080.1:576630-593138 GCF_000243295.1 Trichechus manatus latirostris | reverse complement strand
ACACACACACACACACACACACACACACACACACACACACACAGGACTCATTTCCCACATTCAGAAGTATTAAGTTAAAGATCAGACATATAATAAAGTTATTGTCCAGAAGGATGCTTTTGAAAGTGAAAAGGATGTATTCATAATTTTCACCAGGACAACAGGCAAAAACCTGGACTATCCTGGACAAATTGGATGCATGATGACCCCACACATAGGAATTACATAGTTACTTTGCTGGATAGGACAAAACAAATGCTTATTGTTCTCCTTTAAGGAGCTAAATCAGGGGACAGTAACTCCTGGGGTTTCTGCTCTTGTAACCCCAGAAGTTTTGACTTAGGTAGAATTTAATATCTAGGTGGGGATGGGGTGGAGGTGGGGAATAGTATTGTGGTTAAGAGCATTAACTGGGTCCACATTCTGGCTCCGCGACTACTTAACTGTGTGACCTTTGGCAAGTTGCTTAACCTCTCTGTACCTCAGTTTACTCATTAACAAAATGGCAATAATAATAGTACTAATGTCACAGGGTTGTTTTATGGATAGAATGAATTAATGCATGCAAAGGACTGAGAACAGCATCTGGTTCTTTGTAAAGATTCAAAAACTATTAGATCTTATTTTCATTGTTAATTAAAGCCAAGGCCATAGTGTCCCTGAAAGTTCTGGTTTTATAGCTAAAATATATTGAATGCCTCTGCCCTACTTTCTGTGGTTTTAAACAGGCATCTCCAAAAGAACGATATACAATCACTAACTGAATTGATTGAGGATTTATTGTGTCAGGAATGTAGTGCTAACTACTTACCATGTGCTTTATCATTCAATCCTCACAACATCTGGTGACGTAGGTTCTATCATCACCTCTTAATAACTTTAAGACCTTGACATGTTACTTACCTTTTCTGTGCCTCAGTTTCCTCATCTGCAAATTAGGGATAATAATTGTATTTACCTCATATGGTTGTTGTGAGAAGTAAATGAGTTAATATATGCAAAGTGGTTGTAACATTGCCTGGCTCACAGTTAACTTGCTCTTTTTATAATTACGCACATTTTATAGATTGCACCAAAAAAAAATAAAAATAGCAAATACACAAAATATATTGAAGGGTTAACCTGATGTTAGGTACTTTGTTGTTGTTAGTTGTCATCAACTCGGCTCTGACCCACGGCGACCTTGTGTAGAGCAGAACTAAACATTGTCTGGTCCTGTGCCGTCTTTATGATCATCGATACGTTTGAGTCCACTGTTGTGACTATTGTGTTAATTCATCTCATTATGGGTTTCCCTCGTTTTCACTGACCCTCTACTTGATCAAAAATGATGTCCTTTTCTAGGGACTGATCTTTCCTGATGAAGTGTCCAAAGTAGGTGAGCTGAAGTCTCGCCATCTTTGCTTCTAAGGAGCGTTCTGGTTGTATTTCTTCTAAGACGGATTTGTTTGTTCTTCAGACAGTCCATGGTATATTCAATATTCTTCACCAACACCACAGTTCTAATGAGTCAATTCTTCTTCTGTCTTCCCTTTTCAGTGTCCAGCTTGTGCATGCATATGAGGCAATTGAAAAGAACATGGCTTGGGGCAGGTGCACCTTAGTCATCAAAGTGATATCTTTGCTTTTTAAAACTTTAGAGAGGTCTTTTGCAGCAGATTTGCCCAATGTAATACATCATTTGATTTCTTGACTGCTGCTTCCATGGGCATTGATTGTTGATCCAAGTAAAATGAAATCCTTGACAACCTCAATGTCTTCACCATTTATCACGATGTTGTTTATTGGTCCAGTTGTGAGGATTTTCATTTTATGTTCAGGTATAATCCATATGAAGGTTGTAGTCTTTGACCTTCATCTGTAAGTTCTTCAAGTTGTCTTCATTTTTGACAAGGAAGGTTGTGTCATCTGCATATCACATGTTGTTAATGAGTCTTCCTCCAGTCCTGATACCACATTCTTCATATTGTCCAGCTTCAAGGATTGTTTGTTCAGTATACAGATTGAATAAGTAAGGTAAAAGGATACAACTGTGCTACAATCCTTTTCAAGTTTTAAACCATGCTGTATCCCCTTGTTCTGTTTGAACAACTGTGTCTTGATCCATGAACAGGTTCCTCATGAGCACAATTAAGCCTTCTGGAATTCCCATTCTTCGTAATCTTATCATAATTTGTTACGATCCACACGGTCAAACTGCTTTGTGTAGTTGACAAAATATTGGTACTTTAGGATAGTCAGAAAACGATCTAGGCATTAGATTGAGCTGGAAACTTGGGGCTTCTCCAGAAAGAAGATATCTCCTCTGGATTTTTTTTGGAAATGAGTGGAGGGGAGGATGTGGGTTCAGACTAAACCTTATTTTAACAATTTGATTTAAAGTCTCTGAGATATCCAATGCTGGGGCTGAGCTGTACTAAAGTTGTTATTCATATAAGTGTGTTTTCAAGGGAAATTTGGTTTTAGAAAACGTTAGAAACAGCCAGAACAACCACAAAGAGGTGCATATTTATGTGCTTACATTTAAATCTAGCCCATAAGGCTGAAAACTCTTCATCATTGTAAATAATAATAATTATAGCTAACATTCTTGGTTCTTACAAGGTGCCAGGCCCCTAGTTACAAGTGCTTCAGGTTATGAACTCATTTAACCCTCCCAACAAACATTTAAGGTAGGTTTATTGGTGTAGTTGTGAGGACCAGTACTATTATGGATGAGGATACTGAGGGATAGAGAGTTTAAGGATTTATTCATTTTTGCATTTCGCCAGTGCCAAACACATGCCAGGCACTTAATAAGCATTTGTTGAATCAAATTTTCTTGTAGATTTATTAGTATTTTCTAGGAAAACTCACTCACATATGTGATTTTATTCAGTAAGAAGAAATTTTATGGATCTATCTAGAGGAAAACTATTTATAGCTGCCTTGTTACCCTTGTGTATATTTGTCCTTAGTATTTTGATTTCTGAAAGCTGTGAAGTTTCATAATTATGGACAACATTTCAAATAACCTTTTAAGTACCATGTTAGGTAAGGATAGACATGCTAAATGAGATTTTTAAATTCCAGAAATCAGTCTGACATATGAGTGTAAACTATTTTCAATAAATCAGTTATATTTGGCTTTAGAAAGCATTATTGTGAATATTTTTTCCTCCGAGGATTTGATTTCCTAATGATGTTTCCCTCGGGACAATATTATAGTTTGCTTGCATTTTCTGAGCACACACCAGGTAACGGGGCAGGGGAAGGGCCTTACTGGGTAGTTTGGTAAATGTCGGTAGGCTAGTCTGGAGTTAATGGTGTGCTCTGAATCCTCCACAGGGTAGAAAATCCACACAAGGACAGCCTCCAGTGGATAATATGTTGGTGGTAAAATGTGTGAAGCACAGAAGCAGTGAAAGAGGCAGGAGGAGAGACATTGACAGATAACAACAGGAAGACACAGCACAGAGTAACCATTGCAGGCAATTGATCAGGGAGGGAAATAGAAGATGGTAGTAAATTTTTATTCTCCTCAGTGGGGCTATTTTGTAATGGTACTTTGTACCGTAGGTGATTGGCTGAAAAGGCAGATGCTGCGTTTTAATGTTCTGGGTCAGTTATAGAAAACGGTAAGGGAGAAATACTATTCCCAAGGATATGATAATATCAGCATGTATTTATTTGCTATATTTAAAATTTAAAGAGCCAGGCTTATGAAACAAATTATGGCTAGATTAAATGCTTTTCTAAATGCCCAAGTGATGCAATGGCCTATAATTATTTTGCTCTTGTCACACCTGTTTGGTGACTGAAATCTGAGCATAGCCATAATCTCATCAGCCTTGCTTCTTTAATAAACGATATTACCTGCAGTGATCCATCTGCTCAGCAAACACTTACTGAGCAGTAACCACAGGCAGGCAAACACTCTAGTGGGAGGGAGAAACGCTGAAAACAATTGCACAGCTAACTCCATCATTATAATCATGTTAAATGTCATGAAGGAAAACTATAGCGTTTCTCAGAACACTGTATAAAAGGGCCTCGTCTAGACAGGTGTGTGTGTTGAGGGGAGGGGGTATAACACAGGGAAGGTCAAGAAAAAACTCCCTGAATAACTTACACTTAGGGAGACTTGAAGAATAAATAGGAGGTAGCCAGGTGAAGTGTGGGAAGAGTCAAGGAATATGTGCTTGATCTTCTTATATTCCCCATATTAAAAGGGTTTTGTACCTATGAAGTTAAAAACCAGTTTCTGTCAACTCTGACTCATGGTGACCCTATGTGTGTCAGAGTAGAACTGCGCTCCATAGGGTTTTCAATGGCTGATTTTTTGGACGTAGTTTGCCAGGGCTTTTTTCTGAGGCACTTCTGGGTGAACTCAAATCGCCAAAGTTTTGGTTAGCAGCAGAGCTTGTAACCATTTTCAAGACCCAGGGACTCCACCCACAAAGTTAGGTGTAGCAAAAAACTTACCCAATTTACTATTTCTGGTGTGGCTAGGTAGAGGGAATGTAATGGAATTGGACACATTGTAGAAATAATAATGTTGTTGTTAGGTGCCGTTGAGTTGGTCTGGACTCACAGTGACAACAGAATGAAACACTGCCGGGTTCTGTGCCATCCTCACAATTGTTGCTATGTTTGAGCCCATTTGAGCCACTGAGTCAATCCAACTCATTGAGAATCTTCTTCTGTTTTGCTGACCCTCTACCAAGTGTCTTAGTCTTCTAGTGCTGCCATAACAGAAATACCACAAGTGGATGGTTTTCATGAAGAGAAATTTATTTCCTTACAGTAAAGTAGACTAAAAGTCCAAATTCAGGGTGTCAGCTCCAGGGGAAGGCTTTCTCTTGGCCTTCTCATTAGTGTTCCCCTGGACTAGGAGCTTCTCGGCGCAGGGACCCCGATCCAAGGGACGCACTCTGCTCCCAGCACTGCTTTCTTGATGCTATGAGGTCCCCCTGTCTCACTGCTCACTTTTGTCTTTTATATCTCAAGACATTGCCTCAGGACACAATCCAGTCTTGTAGATCAGTTCCTGCCTTACTAACACAACTGCCACCCATCCTCCCTCATTAACATCATAAAGGCAGGTTTACAACATACAGGAAAATCACACAGTACCAGGAATCAGGGCCCAGCCAAACTGATATGCACAGTTTTTGGGGGACATAATTCAAACCATGACATTCCACCCTTTGGCCCCCAAAAAATCACATCCTTGCAACATGGAAAACATATTCACCCCATCATATCATAGTAAAAGTCTTAACTCCAAGTCCAAAATCCAAAAATTCCTCTTCATCTGTGAAATCTGGAATACAAGCTATCTGCATCCAAAGGTGTAATGGCAGAACAGGCACAAGCTGGACATTTCCATTATAAATGGGAGAAACTTGAGGAAAAGAAGTGATAACAGGCACCATGCAAGTTAGCAGAACACATTACATTAGCCCTCAAGGCTTTGAAAATAATCTTCTGTTCTCTGAGACAATTTATATAATAGCCCTGCCCTCCAGATTCTAGGTATTGGCCACAGTCTCTGGATTTTCAGTGGAGGCCCCTCGGCCCTGGGCTTCAGCTCTGCCTTCCAGGCCCACTGGGACAGCAACTCTGCTCCCTTGGCTTTAGGGGCACCATTCTCCTAGTCCATCGGAGTGACAACTCCACCGTTAGAAACACCAGAGGCCATGGCTCCACCCTTTGAAACCCCTGAGGTCATGGCCATACCTTTTGAGACTGAAGCAGCTCGGCTTGTGTCCCTTGTCTCTTCAGCTTCTGCTTCCTATGGGCTCTTGGCCCTTGGGCCTCACACCCGCATCTGCCCTTCTGGGGCAAGTGTTCCAAAGCTCTGTAGCTCCACCGGTATAAGTGCCTGGAGGCACCCTACTCCGCCAGGAAGCCTCCTGCACACAGGCACTCAGCTCTCTCGCTCTGTGGGTCGGCTCCAGCGCTGTCTTTCACCGGTCTCCTGGTTCTGCTGCTGTTGGTTCTCTGCTGCTGCTGGTCCTCTGTAACTGCCATACGTCTATCCATTCACGTTTTAAAACTGCTTCCACATTTTAGGTATCTGTTAGAGCAGCACCCCACTCTCTTGGTACCAAATTCTGCCTTAGTCATCTAGTGCTGCCATAACAGAAATACCACAAGTGGATGGTTTTAACGAAGAGAAATTTATTTCCTTACAGTAAAGTAGACTCGAAGTCCAAATTCAGGGTGTCAGCTCCAGGGGAAGGCTTTCTCTTTCTCGGCCTTCTCATCAGTGTTCCCCTGGACTAGGAGCTTCTTGGCGCAGGGACCCCTGTCCAAAGGACACGCTCTGCTCCCAGCACTGCTTTCTTGATAGTATGAGGTCCCGCTGTCTCACTGCTCACTTCTGTCTTTTGTATCTCAAGACACTGCCTCAGGATACAACTCAGTCTTGTAGATCAGTTCCTGCCTTACTAACACAACTGCCAGCCATCCTCCCTCATTAACATCATAAAGGCAGGTTTACAACATACAGGAAAATCACACAGTACCAGGAATCAGGGCCCAGTCAAACTGATACACACATTTTTTGGGGGACATAATTCAAACCATGACACCAAGCATAATGTCCTTCTCCAGGGACTGGTGCTTCCTGATAGCATGTCCAAAGTACGTGGAACAAAGCCTCGCCATCCTCTCTATTAAGAAGCATTCTGGTTGTACTTTTTCCAAGATGGATTTGTTCATTCTTCTGGTAGTCCATAGTATATTCAGTATTCTCTGCCAACACCATAATTCAAAGAAATAATAATAGGGCACTGGATTGACATAATGTTTTTCTTCTAAAACACTTCTCTCTGCCCTGGCAAGGGAAGACATGTAGTAGAATTCTAGAAATACAGGTGGATAGGTTGCCTTCTTTTTGGCTTTGAAGATGCCAGAAGAAGGAAGGAAGAGTCTATGGATTCAGAAGAGGTAGAAAATATTAAGAAGGAAATGTACATTGTTTTCCTTGTGGTATTGTGGTTTGTGGTTATGAATGGACTAACATGGATGTCTTGCTGGTCAGCCAGGGGAATGTGTAAAATGCCTTCTAAGGAAGGGAGATATAAAATACTCAGATGACAGACATAAAACAATAAAACATTCTATGGGGAATTTCGTGCTGCTTGTAGAGCAAGAATTTTAAATCCTCACAACCTAAGACTATTGTGTTGCTGACGATTTCAGATATTTATTTTTATTCCAACACCAGAGGAGAAGGGGTGGGGAATTTAAATGACCCTTTTTGTGTCTAATGCTGGATTCTGTAAATATCCTCAGAATGAGTCTGATATTAAAAGTAAAAATGAGTTAAAATCCCCCCCTTTTTTTTAATTAAACAAAACGGAGGGAGGAAGAACTCAGTTGGGGAGATTTGAGAGAAAGCCTTTCACAATGGTCACATCCCATGTGATCATGTGGTGTAAATTCTCAGGGAGGGAATTTTTTGGCAGTCACAGCCTATATAATTACATTTTCCTTAGAGCAGAAGATTTTATGTTCAAGTTTTAAAATCCCATTAAGATTTTGAGAATTGCTCTTTAATTATGAAAATGGCTAAATGTTTTCCTATGGTTTCCTTTAAGAAGACAGAGTCCGTGACAAATGATTTAATCCAATGGTGACAGCAATGATAGGAAATCACAGACTCGTTAAGCAATGATCTAGGAATCTGTGTGTATATTTAGATGTGAACCCCAGAGAGGAATGTGCACTAAATTATTCTTTATGCAATTTGGTTGATGAACTGAGCAAATCCCATAAGCAAAGTTCTCTTGGAAGGACCCTGGCTTTATTGACATTTCATTCTGAAATATAGATTCCTCCACCTGAAATCGAAGTAGCCAGACATGATGGGTCCTCTGTCAACTCTTATTAGTTTCATGTTATGTTTTAATGCTAAATTGACTTTCCAGGATCAATACTATCGGTTAATCAGATTATTTGAGTCTGCTATTATGCCAACTTGATGCTGAACGACATATGAAAAGCATAATGATAATAATAATAATAATACACAAGACCAGTTGCTGTGGAGTCAGTTTCAATTTATGGAGGTTACCTCATGTGTGTCAGAGTAGAAATGTGCTCCACAGAGTTTTCAATGGCTGATTTTTTAGAAGAAGATTGCCAGGCCTTTTTTTCAAAGTACCAGTGGATGGACTCAAACCACCAAACTTTCAGTTAGCAGCCAAGTGTGTTAACCATTTACACCACCCAAGGACTCTGTTAATAACAATAGTTACTATTTTATTAAGCATTCTCTAAGTGCCAGGCAATATTTTAAGTGTTTCCATGATTTATCTTGTTGACCTCGCAAAACAATCCAGTGAAATAGATGTGGGTCCTATCCTCATTTAATAGATCAGAGAAAAGGAAGTTGTGTCAATTGGCCAAAGTCACCCAACTGGTTATTGTGGTTAGGCTGGCAATCTGATTCCCCTGCCATTTTGTTACATCAAAAGTAGAAACTTACATTTTGTCATTTCTTTTACTTTCAAGGCTAATCAATCAGAAATTGGCCCTAATTCTTCCCTCTTTAAGTGCTTTATTTTGCTTTGGGACACGATATTTAGTGACATTAAAAACTCAACTTTATTGATCAACTTTATTGTGGACCAGTCCTACAATGTTGCTTTTGCTTTCTTGCTTTGCTATTGTCAATTTGTAAACAAATGACACTTTTTATGTTTTTCCTTTTCTCATTCCCGAAGATAAAAGAATCACAAATAGATCTTTAAGAAATTCCCTTATATGTATAGAGTATGCAACATGTCTCAAACGTATTTGACCATGAACCCCCTTTCTGGGGGGAACATATTGTGCGATAAGCATTTCCCAACACATACTTTAATAAATGCTGATTGCTACCAAATTAAACCTGTTGCTGTCAGGTTAATTCCGACTCATAGCAACTATATAGGACAGAGTAGAACTGCCCCATAGAGTTTCCGAGGCTGCAATCTTTACAGAAGCAGACTGCCACAGCTTTCTTCCAAGGAGTAGCTGGTGGGTTCCAACAGCTGATCTTCTGGTTAGCAGCCAAGCACTTAACTTTTGTGCCACCAGGGCTCCTTATTTACTAAAAATATATTTTACCTCCTTTTCATCTTTCAAATAACTATCATCTGGATTTTGTCTTCAAGACTTCTATTATTCCAAATCCAATGGCCTCTTAGATCACATCTCATAACTTCTCAATAAGAGATTTTATTGACAATTTCTGACCTTCTTTAAAACATTCTCCTTTTTTGGGCTTCCAGAATACCATTCTCTTCTGGTTTTCTTTTTTCTTTCTGGGGAGGAGCTGGAAAAACGCTGTCTGCAGCAACAGATACAGGTAGCACAGCAACAGAGGCATGCTAGCTGCTTGCAAAGACGCCTCCCAGAGCTGTACTTATGAGATCAGCCTCTGCCCAATGTCTCTGCCTTCTTGGCTCATTTACCTGCCATAATGGTCCCCTTGGATGAGGATGGCCCCTTGTCTTGGAGTACCCCACATCACCAGCCCGACTGCGGGGAGCTCCTCCTTCTATAGCTCATTATAAGTTGGGAGCTGCCACCAGAGGTATGCCCTCCTCCCATTTTCCTATTCTGGCCAATAGGTCTTACTACATCCAGTATCTGCCTGGTGGAGGACCCAGGTGGATGGTCTGACCTCCATTTGCCAGGCTAATGAAATACGGGAAGACTTCAAAAAGTATACAGTGCAGTACAACAAAAAGCAATGCCTCACCAAACTGATGCAGAAGCGTTCCAAATTTTGATTGCCACCACTTACGATCATTCAGAATCATTTTGCCAATTGATTGTCCTACTAACTGGGTGGATCCCGTATCTTTTTTCCTGATCTGCGCCAAAATTTCCCCCAGATCCTCATTGCTACTTGTAGTGGGTACAAGGGGATTAGGGGGTGATCAAAGAAAAAGATATGACCACAAGATAGCAGCATTGCACAACAAGCTATTTATTGGAACCCTGGTGGTGCAGTGGTTAAGAGCTCAGCTGCTAACCAAAAGGTCGGCAGTTTGAATCCACCAGCCACTCTTTGGAAACTCTATGGGACAGTTCTACTCTGTCCTATAGGGTCCATATGAGTTGGAATTGACTCAATGGCATGTTTTTTTTTGGTTTACGATGCATTAATAGCTGCATGTAGGGGGCAGTCACCCACAGCAGGAGGTCTTTCAGCAGCAAGAGGGAGCCACCAGGAGGGGAAGTGGGCATGAAAATACCCTGCGAGAAGAGAAGGGGAGGGGGGGGCTTTTGTCTACCTTATGTGATGTCCTCCTACAGCAAGGTGGGGAGTCTCTTGGTCAGAGAACTCCGAAGGACAACAGCATCCTAGGCTCCTTATAACTACAGGGTTTTATCTTATCTAGGGCTAGCAGATGTTACGTGCAGTTTTGCTAGGCATGTAAAGTAGGCAGCCTCTAAGTTGCTAAAAATCTGCTTATGTGAGCTATTTTTAAAATAACTGGATGTGTACAAATTTGAGTATGGCACCAGCGGGTTTTTTTGGGCTAATGAGCCTCAGCTTGCTATGAAGAAGTAACATACAGAGGCCATCTTGGGCTCATTTATATCAGTCATATAAACTAATCTCAATTGCTGTGTTCTAAAAATAAACTCATGATTTTCTTCATCCCCAAACAAATAAACAAACAGTGGCAGAGATTGCTGAATGTGGCATGTGGCTGATTTCTAGTCAATGGAATATGTGCAGAATTTATGGGTGTCCTCTCTAGGTCTGGCCTATACAATCTTACTGGCCCACAAAAACCAACCAGCCAACCGACCGACCGACCAACCAACCAACCAACCAACCAACCAACCAACCAACCAGCCAACCATAACAGCAGCAACAACAAAACAGTTTAAAAACCTTTCCTTCCAAGTTTCCACTTGGCTGCAGATGACCATGCCAAGCTTGGAAGTGATACGTTGAAAGTGGCAGAGCTTCTATCAGCCTGGGTCCTTAAATTACTAAGGAAAAGAACCTTGCCACCCTCAACCAGAAGACATCCTGGACTGTTTTGAGAGCAATAAATAAACCTATTCCATGTTAGATCATTGTCAGAGACTCTTTGCTACCACAGCATACTCTAATTAATACAGAAACCTGAGTTTGTTGTTCTGTGGAATGAGAAAAATAACTATTTTGATAACTAAATGAGATAATATAAATAAAGCATTTATTTACATGACTTGTAGAAGACACTTGATAGATTTTAGTTTCTTTCCTTTCTTCCTCCCTTAGATGTAAGGAATACAATCCTTTTTTCTGCTTCTTAAATCTCAGACTGTACCACCTCTTATTCTACTCTCTATATCCCAGAAAAAAATAGTGGTTATGAGATTGAAACTTCGTTAATTTCCTGTTGCAAATCTACATAGACATGGTTCCAAATCCCCTCTTCCCTCTTCCCTTCTATTCCAATTCTGTTTCTTCTGCTATTTAATATTAGCTTGTATTTATTAATTGATTACTGTGTGCTAGGCAACATGTGGAAGGAGCCCTGATGGCACAATGGTTAAGCTCTCAGCTGCCAACCGAAAGGTTGGTAGCTTGAGCCCACCAGTGGCTCCATGGAAGAAAAGACCTGGCAATCTGCTCCCATAAAGATTACAGCCTAGGAAACCCTCTGGGGCAGTTCAACTCTGTCATACAGGGTGGCAATGAGTCAGAATCAACTCAGTGGCACACAATAACAGCAGGCAACGTGAAGCTCTGCATGGATCTTATCATTAGATGTCGCAAAGTGGGCACTGTTTTATATACTCATACTGCAGATTAAAGAATCAGAATTAGAAAAGTGAAGTTTGCTCACAAGGCAAGCGTGGCAAGATTGTAAATCTTTAGCCTCTCCATGTTATTTACACTTTCTACGTGCATTTAAACATGCTCATACCCCTACAATCTTAACAAACACTAACCCCTGAAGTTACTGAAGTTACAAATTATTTTCATTTACTGTCTATTTCCTTTCCCCTCAGTCTTCACTTTGGCTTGTGCCCTCAGACCACTGTAATGAGTTGTGTCCTATTTTCTAATAACACATCTAATGGAGACCTCCTAGATCTTGCATCACTCAACTTTTCTGCAATATTTAATTTTGTTGACTACTCCATCTTTTCTGAAACATGTTTTTTTCTTTAGCATCTTCCTTGTTCCACGTTACTTTTCTAGCCACTCTTTCTCAGTCTAACTTTGGGAACTCTTTTTCCCTCGGCTACTCCTTAAATAGCCTGGTGGTGCAACGGTTAAGCGCTCTGTTAACTTTGCTGATACGTAAGGTTGACGTTTCAAACCCACCCAGTGGCTCTGCAGAAGAAAGAGCTAGCAATCTGAAAGACTATAGTCTAGAAAACCATATGGGGCAGTTCTACTCTGTTACGTGGGGTTGGTATGAGTCGAGAATTGACTCCACGGCACCTAACAACAACTCTTTAAATTTTGGTGATCCTCAGGGTTCTGTCCCCCAAATCTCCCCCTTTTCACTCTAAATATTCTTCTAATAATATCATTCACTCCTATGGCTTCAATTACACTCATTCCTAAGTCTTTTATTTAGTCCACACATCTCTCTTGAGCTCTAAACCCATTTAATCAATTTCCTACTTGGCATTTTCTGCTTAAATCCTGTGCAAGCCCTTCAAACCCAGCATTTCTAAAACTGAACTCATCATTTCATTTCTCCCTCTAAATATCTTTTGTCTAAAATTCTCCCTCTAAGCTTCCCTGTCTCAACAATTTGACCATTTGTCCAAGTGGAAATTGTACATCAGTTTTGGACCTGCCCCTTTTTTATTTCCTACACCCAGTCAAGTTCTAAGTCTTGGTAATGAATTAAATAAAATTAATCTTGATAGGCTTTTTTAATTTTTTTAAATCCGTCATCTCCTACCATTTTCCATTCTCCATGTCTCCTGAGCATTGGGCGCTGAAGCTGCATTGTTTGCCATTCTCAGAAATCAGCATACTCTTTCGTACTTCGAGAAAAATGACTTATCTTTTCCTCCCTTTTCTGCTTCCAAAAATCTTTCAAAAATCAGCTAAATTGTCATACTTTGTGAACTTTGAGAAGTCTTCCTTGAGGACTCACCCACCCATCCCTTCTGTGCTACCACAGAACTTTGCACCCAACTCCTTTCTAAATACTTGTCAGAAAGATTGTAACTATTTAAGTACTCACGTTTCCTAGATTGTAAGCTCCTTGTCTTTATTACAGTGAATTGCACACTTCCTAATTGGAAAATACATTTGCTAAAGGATCAGTTCCCTGAATGGCCATCTGCCAAATGATTGATCCATCAAATTTATCAATTTGTTCTAAATAGTTGTTATAGCTAAAGCTATTAGGATGTTTAAGTTTGGGCCTCAGTGATGGCATATGATTTTCTGGACATTAACTTTTTAAGATTGATATATCACTTGAGAATCTGGAAAAGAAATCCATAAATGCTAAATGTTGCAAAAATAGAATCAGTATTAATTAAAATTCCTAAAGGAAAAACTGAAGTCCTGGTGGTGCAGTGGTTTAGAGCTATGACTGCTAACCAAAAGGTTGGCAGTTCAATCCACTAGCCACTCCTTAGAAGCCCTATGGGGTAGTTCTGCTCTGTCCTATAGGGTAGCTATGAGTTGGAATCGACTTGACTGTAATGGATAAAAGAAAAACTATCTTCTAACCAATTATTTTTGTAGTTTTGTATGTAAAGAGACTACTTGTTTACCTCTGAAATAGTTTTAGTTATCTTTGAATGTCACTTTCTATTTTTGTTAACTTTAAGCATTTTCCTTATTCTTTTGCCTTTTCCTCAAATGGCATATCAACTTTACATTTATATATCTAGCATTTAGTTTTAAGATTTAACTTTAAATTTAAATTCACAGGCACTAAAAATGAATTAGAATTTTAAATTAAATTAATATTTAATTAAATACAGTGTTTCAGTTACATTAAATTTAGAATTAAAATTTAAATTCATCCAAAATGAATCAAAATTAGTTACCACCATCACATCACATGTGAAAGTAAACATGCGATTTCTACCAAGGAACAATTAAGGTATCTTGACTTGGTTGGTGACAATTTGCAAAATGATTCTCCATGAAAGCACATAAAATGATTAGAAGAAATTACTACACTGGACCAAATGAAAGACATGTGAAGGAAAGATAAAAAATAAATTGACTAAAAATTGTAAAAGTGATAACAGATGAATGTTAAAAGATTGGCTTAATGCAAAATGACATTTAAAGAAAGGATGAAAAATCAGTATAAACTGATAATTCTCATATGAAAATAGAAATATTGCTTACTACCTATGAAATGTATCATATTCAGTCATAAAATTGAATATTCTTCCTAGAACTTATAAAATTATTTTTGTTAAATCAGTGTATTTGATGGGTTGATTTTCAGTGAATCAGCCATTTAATAAACTGATTTTTAGTGATTCCGTCTGCTTCTTTGCCTATATTCTCAATGTCTTCCCTAATTTCCACAACTTTATTTTAACTGAAGTTTCTTCTTCCTCCTGAAATTCACTGAGAGCCTTCTTAAGTAATGTCTGTTATTCTTTTACAGTTCAGGTACCTTAAGCTTCTCTGAGCAGAGTTTTTATTTTTAAAATTTATTTATTTGATTTTTGTTTTTTCCCCTTTTGTAGACTCATCCTGCTCTGTTGCTGTGCCATCCAGTCAATTTCAACTGATAGCGACCAAAACCAAAAAAAAAAAAAAAAAAAAACCTATTTCGACTTAATTTCGACTCCTAGCGACCCTATAGGACAGGGTAGAATTGTCTGGTAGGGTTTCCAAGGAGGGGCTGGTGGATTTGAACTGCCAACCTTTTTGTTATCAGCCATTGCTCTTAATCACTATGCCACCAGGGCTCCTAGTGATGCTACAGGACAGAGTATTATCTACCTTAAGGGGTTGTGAGAATTAAATTTTCAAAGTTAAAAGCTTAACAGAATCTAGCACCTAGTAAGCACACACTGAATGTATTAGAGTATATACTTAGCTTCCAGACTAAGACAAGCTAGAAAGAACGGCCTGGCGATCTACTTCTGAAAATTAGCCAATGAAAACCTTATGGATCACAACAGAATATTTTCCGATATAGACAGATCATCAGGAAAGACCAATCTCTAGGAAAGAACATCCTGTTTGGTAAAGTAGAGGGCCAACAAAAATGAGGAAATCCTTCAGTGAGAAGGATTTACTCAATAGCTGCCCTGACAATGAACTCAAACATACCAATGGTCATGAAGATGGCGCAGGACCAGGCAACATTTTGTTCATAAGGTCACCACGAATCGGAGCTGATGCAACAGCAACTAACAACAACCAGAAATATATGATTAGAGCTTCCTTTATTCTTTTCTTTTTTCCTTTTTTTAATTGTTGTAATTAAATGAAGTTTACATTTCAAGTTAGCCTCCCATACAAAATTTTTATACATACATTGTTATGAGACCCTAATTGCTCACCCCATTCTGTGACAGCACACTCCTCCTTTCTGCCCCTGATTCCCCATGACCCTTCAACCAGCTCCTAACCCTCTCTGCCTTCCCATCTCACCTCTGGACAGAAGCTGCCCCTTTGGTCTCTTGTATTTACTTGACTAAGAGGCACACTCTTCACAAGTATCACTTTATGTCCCACAGTCCAGTCCAATCCCTGTCTGAAGAGTTGGCCTCGGAAATTGTTTTAGTTCTGGGCTGATAGGGAGTCCAGGGGCCATGTTTTCCAGGACACCTCCAGCCTCAGTCAGACCATTAAGTCTGGTCTTCTTACTAGAATTTGAGTTCTGCACCCCATCCTTCTACAGCTCTATCAAGGACCGTCTGTTGTGTTCCCTGTCAGGATGTTCATTGGTGGTAGCTGGGCACCATGTAGTTCTTCTGGTCTCAGGCTGATGAAGTCTCTCGTTTATGTGGCCCATTCTCTCTCTTGGGCTAATACTTTCCTTGTGTCTTTGGTGTTCTTCGTTCTCCTATACTCGAATTGGTTGGGAACAATTGATGCATCTTAGATGGCCGCTTGCAAGCTTTTAAGACCTCAGACACCACTCACTAAAGTAGGATGCAGAACATTTTCTTAATAAGCTTTGTTATGCCAATTGACCTAGATATCCCCTGAAAGCATGGTCCCCAGACCCCTACCCATGCTACTCTGTCTCTCAAAGTATTTGACTGTATTCAGGAAACTTCTTAGCTTTGGTTTAGTCTAGTTGTGCTGACTTCCCTGTAGTGTGTGCTGTCCTTCCCTTCACCTAAGATGATTCTTATCTAACATCTAGTTAGTGAATAACACTTATCCTCCCTCCCCACCCCCGTAACCATCAAAGAATGTTTTCTTCTGTGTTTAAACCTTTTCTTGAGTTCTTATAGTAGTGGTCTTATACAGTATTTGTCCCTCTGTGACTGACTAAATTCACTCAGCATAATAAGTTCCAGCTTCCACCATGTTATATGATGTTTCACAGCTTCAT
>NW_004444080.1:557629-576530 GCF_000243295.1 Trichechus manatus latirostris | reverse complement strand
AAGTGGTTTATCTTCAGTGTCACTAATTCTAACTTCTACTGTCTCAGTTCTGCTCTCATGACTTTCTATTGAGTTGTCTAATTCTGAAATTTTATTAATTTTCTGGATTTCTGATTGCTGTCTCTCTATGGATTCTTGCAGCCTGTGAAATTTGTCATTATATTCTTGAATAACTTTTTTAAGTTCTGCTACTACTTTGTATGTAAGTTCCTTGGCTGTTTCTCCATTTTGTCGAATATCCTTTCTAATTTCTAGAAGAGTTCTGTATATTAATCTTTTGTATTCTGCCTCTGGTAATTCCAAGAAATTCTCTTCCTCCAGAGAGTTTCTTGATTCTTTATTTTGGGAGCTTGCTGAAGCCATCATAGACTGCCTATGTGATTTGATATTGACTGTTGTCACTGAGCCATCAATAAGTTATTACAATTTTATTTTATATTTGTTTACTGAGTCGTAACTTCTTGTTTTGTTTGGTTTTGATATGTCCCAGTAGGCTGCTCGTGTGCACTAGTTTGATTATTGACACATTTGGATCTCTAATGTCCTGTCACCAGGTAGTTAGTTCTGTAACTAAGTATGTGCACACAGAGGTCCATTAAATTTTCCTATATGGGTTCAGCTCAGGTGTCCAGGCAGTCTGTCACCACGTGTATGGTGCAGGTTCTGACCTACAGTCTTAGAGAGGCATGTGTGATTGGTGCAGGCACTGGTATCTGGCTGTGGTAGGGGATCACATGCTGAGCCAGGTAGGGGGCTGACAGCTGCTCCTCATAATCTGAAAGGAAAGCATATCCCTATTCCCTAGGGTGAGTAGGTAGGCTAGTTTTGCAGTCGGACTGTGAGCACCCCACTCTGTTGGCTGTGAAGAGTCCAGGCACCACTTTTTCTTGGACTCCTGTAGCTGGTGATTAGGTGGCTTAGGTGACACCACCAGACCTCAAGCCTCTGTTGTGGATTGGTAAAAGTGCCTACTTAAGGGGCAGGGCTGTTTCAAGGGTCACAAATCTGCCACTTCACAGCTGGAACAGTTGAAGTTAAACTTCAGATGTTTGCCCTGTTGTACTGTGGTAGTGAGGTCTAACGCTGTTGAGATGGGTCCCCACAAGACTATACAGGGGTGTAAGGCACTCAGAGTCTGTGGACCTCTTATGCCTGTGCCTAGCAAAGGAGCTGTGCTGACCCCGAGTTCCTGACTTAGGGGAGCCAGTAGCTTATTTGTTCCCTCTCCAAGGCCAGGAGAATGGGTCAGGGTGCCTTTTGGGATCTACTTCTGGCCCAGCGGACTCCTGGTGCAGAGCAGTGAGGGAGGAGGTAAAAGGGAGAGAGTTTTTTCCTAAATGGGCTTTTTCTTTTTTTTTTTTAAATCCCCGCAAAAGGCTGCAACATGTACTTATCTTTAACCGCTTGGGAGCTGCTTTTCACTGGTTCGGAGTGTCCAAGCAGAGTCTCTGCTGCCAAATCTCTCTCGATGTGGAAACTGCTTCCCGAGTGCGTGCACAGCTGTTTGCCTGCTTCACTGTGGACCCAGAGTGGCTGAAGAGCTGCAGTCCTGCCGCCACTGCTCTGGCACTGCTCGCTTTTTCCGAACCATCTCCTTCTCCCCTCGCCGCTCAGTCCAGTTCCTCAACTTTGCCTTGTTCAGTGCTCCTAGATATTCATATACAATCAAATCACTTGTTTTTCCAGGTCTTTGTTGTAAGAGGGATACAGGAATCTGTCTGACTACTCTGCCATCTTGGCCCCGCCTCCTCTCTATTAATTCTTTTCTTAATATTTATTTTTTAAATATATTTCTAAATTACAGATCAAATTATTCACCCTCCTGTTAAAAACATTTTAATAGCTTCCTATTACTCTTAAAGACTTAAATTCATACACATGGCCTCCACTGGTCCTGCAAGTGTTGGTCCCTGCCTATCTTTCCATGTTCCTAGGACACCCCTCTCTGGACTCCAGGCACTGACCTTCTCAGGTCCTGGAATGTGCCATGCCATTGTCCTGCCAGAGCCTTTGTACTTGCATGCCTCCTCTTTCCTACCCCAGCACCCGTTGCCTATGAAACTCCTCTTTCTCATTTAGCCTCCCTACCGCAGGTCTATTTCTGTTATTATTGGCTCTCACAGAACCATATTCTCTTCCTTCCAGCACTGCTTTGTGACGATAATTTTTTACTGTGATCATTTGCTGCTGCTTGCTTTTTTTCTCCACAGGGCATAAACTTCATGAAGGCCAGGACTGTGTTTATTTTTGCTTATCATTTTCTTCCCAATATTTAATCCAGTGTCTGACATATAACCCATTGCCAACTCATAGCGACTCCATGTTAAAAAAAAAAAAAAAAAGAAGTTGCTGTCGAGTTGATTCCGAATCATAGCCACTCTACAGGACAGAGTAGAACTGCTCCATCGGGTTTCCAAGCAGCGGATGGTGGATTCAAACTGCCGACCTTTTGCCTAGCAGCTGAACTCTTAACCACTGCGCCACCAGAACTCCAGTGATCCTATGTTGTTGTTGTGAGGTGCCATCAAGTTGGTTCCTATAGCAGGTCTTTAGTAAACAGTCATCACTGGGGTTCATTGACATATATCAGATCATCCTATATAGTCGCTGGGTAAAACATAGCTCTACATAATTATCATTATAAGACTTTCAAATCTAAAATAAGAATTAACCACAATTCTGCTACTTGTTTCTGTCTGAGACTATTGTAATGTTCTGCATTTATGACTACTTTTATATAATAGCTCTTAAAAGGTAACCACAGATATTATGCTAAGTATGCAAATGTTGATGAAAGTAAAATTATTCTGTTATGTATTACATGTAATTCCCTTTTGCTTTCATTTTTTTCATAAGTCTGTTTTCAAACTGGTAGTGTTTGTTTTCCTCATGTAAAATTTTGAGTACCTCATTTGCGAGTCGCACACCACCACAAGGTGGCAGGGATAGACAAATATTCAATTCTTTTGCCTCAAGAGTTCTGTATCATGAGAATGGATATTCTTTGACAGAATAAATTTGAGCCATCATTTCTTCCGTGAATGTCTTTTTTCATTTGATATTCAGTTTAAAATCCATAAGTACTGTTACTCTCTCCATACAGCGCTTATCTTTTAAAAGAGGAACAAACCTCCAGTACACAAATTGTAGACATGAAATAACTCTTCTCTTTAGTATGTTAAGTAATTTTACAGAGATATGAGAATGATATACCAGACATTGCAGTAAATGGTTCACTGGTAATTTTATAGCTAGTTTCCATTCTTATTTTTAGTGTTTCTTCTACCAACAGATTATAAGAATATATGCATATATATACATGTATATAAACGTATGTATGTGTATGTATATATATACATATATTCTTATAATCTTATAATTCTTATAATCTGTTGACAAAAGAAGAGTTTATGTTCTTCTGGAATAATCATAATGGGGAATATTTAGGTATTTATGACATAAAAATGGGAAATTGAACTTCTTTTGGGAATATGATTTCACAATATGATTTGCTTTATTGTATATTTTGCACATTAAATAAGTATTCATCTTCTTTCTCACTTTGATTAAGAAAAAACATCCTGAGCTATATGTGCCTATCTTGACATAGTTTTCATAAACAGTTTGGAAAGGACTTTATGTTTATGACCTTATTACATGATTAACTTTGCTTTATTGGTTATTCTGAAATTTATTTCCCTGTAATAAAGAGCTCATCAAATTTAAAGATGAGTTCTAAGAATGTTAGTTTAATGATAATGTTAACAAGATGATTTGTATGTGAACAGATGTCTTGGGTTGGAGGAAGGCTAAGGAAGAAAGAGAGCTTTTTAGAGACACTAATAGAATGAAACTTTGATTCAGATTGGGAGCCATCAAAGACCACAAGAGCAGTTCAGAGACAAGTCAGCTAGATGCGGGGCATTCAAGATGATCCATTGTCTGAGCCCACACTTTCTTTGCAGGCTCTTTTCTCCTATCTTCACCCATCCTACATTTCATTCACTTGAACCACTTACCTTTCCTGGAATGAGCCATACTTTTCCATGCCTCTGTGTCTTTATTCTTGCTTGCCTTCCTACTCTGGAATAACATTTCCTCCTGCCACCTCCTCAATTTTCCCTTCAGGTAGTGCAAATACATGGGCACATCTGACACAGTCTAATCTCCTGAGCCCACGGAAGATGTTGCTAATGGATCACAAAATCCCCCACCCTCACTAAATCTAGCTGTAGCTTGGGTATCCTTAGTACAGCTTCTCAGAATAGCTCAGATAGTTGGCTTGTGAGGTAAGCCTTATTTGTCATCTTGGTGAATAAGCCCAATTTAGCAGCTAGTTAAGTCAGATAAGAATTGGGTGGCTTTGGAGAATATAATTTTGACTTGAAAATGAAGCTGTTAGTGGAATAGAATGCCCCTCTTCCTCAAACAAAAAAAGCCCATTGCTGTCAACATGATTCTGACTCATAGCAACCCTATAGGGTAGAGTAGAACTACCCCACAGGGTTACCAAGGCTGTAATCTTTACAGAAGCAGACTGCCACATCTTTCTCCCACAGGGTGGCTAGTGGGTTCAAACCACCGACCTTCTAGTTAGCAGACAAGCGCTTAACCACTGGGCCACCAGGGCTCCTCCCCTTTCTCAATACATGGATAAAGGAGAATAAACCATTTAGTCTGAGGATAAGATAATAAAGCAACTAAAAATGTTGTAATTATATTCATCTAAGTCAAACTGAATTAAAATACTTATTTATAAGCACCGTAAGAGAAGGAACATGCTCGTTTTGTTCATCACTGTGTGCCCTGTATTTAGCCAAGGGTCTGACACTCAATAGTCAAAAATATTTATGATTGCATGAGTAAATAATGGCAAATACTATATTTTATACAGCTCAATTTTCTCCATTAAATGAGGTTGTTTTGCACTCTAATCTGGTGACTGCTCAGGAGAAAGGATTCCAAGAGAAGTAGAGAGGAGAGTTTTTTTTTGAAGGCCAATCCATGATCTTTTGGAAGGTAGCAACGGAAAGATACCAGCAACATGGAAGACTTTGTGAGTGCCTTTTCAAGTCTATTTCATCTCAAATCATCAGAGAATTTTATGATTTAAAGAGTTTAGAACAAATGGAGATTTATCATGAATCAATATAGAAACTATTAAATTGGATGTAAAATATTAGACATGGTACTTCTCTGAGACTCATGGGAAGGTTTAGTTCAACCTTTAAGTTTTTAAGGAGAAATAGTTCAAAATCTTCCAAGGATATTTAATTTGATTTCTATTTCTAAAGGCCAGTAAAGTCCCAAATTAATTCCTCTTATACAATGGTATCCTAAACTAAGAATAGATAGAAGACAGATACATAGATAGATAAATTGATAGCTGACTTTGTGTTGATTCTGACTCATGGCAACCTTATGTACAATAGAATGAAACATTGTCTGGTCCTATGTCATCCTCATGATTGCCAGCATGTTCGAGCCCATCATTGCAACTACTGTGCCATTCCATCTTGCCAAGGGTCTCATTCACCCTCGCTGGCCCTCTACTTCACCAAACACAATGTCTTCCTCCAGCAATTATTCCTTCCTGATGATGTGTTCAAAGCAAGCAAGAAGGACAATGCTTTGTTGTGATCCATAAGGTTTTCATTGGCTAATGTTTGGAAGTAGATTTCCAGGCCTTTCTTCCTAGTCTGTCTTAGTCTGGAAGCTCCACTGAAACCTGTCCAGCATGGGTGACCCTGCTGGTATTTGAAATATTGGTGACATAGCTTCCAGTTTCACAGTAGCATGCAAGCTACCATAGTATTACAAACTGACAGATGGGTGGTAGAAACTAAGAATAGGAGACTCAAAACTGAAAATCTTATATCTGTGATCACAATAAGAATGAAAAATTTCCAGGTTTGTAGAGTCATAGAAGCAGATAGCCTCTGGGTCATCTGTCATTTGCTGATACATTAAAGAAGAGGTTATTAAATGTTTCAGAGCTAAGTAATGGGATATATTAGAAAGTTCCTTAGATATTATCTTTGCCAGCACAGTCCAGTAGAACTTTCTGCCATGATGTTAATGTTCTGTATTTGTAAGTCCAATATGGTAGCCACCATCCACATGTGGAGCCCTGGTGGTACAGTGGTTAAGAGTTTGGCTGTTAACCAAAAGGTTGGCAGTTCGAATCTACCAGTCACTCCTTGGAAACCCTATGGGGAAGTTCTACTCTGTCCTATAGGATTGCTATGAGTCAGAATTGACTCAACAGCAAAAGGTTTGTCTTTGTTTTTTATCCGTATGTGGGTATTGACCACATGTGGAAATAAATTTTTAATTTCATTTAATTTTAAAGAATTAAAGTTTGTGTTTAAATAGCCACATATGGCTAGTGGCTAGCATATTAGACAGTGTAAGTCTAGAAGAATTAATTAGATTAGAGTGCTGATATTTTTGAGATGAGATATTAATAATTTCAATAAGCAAGATATTAGACTAAAACTAGAAATTCAAGAGTTGTCGTATGGGAATTTAGTAAAGGAACGAATTAAGCGGCTACCCTGTGCTAGGTGCTAATCTAGGCATATTCTCATTTATCATCTCAATGAATTCTTATAACAACTATGCAAGTAAATGTCTTTATCTTCATTTTATAGGCAAAAAGTCAGATCTTAAAACTTCCTCAGGGGAAGTAGAATTAGAATTTATATCTATCTAAGTTTAAAAACCATGTTGTAAGATTTAAGTGGGCAGAAGACAAATACCCAGATGAAATTGTGAATGTGCGTTCTATGAGGCAAAGTCAGGGCTGGAATGAGTGTTGCATCCCAGAATATTGGTCTTGAATTTCTTAAATTCCTTATTGCTAAGATTGGGATTGGTTTTTGATGATGTAACAGGGATGAAGCTAAAGGTGGGGTTAGATGGCTCTAGTTGGGTAGAGGAAGGATGAGGACCAGGCAAGCACCAACAGAGAGCATTTTTAGTTGAACGTCAGTCTCATAGAATATTGGCCCTCAGGTACCTGGGCAACAATGGCTAGCCTTGCTATTTCCATTAGAGATGCTGACTTACGACAGCATCCTCGGCTATAATTTTATGGTTGGATACTTTGATATTACTTTTCTCTCCAATAATGCTCCATGACCTGATTTTATCCTCATTTTTCATATAGCTTATGCAATGTGGCATTCACATTGTGAGTGTGAGGCATTTCCCTGTCATAACTGTGTCAAGAAACAACAGCTTCTGGAACACCAGAAAGCACATTTCCTTATAGTGTGGAGGATGGAGATGTGGCGCCACTTGCTGCTTGTGTCATTAGACCCAGTGCCTCTGGGTGCATATGTTCTGCTGAGCACCTAAATCACCCCTTGGAAAGTGCATCTCTATATCCTTAGAATAGCGGGAGAACAGAATTTTTCCTAGCTGGTCTTCACAGTTGGTGCTGATATAGAATGATTCTATACTAGCTTGAATATTAAGTGAAGGAACCTGCTTAAGGAAGGCTGACTCCTGGTTTGAGAATGTGGCTTTCTCAATGATTGAAATGAATTAGACAAGAATGACTGCTGGGCTGTCTGTATCAGGCTAGTTCTGTTATCTTTCTATCCTAGGATTCTTTCCCAAATAGAAATCTAGTACTGGAATTCTTTGATAAACGTTCCAGTTCTGAGATGTGGTAGTCTGACCTAGCCCATGTAGGATGAGGGTTGATGGAGTGGGGCCATGAATGGTAAGGGATACCTGAGAGAACAGAACATGGGTTTATTGCAAGGAGGGATCCTTAAACAGATTATCAGTCCATGGAAACAGAGGGATAGGAATCAGCATGCTAGCCAAAAAATGGGATACGAAAAGGAAACTGTTTCAGAAAGTGCAGATGAAATGGTGAATCAATCTTTAGGACCAAAGCAGGAGGGGAGCTTCAGAAGGAGCACAGAATTAGAAACAAGGTGGTTAGGGAACACATTGCTTGAAATGCAGTCCCCTTATGTGTGAACAGATGTGCTTTCCAGAGCTGGGAATTTGTTCTTGAAAGAACCAGTCCTGTAGAACAGGTGCCTTGCCAAAGTTCAGGTTAGCTTGAGTGCTGAAGGAGCAAACACAATTTGCAAAACCCAAAAGTTCATAGGTGGAGGAGAGCTCAGTTCCCAGGAAAAGATTTTTCTTTATTTGATATCCTTAATATCAACCATGTATCAGACAATATGTAGCCTTAGAGAGTTGAGTGGGATTTCTGCAAGCATAGCACAATTGCTGGATGCCTTCTGGAAAAACAAGAAGAAATCCGGCTGAGGATCTAAGTAAGATTTTCTCTCTCTCTCTGACCTTTATAAAGCAGCGTAATAAATCTCTCTCCTTTTTAAAAGCTTATCTCTGCTTTGCAAGGAGCAGGTGGAAATGTTTTATCCATTTGAGAGGAAAGTTATCTAAGTACCATAGTGTGTGATTCTGTTACAGCCTGCTCGGATTGTACCTAAAATGCTCAATTTTGCTTCGCATGTAGTGAAAGGTCTCATACAATCCAGTTCTACCTCCCAATCATTCACACTTCCTGCCCACCTTATAGAGGAAGACAGACTGTTATTAGCCCAGATATAATGCATTATAGAGAGAATATTCATTTATCTCTTATTTTACAAGAGAACTGTGCTGGTGTTTGCAAGTGCACAGCTGGCCATAGAGGCAGAACTATAAACGATTGTATGATAGGCAGGACAGGGAACAGAAAGGCTGTCCTTGTTGCTGCCCATAAAAATCAACTCACATTTCTCTCCCTCTTTCTCCCCTCTCTGCACGTCTAGGTATGTGCGTGAGCATGCACAAATATGCACAAAACACACAATAGGATTATGAGTTAATAATTCAAATCCATTCATTCTTTCAATGAATATGTATGTCGGGCAAGTGTTGCTCTCATGGATTGTCTATGAACATTAATTTGTGTCATCTTTCCTCCTGTTTTTTTTCTCCCCTTCTTATCTTAAGCAGATAACTTTTGTTTTTTGCTTCAAGGAATTTTGCAGAGCAGAAAGCAGAAACTCTTTGAAAGCAATTCCTCTTCTGTTTTTTCTGAAAGACTGTGCTCATGAAGAGGGAGCACCTGAAGAGTACTCATGAAGAATGGGGAAGTGGGGAGAGAGGAACACCTTCCGGTCTCTGAGAAAGGGTGGAGATTTCTCAGACTGGAGTGGGGCAAAGGCTAATGGATCTGCAAGGAGAATGGCTCTGCCCTTCCTTGGCAGCACGCTGGGGGTGGTGGCAGGACTCAAAGTGCACCCAGATCATGGAGTTTCCACTGTAAGATTCCCAGCCCCCAAGAATGGCAAAAGGAAAAGGGGGTGATGTAAGACAATATGAGAATGGACAAAGGACTTCTCGGTGCTAACCAGTGTGAATCTAAGACTGGACGAGCCTCTGCAGTTCCTTGGAATAGTATAAGAGACCCATCTAGACTATTTTATGATACTAAGGAAGATGGGACAGACTCTAATAATAATAGGGACTACATTTCTCTCCAGATCTATGGTATTGTGATTTAAGTCGATTAAGCAGGGCTTGGATTTAAGTTAATTTAACAAAAAAAAAAAAAAAAAATTTTTTTTTCTTATACATCTGAGTTTGTGGAATAAGATTTCCTACCTTCTGTGACTCTAGCACAAGAGACAAATATTAAACAAGTAATCACTGTTGTGAATTGATTCATGAAGGAAGAATTCAGGTATTTTGAAGACATAGAACTGGGGACCTAGTTGGGAATGTGTTTATGGATAGCAGGGTTGGGGGCATTATTCCCTGAAGGAGTAACATTTTAGCCATTGTCTCTAGGATAACAGCTTGGCAAAGGGGATGTAGGAGGGTTAGAGAGTGTTCCAGGAAGTGAACAATATGTGGAAATGCCTTGAGGTGGAAAAGAGCTTGGATAAGCCAAGACAGGAGAGCAAGGGGGAGAATGGCTAGTGAAGAGGACAAAAAAGAGAGAGACTTCAGTCATGTTGGGCCTAATAGACTATATTAAACAATGATCATAAAACATATGGGAAGTCATTGAAGGAATTTAAGCAGAGGAGCGGAATAAAAGACTTGAGAGTTTCTAATATTAACTTTGGCTGCAGGTTAGAAAATAAATTAAACAGTGTCAAGGAAGACTTTAGTAGTTCTTGCAGTAGTAAGACATTATAATTGGTTGGACTAGCTTGTGGCAGAAAGGATCTTGAGAAGTTGATAATGAAGATATTTTTAGGAGACTGAATGAATACAATGTGACAACTAGTGTTGGGGGTGGAGAGCATGAGATGGGAAAAGAGTAAGAATGATTTCTAAGTTTTTGTCTTGACTAACAGGGCAGACAAAGGCAAACTTATGCAATTAAGAAACACTAATTGAACAGCATATTTTGGGTTTAGCTTCAAGCACAATGAATTTGATGTGCTTTGGAGGCGTCTAAGCTTTTAAATGAATGTTATAACAATTATATTATTGAACATAGTAATAATAATTCATTATTAAACTAAAGGTGATTATAATGACTAATTTGATAATGACAAATTAAAGGCAGATAATCTTATTCCATTAGGTACATTAAAAAAAAGAAAAAACAATCTATCATGGGTATTGTTGACAGAGCCAGCAGCCTTGACCAAAAAACCTGGCCAAAGAGATTTTTGACACTGTGTGTAGAACTGCTTCAGATTTCCATATGACAAGAAGAAGCTGGTGGGAGATACAGCCTGAACTAGCTAACATAACACCCTGAAACTGAAGGTCACCAGCTGCTAAGATATTAAGTTCTCCCTTAGTTTCTGATGTGTTTGGCTCATAAATTATTAACATGAACAGTGGGCATCTCATCAAGCTACCACGAAGACAGCTAGGTTTGCACACCTCCACAAGTGTTGACTCCAGGTTCATCTGCCTTCAGGAGCTATGAACCAAATGGATATGTGTGTGGGTTTGGACAGAAAAGTCTTTACATCTTTGAATTGTAGCAATAATGATTTGTTCCTAAGCTTGCCACCTGTCTCGCCTCCACCTTCCAAGAGCTATCATTGCAAAACTAGCTGTATGGCTTCTGGCAAAAGCTTTATCATAAAAAAATTGCCACAGATTGAAGAATCCAGGTAGTTTCTAGCCAGTCTTTTCTTTCCTTCATGTAAGGAATCACTGGGGAGAGGCTGCACATTCACAGAACTATAGCTTTTCTTTAAAGGAAAAGGAAAAATAGGGATAGAATAGATGCTTCAGTGAGCAAAACAGGTGAATAACCAATAAGAGATTATTGGCAGGTTATCAAGGTCTCCTTGCCAAGTGGTTAATGAAAGACATTGTGAGAAGTCAGGCATGGGAGCATAGGGATTCTGAGAGGTCGGATTTTTCAAAGGACTTTGTACTTTCCTTAATGACATTTATTTTACTCAGTCCTGTAGTCTAAAAACATGTCAAATTCTAGGAAATTCTTCTTAGAGCATAAGTATAAGCTGCAAACACTAGGTACCAAAAACCAAAACCCATTTCACTGAGTTAATTCCAACTCACAGCCACCCTGTAGGAGAGAGTAGAGCTGCCCCATAGGGTTTCCAAGGCTGTAATCTTTACAGAAGCAGACTGCCACACATCTTTGTCCTACGGAGCAGCTGGTGGGTTTGAACTGCCAACTTCTCGGTTAGCAGCGAGCGTGCTTAACCACTGCGCTACTAGGACTCCTTGCAAATACCAAGCAGGAAAGAATTAAAGGGTTTTTAGGTGCCATCAGCATTTTGGCAGAATTTGATCACAAGGCTGGTTGCAACAGCTGGGAAGCATTTGGCTGGGGGACATTTTGAAAGAGAAACAAGAAAAAAAACTATGGAGAATGAAGCCCGTTGTTCCTAGCATTATGGTCTTCCTTATGGCCTTGTGCCCGGAAACCCTCCCTTCCCGTATAACGCCAATGGAGCAAAAGGTCTCTGGTCAGGGGAAATGAGTAGGGAGGTGCAGTCAGAGAAGGCCATGAGAATCTGTCAGATGGCAAATATGTAGCAGACTGAATAAGCGAGGAAGTGACTGGGAGGCTGGACTGGTCCACCAATGGTAACAGGAATATATATATAAGAGCAGTATACTGGTCAAGATGGAAGCCATGGGGATCAGGTGGCTTGGCTGGGCTGTATCTACTCACTGGGTTGTTGTGAAGATGAAATGTAGCAACACATCTGGGATGCTTGCCTCATGGTCAATGCTCAATAATGGCATTATACTTATTAGTCAGAGTAGTTAACAGGCCAGAGATGAAATATGACTAAGAAGGTAGTTTAAACTGTGGTTGTATGGGGGGAAGTACTAATAGTTCTTAAGAACCTATTATGCTCAGGCACTTGACTAGACACACCTTACACAAGTTATTTCCCTTGACTCTCACATCAAATATATGTGGAGGTTTTATCGTCTCCATAATACAGAGGGAAAAACTCTAGATAAAACAATTTGTTCAAGAACACACAACTAGTCAGTGGTGGAGCCAGATTTGAGAGCTTTTCTGATTAATATGCTTTTTTCAAGGGTGTGCTTTTTTCCCCTAAATTTTATTTATTTTGTAATTGTTGAGAAAATATACAGCAAAACATATATCAATTTTAACAGCTTTGACACGTACAATTCAGTTGCATTGATTACATTCTTCGAGATGTGCAACCATTCTCACCCTCCTTTTCTGAGTTGTTCTTCCCTCATTAACATAAGCTCACTGCTCCCTAAGGTTCCTATAGTAATCGAATTGCTGTTGTCAATTTGATTCCATGTCGATAGTTCTTAAAAGAGCATAATGCTCAAGGCAGGCCTTTTTTGCTAGTCAAGCTAAACTATTGTTTGGTTATAAGTTTTCCCCAAGGTGTGCTTTTTCGAGTACTAGGACACCTGGTTAGAGAAAGGCAAGTTAAGAGAAGGCTTGAACTTTTGAAACTATGCAGAGAGGCGTATAAAAATGTCAGCTCATAATACCCTGTGCACACCTCCGTGACCCATTCAATACTTTAGTGTACTTGTGGATTTATTGTGGATGACCATATCTTTCTCTGTCCATCCCCAGTGCCTAGTACAGTGCCTGGCATATAGTAGATGCTCATATATTTGTTGAATGAATTAATTCATTAAACCAAGTCCAGAATTGCATGGTGCAGCCCATAATTGTATGGAAACTGGTGGCAGGGGTGGGGCAAAGGCTGATGGGTCTACAAGGAGAATGGCCCTGCCCTTCTTTGGCAGCACCCTGGGGGTGGTGGCAGGACTCAAAGTGCACCTAGATCATGGAGTTCCCACTGTAAGATACCCAGTCCCCAAGAATGGCAAAAGCAAAAAGGGGGTAATGTAAGACAATATGAGAATGGACAAAGGACTTCTCAGTGGTAACCAGTGTGAATCTAAGACTGGACTAGCCTCTGCAGTTCCTTGGAATAGCATAAGAGACCCATCTAGACTATTTTATGACACTAAGGGAAATGGGACAGACTCCAGTAATAATAGGGACTACATTTCTCTCCAGATCTATGGTATTGTGATTTAAGTCGATTAAGCAGGGCAGATTCATTCATGCGCATCTTTGTATCACCTCAAATTCCCAATTCTAAAAATAAATTAACAGTTTAAAATAATGCATGACATTCTTATCTTTCAGTGGGAATTAATATTTTCACAGTTACTGAAATCTGATGCTTTAGCGTCTTTAAACCTTTTAAACCTTAATACATGAAATGTATATGTAATTCATAGTTTTAAGATTAAAGAGTTACATCTAAATCATAACTAGCATCTGGACAAATGGTGAAAAATGTAAACATTCTAGGCCAAATGTTTGAATATTGGTGGAATATTTTGTGCTAGGTAGAGCCCTGATGGAGAAGTGGTTAAGAACTCAGGCTGCTAACCAAAAGGTCAGCAGTTTGAATCCGCCAGTCGCTCCTTGGAAACCCTATGGGGCAGTTTTGCTCTGTCTCGTAGGGTCGCTATGAGTCGGAATCGACTTGACGGCACACAACAACAAGATAGAAAAAGCCTAAATTATAAGATTTTAATTTTTAAATCCCAAGCCCAAATCTGCTATCAAACCTGTTGTTAACTGCCATGGAGCAGTCCCTGGACTGACGGTGACCCCACGCACAGCAGAACGAAATGCTGACGGGTCCTGATGATTGGCTAAAAATCGCACTGTTGTGATCTTATCTTTCAGTAGGAATTAATACCTCCACAGTTATTGAAATTTCGTACTTTAGCATCTTTAAATCTTAACACATGAAATGTATATGTAATTTGTAGTTTTAAAATTTAAGAATTACATCTAAACCATATTAGCATCTGGACAAACGGAGGAAAATGTAAACATTGGCTGATTTTTGAAGTAGATCGTTAGGCCTTTCTTCCTAGTCAGTCTTTGTCTGGAAGTTCTGTTCCAACCTGTTTAGCATCAAAGCAACATGCAAGTCTCCATTGTCAGACGAGTGGCCGCTGAGCATGAGGTGCATTGGCCAGGAATTGAACCTGGAACTCCCACACTAAAGGCAAGAATTCTACCACTGAACCACCATTGGGGACTATCAAAGCTACTACCCTTATAAATGGGCAAAATTAACTACCCAGTGGTTTTCTGACAAACTCAGTTAGTTTAGATTTGAGCATGTAATTTGAAAGAAGAAAGGAAACAGTTAATGTTCTGGGGAATGATAGTGACATTAGTGAGACTCTTTGATGCTTTTATTGTGCTGGGAAAAATACTAACAGGGTCAAACAGTTGAAAGCCCAATGAGATGAGAACAACTGGGGACAGGCTGATTGTTAGTAGGAAGGGTAAGACAGGGATTGGGAACTAGGAGGTTGATATAAACTTCCATCTAATTTAGGATTTGGATTAAAGCTCAAAGAAGCTCAAACCTGCTTGAATCATGCCGCCATCTGTGGCTCTGATGCGGCATTTGGAAGAGTAAAAACACGGGCTGGAAAATAACCAAGACAAAGAAAAATTCTGGAATCTCGGCACAGGGTTTTCCTTCTGTGGATAAAAGGCTGTACGGCTTTGGAAACATTTGGATTCCACTTATGCCTCATCTGTGCTGCAAAGCATCTATTTTTAAACATAGATGTTGCATTCTATCTTAGAAGTAACCTTTGTGGATTAATCAGACATTATTTTCCTGGCTTGTCTATGAGTTATATCATTACAAAATATAAATGCTGGTAGTTATTGATTATCTAACAAAAAAGGAGAACAGGGGAAATTAAAAATATTGTTTAAGTGGCATATTATTTAATGAGCTCTCAGTTCTCTTTAGCTGCAGTTTCCATGGAAATTTTTTAATACTGACAGGGCGTTCAAAGTACTGAGGGAGACCGCATGTTTTCAGAGCACCTAGGCAGAGAAGCAAAGCAAGAAGGGTCTGTATCTTTGAATAGAACAGTGTTTTGTGTTACATGCACATTTGCATTTGTGCTTCATAAAAACGCTTCTGGGAGGCAGTTGGGGAGGGACAACAACACAATTATTTTTTCTACTTTAAATTATCACCCTATTTTGTATCTATTACATACAAGATTCTGAGTTACATGGACAGAAATGATTACTTTTTTTCGGACATCTAGGGGAAATTATGCAATACCAAAAAATCATAATATAGTACCATTTTCTGTGAACTCCCTGGATTATAAAAGGGGCTTCCCTTCAATTAAACATAAGGGAATTTTTATTTTTTGGATCAGTCTCTTGGGCTGCAGGCATGGTTTAGATTGTGACAGACCTCAAGGAAAGTACAACCACTTCTCACAAACAGCTGTCCACCTTTCCTGTGTTAGCTGCACGGATTCAATTATCTCCTCTCAGCGGCAGGAGTACTGAGCCTCACGGTGACCGGAAAGAGACATGGACTTCAGAGCTCAGTGCTCAGCTTCCAGTGCTGGCTTTGTCTCTCATTAGTTATGAGGTTGTTGGCAAGTTACTGAACACCTCTGTACCTCATTGTTCTCATCTATAAAACCAAACCAAACCCATTCCTGTGGAGTGATTCTGACTGACAGCGACCCTATAGGACAGAATAGAATTGCCCCATAGGGTTTCCAAGGAGCGGCTGGTGGATTCCAACTGCTGACTTTTTGTTAAGCAGTTGAGCTCTTAACCATTTAAATTAAACAAGATACTCAGCAGTGCTAACTTCCTTTGCTCTTTCCCGTCCTTTGCAAACAGCAGTATCATAACATGAAGGCCTCTTCAGGTTTTGTAGTCATATAGAGTCAACTCCTATGCCCCCTTCCCCCTCCACAGTCTCTACTTTTACTAACAACACTTTAATTTTCTTTTGAGGAAAATCACCTGCTCTAACCATTTAAGATGGGATCCAAGCCTAAGAACATCATATACCTAGTTCCTCTGATCACAGTGTTCAGTTCAGGAGACCTGATTTGCCCCTCTAGGACTTTCAGCAGGGGTTGCAGGCAGGCAGAATGGTGTAGGCCTGCAAGAGACTCTCCTCTCTGGGGAGCCTGACCATGAAGCCCATGGAAGGAAGCAGAACCAAGATATCAGCCTTGATAACTTTATTTGAGCTCCTATACCCAGTAAGCCCATAGTTAAACATATCCCTGGATTTAAAAAAATCAAATTAGTCAATTAATTATCTTTTTTGCTTTCGTGAGTTTGAGTTAGTTTCTGATACTTTCAACTGTCAACATCCACCCGTCTGTCAGTTTGTTATACTGTGATGGCTTGCATGTTGCTATGATGCTGGAAGCTATGCCACCGGTATTTCAAATCCAGCAGGGCCACCCATGGTAGACAGGTTTCAGTGAAGCTTCCAGACTAAGACAAACTAGGAGGAAGGGCTTGGTAGTCTACTTCTGAAAATTAATCAATGAAAACCTACAGATAACAACAGACCATTGCCTGACACAGTGCTGGAAGGGGAGGCCCTCAGATTGGAAGGCACTCAAAATATGACTGAGGAAGAGCTGCCTCCTCAAAGCAGTTGACCTTAATCACATGAGTGAGTAAAGCCATTGGGACCTTCATTTGCTGATGTGGCACAACTCAAAATGAGATGTAACAGCTGCAGATCTGCAAATATCCAATAGTAATTGGAATGTGGGATGTACAAAGTACTAATCAAGGAAAATTGGAAGTTGTCAAAAATGAAATGAAACACTTGAAGATTGATATCCTTTGCGTTAATGAACTGAAATGGACTGGTATTGGCCATTTTGAATCTGATAATTATATGGTTTACTATGCTGGGAACAACAGATTGTAGAGAAATGGTATCCAATTGTTACCAATCTTTAGAAAAGGACATTATGTATAGTAAAGTAGAGCATAAAAGAGGAAAATCTTTAATGAGCTGGACTGATACAAGAGCTATGACAATGGGCTCAAACATACCAACAACTGTGAAGATGGTACAGTACTGAGCAACGGTTTGTTCTGTTATATGTATGGTCACTATGAGTTGGAGCCACCTGGACAGCAACTAACAACAACTTTCAGCTGAAAGAATTTTGATTAACACCTTCTTGGGTATAGCTCAATAGGGGGAGGAGGGGAGTAACATTTAAATTTGGGGTAAGTGCCTGAGGCTTTTAATTCTCTATTGTCCTTATCTCACCTGTTGACTTTGGCCTTTCCTAAGTACTTCAGAGAGAGTCTTCATCTTGCAGCTCTTTCAGTTATGATCAACAGTTATTGTACTGGAACCCTCTTGGTATGGTGGTAAGGTATGGAGGAAGGGGAAATGTTGTATAGTATTATGATTAAATCTCTGTCTCTCAGTGGGCCTGTGTTCCTAGGCTGTGACCTTAAGATGTATTTCATAGCTTCTCCTTTCCCTTAGATGAGTCAGGAAGGCTAGAAGGGGCTGGGAAGGGAGAGATATCTTTTACTAATTGGGCAAATATATTTGTTAATAAACATGTAAAATAAATAAATAAATTTCCTAGTAAATACTGGAATATTTGTTTTGATACCTATTTTTCAACCCTAACCTAGTGGCTCCTAAACCAAGGGCATAAGTGAGAGTGGAATTTTGGCACTACCCAGGGTTTGTTTTGCTTACTATTGTCTCTGACTCCTTGGTTGAGAACCCTTGATATAATCAAAGGATTAAGGGAATGCTTTGTCTAAGTCTTAACATTGCCTTAGAGTCTATCTGAGGTTAGGCTAAGTCAACTGATATGCCCCAAAACACACAGTTAATTGGTGGTATAGGAAGACTCAAATCCAATTTCTTCTGTTCCAACTAGGGTGACCAACTGTCTGGTTTGTATGAGACTGGGGGTTTTCCTGGGACACAAGACTTTCAGTACTCAAAGCAGGACAAATTGGTCACCAGCATGGGGAATTAAAAACCTTTACTTAAAACCAAGTTAAAAAAGTTAATATAAGATGAAGAATTTTCCCCTTGGAAGTTGTCTATGTGCTGATTACTTAGAGCATGCCTATGTATGTAATATGACAGATTACAGGAAGATCAATTTGCTGGCAAACAGTTTACAAATTACTTCATTATTTATATCAGAGTCATCTAAGATTTCTATCTGTCTGACTAAACCAAGCAATAAAACAGACAGAATTTTCTCTTTTCATGCGAACTGCATAAGTGCTAAGCATATCCACCTACTGGCAACCTATGCTTGGGTAGGAGTTTGACAGCAACTCTGAGTAAAGCTTTCTCTATACGTTATCACCAGAATCAGGAGTGGGAGGAAATAGGATGGAGCTAGAGAGAAAGGAGCTTAGCACAATCAGACGTGGGAACAGCTCATCCTGTCTCTGCTGTCACCTCCACTGCAACTGGATTGTAGCTTCCTAACTGTAATAAACAACTGAAGTCACTGCTATGTTCTAGAACCAAAGTCCAGTTATTTATCAAGAGGTATATATTCCCAACATTCACAA
>NW_004444080.1:554892-556197 GCF_000243295.1 Trichechus manatus latirostris | reverse complement strand
AAGAGAAGAAGGCCGACAGAGAGAAAAAGACTTCCCCTGGAGGTGACACCCTGAATTTGGACTTTTAGCCTACTTTAACTGTGAGGAAATAAACTTCTCTTCGTTAAAACCATCCACTTGTGGTATTTCTGTTGGAGCAGCACTAGGTGACTAAGACACTGCCTTAGGCCAAAAAACCAATATTTTACCTTTTCACTTGTTTGACGTAATAAATGACCATTGAGGATTTTGTTTCAATATTTTCTATCCCTGGAAGAGGGGTTTCCAACTTGTTCAGAGGTAAGGCAGAACTTTTGCCTCATGGCTGTTAGAGTTTGGAGAGAGGAAAACATCTTTTCCTGAAATATCAAGTCCAGACACAACCTTTCCTCGGCTGGAAATGTCACAGGGGTGTTTGTTTGTCGGGGTGAAAGTCTGGCTGAAGGCTTTTCTTCAGTGAACCAACATTTCAGGTCCTTTACCTGTCCTACTTCAGGGAGAATATTCTGCATATGCAGTCAAGATGAGCCTGTTATTTTGAAACAGTACCTCTGGGAGACTGTGCTGCATGAGAGGAAGGATTCTCTGATATGACAGCTTAGTTTATTATTCAGAATTTTTCTGGAAAATATAAAAGCACAGCCTTTCAAGGCTCTCTCTTTCAGAAACCCAGTTCATCCAAATTGAAAAGAAAATTCTGGGATGGAATTAATGTGTGTTAGCCCTTGTAGGACTAACACAAATCTAAGACTTTTAGATCTTTAGGTCTTTATAACCTCCGTAGGGAATATCGCAAACGTGATTGTGAGTGTGAACGTTTTTTATTTAATGACTTAGGGGTACGATCACTGCCAGTCACTGCTGGGAGCAGGTGTGATGTCTTAGAGCTTTGCCTTCCCTCCCCTCATTTGTACCTATTTTTATAAGTAAATCAAATTGTTACTAAGACGAAGAATTCTTTGAAACAATTTAAATCTTTTATCTTAGAATATATTATCTCACAACTAAGAGTTAATAGAATAGATCTCATCAGTGAGTTTGAAAAAGAATTGACACACCCCATACAAAGATTACAGTATTTTTACGCAAATAACACACGTCTTCTACATTTGTTTGCCAACTGCAATCTCCCCCAGGAGATATTTTCATAAATACTGCTATGCCAATTATTTTTTACATGTTTCTGTAAAAAAATTAGCATAGCACTCTTACAAGAATACCTTGCAGGGGGAGGGCATTGTTGGCAAACAAAGAAGGTGCGTGTTATTCGTGTAAAATACTGTATACTAGTGAACACTTACATGGTACTTAATTTGCTCTTGGCAC
>NW_004444080.1:539479-554646 GCF_000243295.1 Trichechus manatus latirostris | reverse complement strand
GCAGTGGGTTTGGTTTTGGTTTTAGAATTATTACAACAATCATGTGAAGTAGGTATACATAAGAGAACTCAGGCTTGGAGGGATTAAACTACTTGTCCAAAGTCACACACATACAGTTGAAGCTGAGACACTGACCTAGGCAGACCTATTCTAGAATTCATTTGGACAGTGCTAGAGGGCTGAAATTGATCATGATGGGCTTAGGCCTTGATATAGTTCTCTGATATACATAAATCAAATCCGTGTTTTCTATGCACATTCAAAGATACCCCATCAACCTTGGGCAGGTTGTCCCTGTTGAAAGCTACACCAATAGGAGTCATTAAACAAATGACAGAAGTAAGATTGCATTTATTGACTGGGTGTGCTTGGGGCCTTGGTATCATCAGTTTTGTTTGGTTTCCACTGACTTTTTGATCATATGGATGTGCTTTGGCTAACTAATTTTGCAACTATTTCCTCAGTGACTCTGATTATCTCTTCTCTTTGTGGATCACCTTCCCCAATTCACATGATCCTACCAGAGTGCTGATGGGTGCAGCTGCAAGAGCAGAATGCCCAGACTACTTGTCTAACTTACAATTCTCGCGATGCCTGGACTGTCTGAGGTTCCTTTTCCTGACAAGTGTTTTTGTCCCCTTTATAAAGGCCTTGATCTTTATTCTTCACTAGCACATACACTCTGCCACCTAAAATACATTTCTGGCCTTCTCAAGCCTTGTTAACTTTCTCCTTCCAACTTTAAGATCGTTTTCATTTGTCCTTTCTGCCTATTTTCTGTAATTATTCATCCCAACACTCCCAGTCACCTTCACCTCTTCTCTATCTGGATTTCCTACCACCTTGTCAGGTATCTCAGTCAGATCTTATTTCTCCATGCATTATACATAAGAACTAACCTTTCACTTTTCTGTTGTCAAAGTAATTCTAAACATTTTTCGTTCCATTTATTAGAAGAGTTTATGAGCATAAATGTTTATAATTGTCTTCTAGCCTTCTCCTTCTCTCCCTCTTCTTCTCAAAAAACCCAGCCCATCATACTGGACAACTTCCAGTAGAATAAAAAGAATAGTGAACTTTATCTGTGATAGACATATTAACTTATAACAGTCCTTGCAACAACCCTATGAGGTGGGAACTATTATTCTCCCCAATTTACAGAGGAGAACGCTGAAGATCAGAGAGGCCAAGTAACTTGCTCAAGGTCACGTAGTCAATAATAGTAGAGCTCGGTACTAAATGTGGATAAGGTGATTCCAAAGTCTGTACTTTTAACTCTTACATTCTACTGTCTTTTTAAAGACAGCAACGTGGCTACCTAGCTTCTGTCACCCATTGCAGTAGACATTATTGTCACTGTGTTATTTGATGGAGTCCCTGGGTGGTGCAAACGGTTAATCACTAGATTACTAACTGAAAGGTTGGCAGTTCAAAACTACCCAGAGGCACCTCAGAAGAATGGCCTGTTAATCTCTTTCTGAAAGATCATAGCCATTGAAAACCCTATGGAGCGAGCTCAACTCTGAAACGCATGGGGTAGCCATGAGTCAGAATCTACTTAACAGCAACTGTCTTTTTTTTTTTGTCATTTGCTAAATGGGTTAATCAGTATTGCCAAGCATAGACTTTGCTGCCTCTAAAACTTGAAGATACCTCCCAAGCATTGAGTTTCCTAGTGATAAAGGAGAAAAACTTGTCCTTTATTTGGAAGGAGATATACTGGCACATCTTAGATCATTGATCCCAGAGAATTTCATAATTGTAGCAGGCTCCCACATCTTTAAAGAGATTATTTTTCTCCATCTGAGGAACATGTTTCTTATCAAGGAATCTATAGTACTTGCCACTTCTTAGTCATCAAGTTTGATTAACATGATGTCATCAATACAGTGTATTAATGAAATATTCTGCAGAAAGTCTAGGTGGTCCAGGCCCCTTCAGACTATATTGTGATAAAGGGCAGGAAAGTTAACATAGCCCTGGAGCGAGGCTGCTAAGGTTTACTTGTCTATATCAAGTGACCGCAAAGTGCTTCTTATCCTCCTTGCTGATGGATATTGAATAGAACACATGCAGCAAATCAATAGGCACATATGACATACCTGGGGCTGTGTTAATCTGCTGTAGAAAATACACCAGATCTGGTATAGCTGCTGTAACTGAAGCTACCACTAGTTATATTTCTATTAGTCTACTGTCATCCACCATGATCCATCTGGTTTTTGCGCAGATCAGAAAAGTAAATTGTTGTTGTTGGTTGCCATCAAGTCAATTCCAACTCATGGCAATCTCATGTGTGTCAAAGTAGAACTGTGCTCTATAGGGTTTTCAGTGGCTGACTTTTTTGGAAGTGGATCACCAGGCCTTTTTTGCTGAAGTGCCACTGTGTGGACTCAAATTAATGAGCACTTATTATGAGACAAGGAGCCCTGGTGGCGCAGTGGTTAAGCATTTGGCTGCTAACCAAAAGGTCAGTGATTAGAACCACCAGCTGCTCCATGGGAGAAAGATGTGGCAATCTGCTTCTGTAAAGATTACAGCCTTGGAAACCCTATGCGGCAGTTCCACTCTGTCCTATAAGGTCTCTATGAGTCTGAATTTACTCAACAGCAATGGGTTTTTTATGAGACAGGAGTGTTATTTACATTTTCTCATTTAATCATTTCTATAATTCAATGAGCTGGGCGCCATTACAGTGTCTATTTTACAACCTAGAACACAAGTTTAGAAAAGTATGTTGTTCCAGTTCTGATACAAAGGTGGTAAATGGTGGAACTAGAATTTAAATACTCTACACTGAAAGCCATAGCCCCCTGCTTACTGCCTCTCTGTGGTAGTGATAAGCCCTGGTAGAGGCTGCAGTAATTCAAGTCTGCAGTGACTGGAGTGGGAATGAAGACACTTAGGTTGTAGAGGAAGAAAGATGCAGAAGTGTACAGCAATGGGGCACTCTGAATGGCTGGGTCCTTAGGCAAGGAGATTTCAGGCTTTACCTGAAGATTATTAGTAAAGGGTGAATCACTTTGGTGTTAAACCTGCTGAAGAAGATAGGGACATAAGGGGGATCTGGTTACCTGAATTCTGTCCTGAAAAGGATTGTCAACTTAATGAGATACTCTGTAGATTTTGTAGATCAGTTGCAAAGAAATAGACATTCATGAGAATGGCATATTCAGAAGGCAGAGAAGGGTTATTCTTTATTACCAGTTTCTGTTGAGTTGACTCCAATTTGTGGTGACCCCATGTGTGTCGCAGAGTAGAACTGTGCTCCGTAGGGTTTTCAGTGGCTGATTTTTTTGGAAGTAGATCTTCAGACCTCTCTTCCGAGACACCTCTGAGTGGACTCGAACCTCCAACATTATGACTAGCAGCCAAATGTGTCACCAGGGACTCCTATTCTTTGTTAGCATTTCTCTTTTCTGTGTTAACCATGTGCCAGGATTTTAACTTAAATCTTACTTGTCCAACACTAAAATGTCACATTTGTTTTGAAGTGGAGATAGTTGAGGTGGTGTTTAAATGTAAACACACTGGTTAGAAATGTAGTTTTCACATAATATAAGCATATGCTAAGCTGTTTTCCTTTTTTTAAAGTAATTTTTAGAAGGTTATATTAAATAACAGTAATGGAAATCAAATACATCACCCACAACCACCATAAAATAGATTGCTTAATATTTTGTTCGCTTTTGGTTCTTATTAATATGTATACATCATTTTTACATAATTGCAGTCAATGCAGAGATATAATTTTGTTTTCTTTTTTACCCATTAACATACGAGGATTTTTCCATGTAGCTAGTTTTGTAAATTAACATTTTAATGACGGTATATTACTTCATAGAGTTATTGTAGCAAAATTTATTTAACTATTTCCATACCATTGAACATTTAGGTTGTTTCTAACTCTTTATGGGCATAAATAATGAATAAAAAGCAAATGGAATATGAAGCCTGGGTGATCTGGGTTTGAGTCCTGACTTTGCTGTTTATAAGTTTTGGAACCCTGGGCCAGGTATTTAGCTTCCCTATTCAACAGTATAATATATTCATAATTATCTGTCATGTTAGAAACTGTGTTTGCTCCTGGGTACGCAGTGAAGCACAAGAAAGATGTGCACTCCCTGCAGAAATACATAGATAATAGTTTAGTGTCTGAAAGTGGTGGTAACAATAGTATTTATCTCACAAGACTGTCCCACCTTATTTATTTATTTTTTTTAATGAAGCTTCTATGACTTTGCCCTTGTAAAATTGTGCTGACTTTCCCAGTATTGTGTACTGTCTTACTCTTCACCAAATTTACCACTTGTCTACTATCTAGTTAATGTTTTTCCCTCCCCAACTCTCCCTTCCCTTGTAACCATCAAAGATTGTTTCTTTCTGTGTGGAAACATTTTCATGTGTTTTTATAGTAGTGGTCTCATACAGTATATGTCCTTTTGTGATTGACTTATTCCACTTAGCATACTACCCTCCAGATGCATCCATGTTGTGAGATGTTTTCCAATTCATCATTGTTCTTTATCACGGTATAGTATTCTATTGTGTGTATGTACCATAGTTTGTTTATCCATTCAGCTGTTGATGGGCACTTAGGTTGTTTCCATCTTTTTGCTGTTGTGAATAATGCTGAAATGAACATGGGTGTGCATATGTCTATTTGTATGATGGCTCTTATTTCTCTAGGATATATTCCTAGGAGTGGGATTGCTGGATCATATATTTCTATTTCTAGTTTTTTAAGGAAGGACCATAATGTTTTCCATATAGGTTGTACCATTTTGCATTTCCACCAGCAGTGCATAAGAGTTCCAATCTCCCTGCAACCTCTCCAGCATTTGTTATTTTCTATTTCTTTGATTAGTGCTAGTAATGTCAGGGTGAGATGGTATCTCACTGTAGTTTTGATTTGTAATTCTCTAATGGCTAGTGATCTTGAGCATTTCCTCATATGTCTGTTGGGTACCTGAATGTCTTCTTTGGTGAAGTGTCCTTTGCCCATTTTTTAATTGGGTTATTTGTCTTTTTATCATAGAGGTGTTGGATTTTCCTATAGATTTTAGAGATTAGACTTTTGTTGGATATGTCATTGCCAGTTTTTTTTCCTGGTCCGTGGGTTCTCTTTTTACTCTTTTGGTAAATTCTTTTGATAAGCATAAGTGTTTAATTTTTAGGAGATCCCATTTATCTAGCTTATCTTCTGGTGTTTGTGTATTCTTAGTTACGGTTTGTATTCTGTTTATGCCATATTAAGGCCCCTAGTGTTGACCCTATTTTTCCTTCCATGATCTTTATAGCTTTTGGTTTTATATTTAGGACTTTGATCCATTTTGAATTAGTTTTTGTGTATGGTGTGAGGTATGGGTTCTTTTTCTTTTTTTTACAGATGGACATCCAGTTTTGCCAACACCATTTGTTACAAATACTGTCTTTTCCCCCATTTAATGGACTTTAGGCCTTTGTCAAAGATCAGGTGGCTGTAGGTAGATGGATTTACATCTGGGTTCTCGATTCTGTTCCATTGGTCAATATGTCTGTCGTTGTACTAGTACCAGGCTGTTTTGACTACTGTAGCTGTATAGTAGTTTCTGAGGTCAGAAAGGCCTCTTACTTTGTTTTTTTTTTCTTCAGTAATGTTTTACTTATATGGGGCCTCTTTCCTTTCCTAATAAAGTTAATGATTAGTTTTTCCATCTTGTTAAAGAATGCTGTTGGTATTCGGATTGGGATTGCATTGTATTTGTAGATTACTTCAGGTAGAATTGACATTTTCGTGATGTTGAGTCTACCTGTCCATGAGCATGGTTTGTTTTTCCATTTATGTAGGTCTCATTTGTTTTCTTGCAGTAGTATTTTGTAGTTTTTTAGGTCTTTTACATCCCTAGTTAGATTTATCCCTAAGTTTTTTATTTTTTAGGGGCTATTATAAATGGTATTGCTTTCCTGATTTCCTTTTCGTAGTTCTCTTTATTGGTGTACAGGAATCCAACTGAGTTTTGTATGTTTATCTTGTATCCTGCAATTCTGCTGAATCTTTCTCTTAGTTCCAGTAGTTTTCTTGCAGAGTCTTTAGGATTCTCTATGTATAGTATTATATCATCCATGAATAGGGACAGTTTTACTTCTTTCTTACCAATTTGGATGCCCTTTATTTCTTTTTCTTGCCTTATTGCTGTAGCTAAGACTTCCAGCACAATGTTAAATAGGAGTGGTGATAAAGGGTATCCTTGTCTTGTTCCCGTTCTCAGGAGGAATGTTTTCAGCCTCTCTCCATTGAGAATTATGTTGGCTGTTGGTTTTTGTATAGATGCCCTTTATTACATTGAGGAATTATCCTTCTATTCCTATCTTACTCAGAGTTTTTATCAGGAATGGGTGTTGGACTTTATTGAATGGCTTTTCCGTGTCGATTGAGATGATCACGTGATTCTTTTCTTTTATCTATGTAGTGGATTATGTTGATTGATTTTCTAATGTTGAACCGTCCTTGTATACCTGGTATGAATCCCACTTGGTTGTGGTGTATTATTATTTTTTTTAATGTGGTGCTGAATTCTATTGGTTAGAACTTTGTTGAAAATTTTTGCATCTATATTCATGAGAGATATTGGTCTGTAATTTTCTTTTTTTTGTGGTATCTTTGCCTGGCTTTGGTATCAGCATTATGCTGACTTCATAGATTGAATTTAGAAGTATCTCTTCCTTTTCTATGTTCTGAAATAGTTTGAGTAGTATTGGTGCAACCTCTTCTCTGAATGTTTGGTAGAATTCTCCAGTGAAGCCATCTGGGCCAGGACTTTTTTTTTTGTTGAGAGTTTTTTTTTTTTTAAATTACCTTTTCAATCTCTTCTCTTGTTATGGGGTCCATTCAGATTTTCTACCTCAGTTTGTGTTAGTTTAGGTAGGTAGTGTATTTATAGAAATTTGTCCACAGTGTCTGGTATATAGTAAGTGCCCAATATTGTTCCTATTACTATTATTACTGTTAGTATTATTATTATTAACCCATTGCCATCAAGTCAGTTCTGACTCATAGTGACCCTATAGGACAGAGTAGAACTGCCCCATGGAGTTTCTGAAGAGTGCTGGTGGATTCAAACTTTTTTTCTTATCAGCTGAACTTTTAACTGCTGTGCCACCAGAGCTCCGTTACTATTATTACTACAGTGCTATTGTTATTATTTATGCATATAAATTTCTTCAAAACTACAGTTTTTCCAAGATTATGCACTTACTCATTGCTTTTGTTAAGCATAATCTAACACTTCTTGAAGCTGCCTTAAGGTAGTACTTGTTTGAAAGTCCACTGTGGTAGTTTTTCAGTGGTAGCTGTAGAGAAACCCCTGTTTTCATTTACTGAGCTCTTTCTATGTATTGTCAGGTTGTGTACCAGGACGTGGGGATAGAGCAGTAGGGGCCTGACTTCTGTCCTCAGTAAGGCCGCAAGCTGGTTGTTTCTTCAAGGAAACAAACAGAATTATGATAATCTCTGCTGTTTTTGATCTAAAGCTACATGATCAATTTTCAATGTTAAGTATTCAAAGAATATGAAAATCCTAGCTTTGCTCATGAAAAACCCTAAAATCTACTGCACTTACTGAAGTTTGCTTAAGTCTATGTGACTGAATTACCATCATCTTAACGATGGTGGCTCCCTTTGATCCCTTGAAATAGTTATAACTTTGGTTTTAACTCTGAAATTTTGAGTTACCATTGTCACTCTTCAAAGCCCGCAAGAAATCAAGCCTATTAATGTAGCCAAGTTATCATTTAAATAGAAAAATTTTGTTACAATACGAATTTTGTTTATCTCCTTGTATGGGACTATATATAAGAAATGACTTACTAAGTTACTAGTTACTAATTTATTTTTGTTTGTGAATCTAATACCTTTTTGAAGCAAAGTCTGAACGCTGATATCTTTGTAGATTAGTGAAGATGCTTAGACAACAGGCTAGTATTCTAAACCGTAGATTTACGGGAAATCTGTCAGATGTAGCCTGATCCATGATGCTCTTTGAGGAAAATAATTTCTCTGTACCATTCTCTTTTACCTTTCATCTCACAATTATTTTTGCACATGTTTAAAGTGTAGAATTTGATAAATTTTAACAAATGTGTGTACAACAGTCTTCCATTGAGCCTATTTCATGAATTTTTAATTTATTTTATTTTTTTAACTATAGAATTTCCATTTGAGTCTTTTTTACTGTTTCTATTTCTCTATTGAGTGAGATTCTCTGTTTATTAAGTCATTGACATACTATTTTTTTCAGTTCTTTGAACATAGTTTCCTCAGTTCTTTGAACTAATTTATAATGCTACTTTGAAATCTTTTCTAAATATAACATCTGTTTCTACTCAGAGTCAATTTCTATTGATTTCATCTTAGTCAAGATAATGAATTTTTCCATGATTCCCAAATGTTTCCTTGTGCCTTTTTATAATCCTTCTTTCCCATCCCACCCCAACCCCGCCGTCATCTTCTGGCAACCATTGATCTGCTTTTTGCTACTATAGATTGGCTGACTGTTTCTAGAATTTTATATAAATAGAATCATACCGTATGCACTCTTGTTTGTTTGGTATCTTTAACTCAGTATAATTATTCTGAGATACATCCATGTCATGTGTGTATCAATAGTTTATCCTTTTGATTGCGAAGTATTAGTCCATTATATGCATATACTGCAGTTTGTTTATCCATTTACCAGCTGGTGGACATGTGGATTGTTTTTTGTGTTTGGTTGTTGCACATAAAATTTCTATGAACATCATAAATAAGACTTTGTATAGACATGTGCTTTTACTTTTCTTGGATAAATACCTAGGAAAGAAATGGTTGGGCTATGTGGTAGGTGTATATTTAAACTTTAAAAACAAACAAACAAACAAAACTGCCATACTTCTAAAGGAGTTGTACCATTTTATATTTCCACCAGCAGTATATAAGAATTCTAGTTGTTCCACATCCTTGCCAACACTTGGTATGGTTAGTCTTTTTAACTTTAGCCACTCCAGAGAGTGTAGTGCAGGGGTCAGCAATCTGTGGCCCATAGACCAGTATCTTGTTTTCGTAAATAAAGTTTTATTGGAACACAGATAAAAGTGTGCCCATTTGTTTATGTATTTTCTATGGCTGAATTTACAATGGCAGATTTGAGCAGCTGTGGTAGAAACCATTGGCTCACAAAACCTAAAACATTTACAATATGGCTCTTTACAGAAAAAGTGGGCTGACGCTGGTGTAGTGATATCTCACTGCATTTTCATAATGGCTAGTGTCATTTCAATGTCACTCACACATATTTACGCTTCAGGTTTTTATACCACCAAGTGGTAGTATTATACTCTTCCTAAAACAACTGGAATAAAGATCATGTATTCCGATTATTCTTCTAAAAGTTGACTCAGCTTTTGTCTCCTGTATTTAACATGTCATGTTTAATTGTTATATTCGTATATGATCTAATTTTTCTACAACTATAATAAATTAACTTCATAACACTATAATTTCCTGTACATTTCGAAATACTTTGTCCCTGAAGTAGCATTGATTTCTCAGGTGGAGACCAAAGTTTTCATTTGTTGGCCTTTAGGCCAGGACTGGCCCAAAAGAGACATTAGTATCCTTAACACAGTGTAGAGTATTTGTATATCCCACCTGACATACCTTCTACTATTTGTTATGCTATTTGTTTCTGAATTACTTTATGTGTGTGTGTGCGTATCTTAGTGTATACATACATGTACTATTTTTATATTTTTATGTATACATGTTTTATACACATGTATAAATATAAAACAATTCGTTATGGCACATCTTTAAAAATTATGAAATTGTTAAAGCACTCACAAAGTATAATAAACTCCTATGTACTCATCATCAGTTTTACAAATCCCAACAATTTGCATGTATGCTTCAGATTTTTCTTTTTTTTAAGTAAAACATTATAGATTCAGTTGAATTTCCTGTATATCTTCTCTGTCTCTGTGTCTTCCTTACCCCCTTTTCTCCCTCCTCAAACATAATGCCATCTTGAATTGGACGTATTTTATTTCCAAACACGGCTTTCATTTTTTCAGTATGTACATGTGTATAAAAAGTAAATAGTATTGTTACATAGATGGCACCACTTCAATAGTTATTTCTGTCTCTTCATCTTATTCAACAGAGCAGCAGCATTTGACACAAATGTTCATTCCATTCTGCTGAAATCCATCCATTCCAGCAATACTTCAGGGATTACCCTTCCTTGGTTCTCCTTTCTGCTATTTCTTTTCTTTTGCTAGTTCTACCACATCGTTTTGCTTTTAAATTATGTGAGTTACCTCAGAGTGCAGTCCGTGATTTTCTTTTTTTTAGGTCTATACTACCTCCCAGACGACCTCATCCAATCTAAAGCTATTAAACACCATTTATAGATAGATGATTCCAAAATTTATATCTCCAGCCCAGTCTTCTCCCCAAACTCCAGCTTCACATATACAACTGCCTTCTTGCCATCTCCACTAGAATATTGCAATATATCCAAAACTGAAGTCTTGATTGTCCTCTATATTGTTGTCGTTGTTGGGTGCCATTAACCACTATGCCACCAGGGTTTCCATTGAGTCAATTAGTTTCCTATTATTGCTATAGCAAACTTAGTGGCTTAAAACAACACGCATTTATTATCTTCCAGTTCTTAACATCAGAAGCCTAAAATGAGTTGGCAGGGCTGCATCCTTTTTGTGGGCTCTAGGGGAGAAGCCACTTTCCTTGATGTGTGGCCCTCTTTCATCTTCAAACTCAGCAATTGTATGACTTTGTGGTTGCATATCCTTCTCTAACCCTGACCCTTCTCTCTCCCTCTCTTAAGGACCCTTGTTATTATATTGGGCCCACCAGGATAATCTAGGCTAACCTTCCCATCTCAAGATCCTTAATTTAATCACTTCCACAAAGTCCCTTTTGTAATGTAAGGTAACATTTTCATAGGTTCTGGGGATTAGGGTGTGGACATCCATTGGCGGGGGGTCATTATTTGGTTGACCACAGCCCCAAATTTGTACTTCCCACAAAGTGTCCCATCTTCATAAATAGAAATTCCTTTCTTCCATTTACTCTGGAAAAAAATCCTTGGAGTCATCCATATCTCCTTTCTTTCTTTCATAATGTCTACCTGTATGACCTCACCCTAGTCCAAATTATCATCATCAGTTCGGTGAATCTTTTAAGTACACTTATGTAACTCCTAAGTTCTAAATCTTCTGATGGCTTTCTATTTTACACAGAACAAAAATATAGTCCTTACTCTGACCTACCTATATACTCTTGCCTCTTGGGCTCATCTCTACCGCTGTTTCCTTTGCCACAGTGGCCTACTTACTATTCTTTGAACATGCTCAGCTCATACCCCAGGGCTGTAAACATGATTTCTTTACCTGGAAAGCACTCTAACACCTCCCTCATTTTCTTCAGGTCTCAACTTAAATGATATTTTATTACAATCTCTCCCTGACTACCCTCTACCTTATAGTGCCTTTTCTCTTTATCCTCTTACTCTGCTTTATTTTTCTTAACTCACTTTTCACCCCTGGCATATTGCATATTTATTTATTTATTTACTCCATATCTCTTTCTTCTCACTAAGATGTGAGCTCTTTGAAACCATGGACTTTGTCTCTTTTTCTCTCTACTGAATCTCCACTGATCAGAAAAACCTTATAAATCTGACACACGGAAGATGCTAGATAAATACTTGAACAAAATCAAATCAATGAATACGACAACCTGCTTTTTCATTCAAGATTATATTTTTGAGCTTTATGTAAGTTTATTCACATTGCTCTGGCTCACTAATTTTAACTGCTGGTTCATGAACTTTAACATAAAGCATTCTACTGTATGGCTATACCTCAATTTATCATACTTGCATTAATAGATATTTGGGTTCTTTCTAGTTTTTCCCTGATAGAATTAATGCTGAAATATATATTCTAAGATATTTCTTCTTGTATACATGTGCTAGTTTCTCCAGGGTATATTACTAGGAGTGGAATTGCTGAACTGTGAGATATGTTTAAATTCAATTTTATTAGGCATTGCTAAATTCCTCTCCAAAGTGCTTAACTAATTTACACTACCACTGGTGGTCAGTACATGGTTAATTTATGTAATTTTCCATGTTCTGAGCATTAGTATGGCAGGCTTTTTGTGCACTTCCTAGTCATGAGCACCCTAATGTGCAATACAGATTTGAGTGTTTTCTGCAAGATATGTTTTCTGCTTTATTTTGGTCTTTGTTTCTTTCATTTATTATATTATTATGAATAAGTTTGACCTGTAAAGAATGACAAAAAATATATGCAAGTAATAGTGTTGTAGCTGCTGGAAAAAAACCCAGGGACTATTATGCAATTTTTTGCAGGCTGTAGTCCCCTCTAAAGAAACAGTGAAAGAAACAAAGAGTAAATATCAGTAAGCAAGTAAGGATTACATTGTGAAGGGCATCGGAAACATCCCAGCATCTTGGGAGAACTGGCAAAATGTGCATGAGTAACAGCTCTAAAGAGCTCTTGCAGGAAGCATGCATGACTTAGAGAGTGTGGAAGAGAAATAGCTGGAGGAGGATGCCCAGAACCCAGTGCCTATTTCCATAGGACCCATGCTATAATAACATGACACATCACTCAATTCCCTTCACACTACCGTTTCTTGGAATAGAGTTTTCAGATAAGGTAGGTGTATAGTCATAGACTGGTAGCTTTAGTAGATTAACAGCTTCTTCAGTACTATTTCCTGATGCACAGATAAAAGTTAAAAGCATAAATAGAGAGTGTACGCTTGGTGCTTGGCCACATGCTTGTTCTTTTCAATATTAATATTTATCACCATATCACATCACTGCCCAATTCCACAGGTCTCTATCCATAGAAATCAATGTTAATGGTGCCCCCTGGAGGGAACAGTGTGGTGACTTTGTTTACTAGGCACTGTGATAGATTCTTTTATATATATATAGTCTCATTTTTTTCTTTTCCTTGCAATTGGTCTTCTAGGTAAGCATTATGGGACAGCATATCATTTGTAAAACATCTTGCCTAGGGTCATACAAAGGTTTATGTACCAAGGTACATTTATTATTTGACAATGATACAAGGGAGCATGATAGGAAACATAAACAGAACTTTGTACTGGAATTGGAAAAAAAAAAGTTTTCCTCATATCTCCGTTACCGACAAGGAGATGTCTCAGACATGAGTGTTGACTAGATAAGTATAAGTTCTCTTTCCAATGACCTCAGTTGTTCCTGCTTCGCATATAGCTTTTTTAGTATGACTAAGGGTCCAAGCAGAAGTTGGGGCCAGCCCCATCTCACCCTCTCTATTGGCTCACTGCTGCACAGGAGAGTTGGTTGGGAAGATAATGGAGAAATAATGGGTAGATACCATGTGCTGTGACACTATTAGGACAGGGAATTTTTTGAAACTGGGAAGTGACAACATCCCTCTTTTAATGCCCCTATGGAGCCCTCGTGGGCTCCAAAAGGTCAGCAGTTCGAATCCACCAGCCATTCCCTGGAAACCCTATGGGGGCAGTTCTACTCTGTCCTATAGGGTTGCTATGAGTTGGAATCAACTAGATGGCAACGAGTTTGGTTTTTTTGGAGAGATAAGGAGCCCTGGTTGCACAGTGGTAAAGTGCTAGCCTTTACCATTTTACCATCAAAAGTTCAGTGGTTTGAATCCACCCAGCAGCTCTGCAGGAGAAAAGACCTGGAGATCTGCTTTGGTAAAGATTTATAGCCTAGGAAACCCTTTGGAGCAGTTCTACTCTGTCTTATAGATAGGGTCACTATAAGTTGGAATCAACTCCATGCCACACGACAACAAGAGATATCAGCAGGGGGAATTACCTACTGGAACCCATAAAAGCTGTATAAAAGTTTAGCACATTGGGGCTCAATATGTGGCCCCTGCTTTAGAAAATTCTAGGTCTGTAAACTGAGAAACTCAGATTCCCTTAAGAAATCTACCTGTCAAATGCACAATAATCTTACCAGAGTAAAGCTCAGTGAAATAAAAGGGATATTACCGCATCCCTAACACAATGTGAGAAGGCTTTTCTTGATATCTTGATATTTAGATTTATGTGAATTGATCTATATAAGGACATTTGTAGAGGATCTAACCATGCTCTCTTTTTTAACTTATTGAACAAGATGAAAAGAGTGACTTTCCTGTCATTTCTTTTCTTTGATGCTTACACAGGACATTCCTAAGGGATGCTAAATGTAGAGGAAGCACATCAAAGTGGGCAATTAGCATTTTGATCAAGTAGTATGCCACATTTCACTATTCAATTTGCATCAGATATTTTGGCCTTTAAAGAAAAAGTTTTTGTACTTAAAGAACAAAGGATTTTCTTTTGAATATAATATCCTTCTTATTCAACCAGTAAGGTATCTTGTTGATAGAATTTTATTAAGGTCATTAGATAAATCACTTGACAAAGTCAGTCAATGACAGTTGAATGACACTAAAAGATGTTGGAAGACAGTGACGGTGACTTATTTATCATGCTTTCCCCAGTGACAGGAACAGTACTTGTGTACAATGGGAGCTCAGTACCTAGTTATTGAATAAATATTGTAAATTATGAAAGTTCCTGTATCATATTCTCTTCTGTCTCTAAAATACACACACACACACAGATCTTGATTAATTTATTGAGGTAGAAATATGTAAGAGTACTGTTTGAACTTGTCTCATGAATATTTGTCCTCATTTTTTTAAAATTGTGCTTTAGGTGAAAGTTTGCAGAGCAAATTAGTTTCTCTTTCAACAATTTATACATGAATTGTTTTGTGACATTGGTTGCAATCCCCGAGATATGTCAACACTCTCACCTTCCCCACCCCGGTTCCCCATTTCCATCCATCCATTTTTCCTGTCCTTCCTGCCTTCTCATCTTTGCTTTTGGGCAGGTGTTGCCCATTTGATCTCGTATACATGATTGAACTAAGAAACATCTTCCTCACATGTGTTATTTTTTTGTTTTATAGACCTCTCTAAACTTTTGCTGAAGGGTGAACTTTGTGAGTGGCTTCACTCTTGAGTTAAAAGGGTGTCCGGGGGCCATAGCCTCATGGGTTCCTCCAGACTCTGTCAGACCAGTA
>NW_004444080.1:536991-539379 GCF_000243295.1 Trichechus manatus latirostris | reverse complement strand
GCTCTGTCCTGGACCCTCTGTTGTGACTTCTGTCAGTGTGGCTGGTTGTAGTCGCTGGGTACCATCTAGTTGTTCTGGGCTCAGGCTGTGGAGGCTGGGGTACTTGCAGTCCATTACTCCTTTGGACTAATATTTCCCTTGTGTCTTTGGTTTTCTTCATTCTCCTTTGCTCCGGGCTAGATGGGACCAGTAGATGTATCTTAGATGGCTGCTCACAAGCTCTTAAGACTCCAGACACTACTCACTAAAGTTGGATATAGAACATTTTCTTTATGATCTATGTTATGACAATTGACCTAGATGACTCTCGCAACCATGGTCCCCAGCCCTCAGCCCTAGTAACTCAGTCCCTCAGGATGTTTGGATGTGTCTATGAAGCTTCTATGACTTTGCCTTAGTCAAGTTGTGCTGACTTTCCCTATACTGTATACTGTCTCTGCCATCACCAAAGTTGCCACTTACCTACTATCTAGTTAGTGAATTCCCATCCCCAATCCTCTCCTCCCTTGATAACCATCAAAGACTTTCTTTTCTTGAGTTTTTGTAATAGTGGTCTCATACAGTATTTGTCTTTTTGTGATTAACTTATTTCACTCAGCATAATGTCCTCCAGATTCATCACTGTTCTTTATTGTTACATAGTATTCCATTGTATGTATGTAACACAGTTTGTTTATCTATTTACCTGTTGATGGGCACTTAGGTTGTTTCCGTCTTTTTGCGATTGTGAATAATGCTGCAATAAACATGGGTGTGCATATGTCTATTCGTGTAACGGCTCTTATTTCTCCAGGATATATTCCTAGGAGAGGTATTGCTGGATTGTATGCTATTTATATTTCTAGCTTTTTAAGGAAGTGCCATATCGTTTTCCAAAGTGGTTGTACCATTTTGCATTTCCACCAGCAGTGCAGAAGAGTTCCAGTCTCCCCACAACCTCTCCAACACTTGTTATTTTCTGTTTCTTTGATTAATGCTAGTAATGTTGGGGTGAGATGGTATCTCACTGTAGTTTGATTTGCATTTCTCTAATGGCTGATGATCCCAAGCATTTCCTCATGTGTCTGTTAGCTGCCTGAGTGTCTTCTTTGGTGAAGTGTCTGCTCATACCCTTTTTCCCATTTTTAAATTGGATTATTTGTCTTTTTGTTGTTGAGGTGTTGCAGTATCTTATAGATTTTGAGATTAGACCTTTGTGGTGTATGTCATAGCCAAAATTTTTTTCCCAGTCTGTAGGTTCTCCTTTTACTCTTTCGGTGAAGTCTTTTTTGGGCATAGCGTTTAATTTTTAGGAGCGCTCAGTTATCTAGTTTATCTTCTGGTGTTCGTGTATTGTTAGTTAAGGTTTGTATCCTATTTATGCCATGTATTAGGATCCCTAGTGTTGTCCCTATTTTTTTTTCCATGATCTTTATAGTTTTAGGTTTTATATTTAGGTCATTGATCCATTTTGAATTAGTTTTTGTGTATGGTGCGAGGTATGGATCCTGTTTCATTTTTTTACAGGTGAACATCAAGTTTTGCCAGCACCATTTGTTAAAGAGACTGTCTTTTCCCCATTTAATGCACTTTAGGCCTTTATCAAAGATCAGCTGACTGTAGGTGGATAGATTTATGTCTGGGTTCTCAATTCTGTTCTATTGATCTATGTATTTGTTGTACCAGTATCAGACTGTTTTCACTACTGTGGCTTGGTGGTGAGTGGTTTAGAGCTTGGGTGCTGATCAAAAGGTCAGAAGTTTGAATCCATCAGCTGCTCCTTGGAAGTCCTATAGGGCAGTCGTACTCTGTCCTATAGGGTCACTATGAGCTGAAATTGACTCCACTGCAACGTGTTTGTTTTTTTGGATGTATAGTAGGTTCTGAGATCAGGTAGTGTGATGCTTCCTACTTTGTTCTTCTTTTTCAATAATGCTTTACTTATCTGGGGCCTCTTCCTTTTCCATATAAGGTTAAAAAAACAAAAAACAAAACAAAACAAAACAAAACAAAAAAAAACCCAAACCCACTGCTGTTGAGTCGATTCTGACTCATGGTGACCCTATAGTTTAGTTTTTCCAACTTGTTATAGAATGTTGTTGGTATTTGGATCAGGATTGCATTATATCTGTAGATTGCTTTGGGTAGAAGTGACATTTTCACAATGTTGAGTCTTCCTGTCCATGAGCATGGTGTGTTTTTCCATTTATGTAGGTCTCTTTTGGCTTCTTGCAGTAGTGTTTTGTAGTTTTCTTTATATAGGTCTTTTACACCCCTGGTTAGCTTTATTGCTAAATTTTTTTTTTTTTTAGGGGCTATTATAAATGGAGCCCTGGTGGTGTGGTGGTTAAAAGCTATGGCTACTAATCAAAAGGTTGGCAATTTGAATCCACCAGTGGCTCCTTGGAA
>NW_004444080.1:532808-536891 GCF_000243295.1 Trichechus manatus latirostris | reverse complement strand
GTTCTCTTTGTTGGTGTATTGGAAATCACCTGATTTTTTGTATGTTAATCTTGTATCCTGCTACTCTGCTGAATCTTTCTGTTAGTTTCAGTAGTTTTCTTGCAGAATCTTTGGGATTCTATATGTGCAGGATCTTATTATCTGCAAATAGAGATAGTTTTACTTCTTCCTTTCAAATTTTTATGCCCATTATTTCTTTTTCTTGTCTTATTGCTCTAGCTAGGACTTCCAGCACCATGTTAAATAGGAGTGGTGATAAAGGGCATCCTTGTCTTGTTCCTGTTTTCAGGGGAATGCTTTCAGCCTTTTTCCATTGAGAATGATGTTGGCTGTTGGTTTTGTATAGATACCCTTTATTATGTTCAGGAATTTCCCTTCTATTCCTATTTTGCTGACAGTTTTTATCAGGAATGGGTGTTGGAGTTTATCAAATACCTTTTCTGTGTTCATTGAGGTGATCATGTGATTATTTTATTTATGTGGTGGATTATGTTGATTGATTTTTTAATGTTGAACCATCCTTGCATACCTGGTATGTATCCCACTTGGTTGTGGTGTATTATTTTTTTCATGTGATGCTGAATTCTATTAGCTAGAATTTGTTAAGAATTTTTGCATCTAAACTCATGAGACATATTGGTCTGTAATTTTAATTTTTTGTGGTGTTTTTGCCTGGCTTTGGTATCAGGGTTATGCTGGGTTCATACAATGAGTTCAGGAGTATTTTTTCCTTTTCTATGCTCTGAAATAGTTTAAGTAGTACTAATGTGAGCTCTTCTCTGAATGTTTGGTAGAATTCTCCAGTGAAGTTGTCTGGGCCATGGCCTTTTTCTTTTGTCGAGATTTTTTTTAGATTACCTCTTCAATCTCTTCTCTTGTTATCAGTCTGTGCAAATTTTCTATCTCAAATTTGTGATGATTTAGTTAGGTAGTGTATTTCTAAAAATTGTCCATTTCTTCTGGTTTCTCAAGTTTGTTGGAGTACAATTTTTCATAGCATTCTGTTATGATCCTTTTTATTTCTGTTGGTTCTGTTGCAGTGTTCCCCATCTCAGCTGGGTTATTTGCTTCCTCTCCTATTTTTCTTTTGTCAGTTTGGCCAATAGTTCGTCAATTTTGTTGATCTTTTCAAATAACCAACTTTTAGTCTTTTTGATTCTTTCTATTGTTTTTCTGTTCTCCGTTTCACTTATTTCTGCTCTAATCTTTGTTATTTCCTTTCTTCTTGTGCCTGTGGGCTTCTTTTGCTGTTCTCTTTCTGTTTGTTTGATTGTAGGGTTAAAATTTTGATTTTATCCCTTTTTTCTTTTTTGATGTGTGAGTTTATTGCTACAAATTGACCTCTGAGCACTGCCTTTGCTGTGTCCCAAAGATTTTGGTGTGAAGTGTTTTCATTCTTATTTTATTCTAGGAATTTTTTAATTCTCCCTTTTATTTCTTCTATTACCCATTGTTTTTAGGAAAAGCATTATTCAGTTTCCATGTATTTGATTTTTTTCTCTTGATCTTCTAGTTATTGACTTCTACTTTATGGCATTGTGATCAGAGAGAAGGCTTTGTATTATTTTGATGTTTTGGACTTTATAGGGAGTTGCTTTGTGGCCTAAAATGTGGTCTATTCTGGAGAATATTCCATGTGCATTGGAAATAATGTATACTTTGTTGCTCTTGGGTGGAGTGTTCTATATGTATCTATGAGGTCAAGTTGGTTGATTTTGGCCTTTAGATCTTCTGTGTCTTTGTTGAGTTTCCTTCTAGATGTCTATCTTTTACTGAGAGTGGTGTGTTGAAGTCTCCTGCTGTTATTGTGGAACTGTCTATTTCTCTGTTCAGTGAAGTTAGAGTTTATTTTATGTAGTTTAAAGTCCTGTAGATATTTATTAAGTTTATGTCTTCTTGGTGGATTATGCCTTTAATCATTATATAATGTCCTTCCTTGTCTTTTATGGTTGATTTTTGCCTTAAAGTCTATTTTATCTGAGATTGGTATTGCCACTCCTGCCCTTTTTTGGTTACTGTTTCCTTGATATATTTTTCCATCCTTTGATTTTTACTATATTTATGTCTTTGTATCGAAGATGTGTCTCCTGTAGATAGCATTTTAATGGGTTTTATTTTTTTTAAACCATTCTGCCACTCTCTGTCTCTTTATGGGTGCATTTAAACCATTTACATTCAGTGTGATTATTGATAGATATGAGTTTATTACTGTCCTATTGTTGTGCTTTTTTCCTTTTTTGTGGTGCTGACGTTTTCTTTGTTCCTCTTACTTTCCTGTGCTGAGTTCCTTTTGTTTGTGAATTTTCTTTTCTTCCATTATTATAGATTTTGTGTTTACTGAGTCTTATGGTTTCCTTTTTTTTTATCTGATGAGTAGGTTTGTTAACTTTCTTTGTGGTTACCTTGAAATTTACCTTTATCTTCCTAAGTTTGAACCAGTCTTCTATTATTTGATATCATCTTGACTTCCTTTCCATTTGAAAGGTGGGATAGTTTACGGGGCTAAGTAAGGAGAGGGGAAAAAAAAGAAAAGAGAAAGAAAAAAAAGAAAAAAGAGGTTAGCCAGCAGGTGGGGGTGAGAAAGATCTGGAGGCCATTGGGAAATGGGAGGATGTGACATATGAGGTTAGGTGGGAGGCAGAAAGAAAGAAAATTAAAAAAATAAGTAAATAAAAGAAGTGGTGGTACAGTGGGGGTGGGGCAGAACTGGAGCAGTGGCAGGCCAGTGGCTTTCTAGCCATGGTGGGGTCTGGTGGCAGGGGGAGAGGTGGTATATGGGGCTAGATTGGAGGGACAAAGAAAAGGAAGATAGAGAAAAGAAAAAAAAGAAAACAACTTAAAAAAATTAAAAAAATCTGGCAGTGTGGTAGGGGTCAGTGAGTGGGGGCGAGGCAGACCCGAGGGCTGGTTGGAAGGGAGGGGATGTGATGTATGGAGCTAGGTGGGAGGGAGAAAAAAGAAAGAAGGAAAAAAAAAAAAAAAAAGAAAAAAAAAAAAAAAATAGTGTTGCAGCTGGAGCTGGCTGTTGGGTGTGGGGTGGACCTGAGGCAGCCATGTGCCAGTGGCTCTCTAGCCAAACAGCACGGTATGGCCCATCAGGAAGGGGTGGAGGTGACATACAGGGCTAGGTGGGAGGGAGAAAGAAAAGGAAAAAAAAAAGGAAAGAGAAAAAAATGGTGCAGTGGGAGCTGACCGGTGGGGGTATCTTGGAACTGGTGTGGCATTGAGCCAGTGTCTCTCTAGCTGAGCGGTGCAACATGGCCTATCAGAAAGGAGTGGCAGTAGCGTATGGGGCAGAAGGGTGAGTAGTGGGAAAGCGTGTTTCTCTGGTTACTGGGTGTTCTGTTTACTGTTGGGAGCTCCGTGAAATTGCCTTCCTGTATTCTTTGTCAGGGGTTATTGCTGGCTGTGCTCCAGAATGGTGACACTGTACCACATTTGCTGGCAGGGAACCTCCACTCTGTAGCTCTCCTCATTCTCTGTTCTCCATCAGTTTCTTCTTCCATTTGGTGCTTTATTTAGTTCTTTATCCCTTCTTTTGATGCTTAGGGTTCCAGGATCTGTTTTACTTAGATTTTAGGGTCTTTGCTGCTGAGGGATTGCATGGTTCGTCTGCCTGTAGTGCCATGTTGGCTCCTCCTCGGTCTCATTTTTGTGTGTGGGCAGAAATCACGTGCTTCTCTCCCTCTCCATTTCTTTTAATTAACAGACAGGCTAAACATGATCACCCAGGTTCCTTTTCTGAGTATGCACAGAGTATGGTGAGAAAGTTCACAGAAAAACAACTTCAGGGAAAACCGTAGTGATGGTTGTAATTTCTAGATTTGCCGTGAGATGAAGTCTGCAATGGAATTCTAAGCCTAAAGAACAACAAACTTGATTTTTACTATTATTGTTTATAATTCTTGAACTAAATAACATTTTCCTTTAGCTTTTTTCCTTCTCTCAAGTTTTTAATTTATTTATTTTTATTGTACTTCAGGTGAGGGCTTACAGAACAAATAGTTTCTCATGAAACAGTAGTACACATATTGTTTTATGACATTGGTTAACAACCCCACAACATGTCAATCCTCTCCCTTC
>NW_004444080.1:508961-526224 GCF_000243295.1 Trichechus manatus latirostris | reverse complement strand
TTTCTGAGTTTTCCTCAAACAGAGTTGTATCCAAGTGTTTGTCTTCAATTCCACTGATCCTGTCTTCCACCATTTCAAATCTGCTTCTCAGCCCTTCTAAGACACCATCCATTTCTGAAATCTTGTTTATCTTTTGGATTTCTAATTGTTGTTTTTGTGTAATTTCTAGTTGTGAATTTATTTTGGCATTTTGTTCCTGCATTATTTTCCTGAATTCTTCCAATTTTTTTCTGTATTTTCCACGAATTTGTCTAGTTTTTCCTCATTTGTGTCTGCTTTTTGTTTTAGCTCTTGAAGGATTCTGAGTATTAGAGATTTGAATTCCCCATCAGGTAGTTCTGGTGCCTTTTCTTCCACTGGAAAGTCATCTGGTGTTTTATTTTGGATGACTACTGGAACCATCCTGTCCTGTTTTTGTAAAGGTTTTGATATTGTCTGCTGTCTTCGGGGCATTCAGCAGTTATTTTTCTCGTTTATTGATTGTAGATTTGTTTGTTTCATCCCTTTTTTTTTAATTTGGCTATGTCTGAGCAGGCAGGCTGTGTGTTCTTTGTTGTTTGCTCGTCTGTGGGCACAATACTTTTCGCCTCCTTCTCCCATTGGGAGGGTCAGTCACTCAGATATGGTACTGCAGGGCAGGTCTAGCTGAAGAGGAGTTACTGGGATGGGTTGTTTGTGGCACTTACTAAAGCCACCAGGGCGGGTCGGTAATCAGTGCAGGGCAGGTTCCAGTAGGGTGTGCCTGTGCTGCTTGATGGTGTGATGTTAAGTGCACGGTGGAAGCAGGCAGGATGTAGCGGGGAGATTGTTATGTGTGGAGCTAAGATGGATATGGGAGAGAGGAGAGAGGAACAGGAGCGAAAAACATACAAACAAACAAAAAAGAATGCTAGGGGAGCTTGCTGTTGGAGTGGAGAGATGAGAGACTATGAAATGGAGAAAAACAAAAAGGGGAAGAGGAAGAAGAGAAAGAACAGAAAACAATGAATAGATAAAAATCAGAAAGGGAAAAGAAAAGCAATGTTCCCAGGGATCCCACCGGTACGGCTATGAGGTCTGGGGAAGTTGTTCTCAGGTGTTGCAGTACAGCCTGGCTAGAAGGCGTAGAGGTATACAATGCCAGGTATTCAGGGCACAGGAAAAGAAGAAAGATATAGAGAGACGAGAAACTGGGTAATGAAGAAAGACAAAAAGGGAAAAAGAGAGAAAAGAAAACAAAACAAATTAAAAAAAAAAAGAATAAGAAAAGCCCCCCCAAAAACAGGGGGAAAAAAAAAAACAGCGAAAAGACAAATGCCATCAGGGATCCCTCTGCACGTCTGTGCCAGCTAAGGGGGATGTTCCAAGCCACGCAGCACCGCCTGGCCAGAACAGGCTCCCACTCAAGGAAATGAAAATAAAACAAACAAAAAATACGAAACAAACAAATGAACAAAAGCCCCGGGATCCCACCAGCATGGCAGCCTAGACCGGACGGCATGTCCACACTCGAATGGAGCTTCACAGACCCTCAGGAAGAAGGAAAGATGGAGCACAGAGCCAGGTGTGTAAGTGAAAGGAGGTGGAGGTGGTCAGAGGTAAGGAAGAAATCAAAAGAAGTGGAAGAAAAGCAACACCAGCAGCCAACAAATAGCACTCAGAGAGCCAGCTAATGCGGGCTGGTCGAATCCAAGCAACTGGTGCTTCCCAGACAAAAGACTGTGTCCACAGGAAGCAGTGGAGGCCAAGTTTGGGTGAAGAAGTGTCGGGGGGTGGGAAAGCATATATCACAAATTCCCGGAGCTCCACAGACTCTCAGGAAGAAGCAAAGATGGTGCATGGAGCCAGGTATTTGAGCGAAAGGAGGGGGAGGTGGTGAGAGGTAAGGAAGAAATCAAAAGAAGCAGATAAAAGCAACAACAGCATCCAACAAATGACACTCAGAGAGCCGGCCCATTTGGGTGGGTGGAATCCAAGCAGCTAGTGCTTCCCAGACAAGAGATTGTGGCAGCAGGAAGCAGAGGAGGCCGAGTGGGGGTGAAGAAGGGTTGGGGGTGGGAAAGGGTATATTGCTAATTACCGGTTCTTTTGTCTCTCGCTGGAAGCTCCGTGAAGCTGGTTTCTCATACCCCCTGTTTGCTGGTCTCCGATAGGAGTCCAAGATGGTGGATCCGTGCTGCGTTAGCTGATACGGGACCTCTGCATGAATCTATCCTCACTGTCCGTTCTCTGTCAGTTTTCTCACTCCATTTGGTGCTTGGCTGAGTTCTTTATCTCTTCATTTGACGTTTTAGGGTTTCAGAATTTTTGTTTTCTCTGTTCTGCTTAGTTTTTTGGATCTTCACTGTGGAGGGACGGCGTGGTACTTCTGCCTGGAGTGCCATTTTGCCAGAAGTCCCTTCTCTCAAGTTTTAAATAAATTACAGAGACACTAAAGCCTATCATTTGGTCATCCTAATGTATTTAGCATTTTTCAAATGCTAAATATTCCTGTAGATGCCAAGAAAAACACCTGCTCTTGAAAATTACCAACATTCCTAAGATTGCAGAGCTTTTAAAGTACAGTAGGATTTCCACTCAACAGTGAACCACCCACACAGTTTGTCAAGCATAAGTCTTATAACGAAAATTTCCAGAATATTATCGTTCCTGGGGAGCATCTGAAATAAACGTTCTTAAATAAAACAAATCAACATACATTTATATGTGGATTATTGTGTTTTGAGATCCTACAATATGATTTTGTAAATTAAACTCATCTAAAATATTCCTGTCAGCTTGGGTATGAAGAGTATTTCAAATTGCCTCCTTTTCCCTAGCAATTGCTACTTATGTAAGACTCAGAGTTCAGCCAAGTTCCTTGATTTTTTTAACGTCTCTTGAAAAGAAGCGATAATGTACTTGTATAAGCAGCTCTATGTGTGAGATAATAAAAGGATGATTTCCCTCTTAAATCTTTTTGTTTTTTATTTTGCAGAATGCTGGGACATAAAACTGAAAAAATAAAACAAAGATGATTTCTGTGTAAGCACCTGTTTGTTGAAGAGGGAGGACTTAAAAGAGAATACACTAGAATTTTTATCTTGACAAATTAATAAAAGTAATTAGTCATTAAGCATCTTCAGTAAGCAATTAAAAAAAATGTGTATCTACTGTGAAAAGCCATAAAGTTACCTTTCAGATGGTAAAAGTCACGGTTTAGTTTGTCATCTTGAAATAAGATGGCCATTCATGAAAGTTTTCAAATGGGCATACTTCTGTTACTGTTGACACATTTTGATAAAACTGTGGTTAAAGGAGATGGAGCCATACCAATTAATCTCTTAGAGCCACTAGTCAAGCTGTCTGATGGCTGTCCGCTAGTTATGTTCTTGTGGGGTACTAAGTCTTTGATCACTGCGCTTACCAGTCTGTTGAACAACATTCTGTTAGGAACAACATCTAGGTGTGGCAAGATATAACATTATCTACAACTTAGAGATTTTGGATCCAGGTTGAGGCTAAGAATACAGTTAGTAGATACTGCAACAACATGGAGTTGTAATGGTCAACCTCATCAAAGTCTGGATTTATTCTGTTTCTGTTTCAAGAACTCCATTTCTAGAATATTGTCTGTTTTGACCTCCCTCCTCCCCACCCCATGCTCCCCTTCCCATGCTCTCCTTGTCTTGACTTCAAGTTCTTGAGTGTTTTTTGGCTCGATGACATGCTTTGGAGACCCTAGGCCTGGTGGATACTGTGCTGCCTGGGATCTCTGCCCAAGACACAGAACCAGCACAACAATACTTGGGCAATTTCTGTATCAGTGAAAACTAAATAAATCTAGACTCCTTTTTCTGGAAAATTATAGTAGCAGTGAAGAACATAGACTCTGGAAAAAAAAGAGACTAAGGTTGAAATCCTGTCTCTGCTACTGACTAGCTCTGTAACTCAACTGTACAAGGGGATAATATATAGCAATCTCATAGGTTATTATAAGTATTAAATAAGATAATGCATACCAAGTGCCCAACATCATTCCTGCCTAAAGTAGAAAATAAAGTATATACTGTATCATTATTTCTGTAACAAAATGAGCCCCAAAGTGTCCCTTAACTAAGGGTCCATTTCACGGCGCAAAGAAAGGGTCACTAAAACTATAAGTTCTTGGGGGCTCATCTTCTTTATGTTGTTGATGTCTCTTTATCACAGGTGCCTCCAACACTTTCACACTTTTATCCATGAAGTCAGAGGCCAAACATACTGTGAGATACATAGTAAAAATTTACTTAGCACCCACAGTATGCCTGGCACAGTATGAGCTGCTGGGGTTGACACAGTTCCTGGACCCTCTTGGAAGCCACTCTCCTGAACCTTCTTTCTTTTCCTGTATGCACAGACCCACTTAGCTGCTCTGAGTTCACCTGCCCAATTCCCACGTGGAAGATGCAATTCAATAGCATAAACAATTGTAGTGAAAACTCACATGAGTCATTCTCAGGAAGCCAGGACTATTTTGAACAGAAGAATAATGTAGCATTTTAGAATACAGGGATTTTGATCCTGGCTTTGCTATTTTCTATCTGTGTGATACTGGGAAAATTACTTACTCTCTATGATCCTCGGCTTTGTTTTAAAACAGGGAAAATAATGTTGTTTGTGAGCATTAAATAAATTAATACCTGTGAAGCACTTAGAACAGTGCCTGGCATCTCATGATCACTTGACGAATATTAACTATTATTATTCTGCTGAGGCCAGCATGAGCAGTTTATTAGGATTATTTTTGAAGACCTGGTTCTTCACTTTCAGTTACTGTATCCTGCAAATTTTAAAAACATCAGAAAGTACATTGACTACCTTCAGAGATAATGAGCCACTGGAAATGTTCTCAGGATGTCCAAACAGGTTAATATTATGTGGTATTTCAGTTGGAGCAATTACATTGGAGGAAAATTTTCTCATTTCAGGGCTCAAGGGCAGTATGTTCCCATGCTTTAATGAGAAAAGTTTTTCAAAACTGTTTTTGTGAACTATTGAAAATGTGAAATTTAACTCTTTGAAGGGAAGAGAGGCTGTCATTAAACTAAATAGGTTTGAAGGTATTTTCGGAGGCCACTTTGGTATAATCTTTGTGCAATTTTGTTAAACAAGCATGCAAAAAGTATTTAACTTAGCTTGATTATTACCATTGCATCTAACAACTTTTTGTTAGTTTGCTCATTTTAGGAATTTGTCAACCAGAAGTAGCAGAGTTTCTGTTGTTGAGAAATTCTGTCCTATAATGATAAAGTCCCATTGCCAGAATATGCTAAGTTTGAAACATTGCATTTAGGGGATAACCAAAAATAAATTAATAAATAAAACCCCAACCCCTTGCCATAGAATCGATTCTAACTCATGGCGACCCCATATGTTACAGAGTAGTACTGCTTCATAGGGTTTTCCTGGCTGTAATCTTTATGGACGCAGATCACAAGGCCTTTCTTCCAGGGCACTACTGGGTAGGTTTGAACCACCAACCTTTGGGTTAGTAGTCGAGCTCAAACAGTTTGCACTCCCCAGAGACCTAGAATCCTTTTACAAATAGAAGAAAGCAGAACAGAGCGTGACTTCAGTTTTAGGAATTTCTGCTAAGTAAGTCTTAGGTGAAAAAGGTTTTAAAATGGCGCCTCTGGGTTGGACTGGTGTGACACCAGTTACTCGCTCTCCTGGAGAGCCCTGCTGAGAAACTCTCATTCTGCACTAAGGCAAAGACCCACAGCAGGATCCCGGGTATGGCTGCCTCAGCCTGGGGCCAAGACCTACAGCCCGGTAAAGTTTCTCCTATTCTAGCTGCTTCTAAGTTTAGAATGTCTGAGGAAACTAAACACAGGAGACAGAATTTAAACCTTCATTGTTAAAATTTTGAAACTTGAGCTTGGTGAAAAAAATTTATTTTCTGTAGATTACACAATGATGGCAATACAATAAACAAACACAGTATACAAACTATGGGGCAGATGCTAAATACGGAATGTCTAAACTTTTCAAATAAAATATTTTCAAAATTGAACTTTCTTCCATGAATAAAATTTTTGTAAATTTTTTTATTGCAATAAAACATGCATATAGAAAAGTGTGCAAATTATTAGTGTACATTTCTATGAAATTTTACTAAGTTGGTTTGCCTATGTGACCACTACCCAGCTCAAGATGTAGAAACACCTTCACTCCCTTCTCAATCAGAATTTCCTTACCAAATGTGGTAGACAGAATGGTCCCTCGAGATTCTCATGACATAGTTATTCAATCACACAGTAATCTTGGTACTGATTTGAAGGGAGTTTGTTTATGTACGTAGTCCCAAGTCAGATGACCTTAAGGTATGAAGATTATCAGGGTTGGCCTGACCCAACTAGATGGTACCCTTAAAAGAAGTTTTCCTTCGTTAGTGGCAGAAGAGAAGTCAGAGATTCAAAGCAAGAGAGGGATTGCTGGCTTTGAAGATGGAGGGGTCACCTGCCAAGGAATGCAAGTGGGTTAAGAACTGAGAGCAGTCCCTAGCTAAAAGCAGCAAAGAATTGAATTGGGAACCTTGGTCCTACAACCAAAAGGAAATTAATTCAGCTAACAACCTGAATGAGCTTAGATTCTTCCCAAGAGCACTCAGATAAGAGCCCAGCCTGGTTAACACCTCAGCTGTGGCCTTTTGAGACCCTAAACAGAGAGCCTTGTTGAGCCTGACTGCACTTCTGACCTACAAAACTGTGAGCTAATAAATGCGTGTCGCTTTAAGCTGCTAAATTTGTGGTAATCTGTTTCAGCAGCGATAGAAAACGCCATAAACACCATGTGTAGCCAATTATCTGCCTTTACTCACCACAAATTAATTTTGACTGTTTTTGAATTATATATAAATGGAATTGTACAGTCTATACTCTTTATGTTTGGCTTCTTTAGATCAACATTATATCTGTGATATTCATCTATGCTTTTTTTTTTTTTAATGTGCAGTATTCCACTGACACCACAATTTTTTTTTTTTTTTTTTTTCCTGTTGATGGGCATTTGGGTTGTTTTTAGTCTTTGGCTATTATGAGTAAAGCTGTAATGGACATCGTTGAATGCTTGATAGATAGATGTAGTTACATCTTTCTGTTAGGTCTATGCCTGAATGGAATTATCAGGTATACCTGTGTTCTATTTTAATACATGCTGCTAATTAGTTTTCCAAAGTAGTTGTGCAAATTTAAACTTCCTTATAGATTGTATAGAGTTCTATGTGCTCCCCATCCTCTTTAACACTTAGTATTTTCAGTTTTTAAAATTTTATCTCTTCTGGTTGGTGTGCAATATGCTCTCATTTTTTTTTTTTAATATTTCCCTGATGATTAATGGTGTTTATCCCCTTTTCATATACGTGCTGGCCATAATTATGTTATTTTCTTGAAATGCCTGTTCAAATCTTTTACCCATTTTTTATTGTATTGTTTATCTTTTTAATGATTTATAGCAGCTCTTTAAATATTCTGGATATGAGGCCTTGGTTGAGTATGTGTATTGCAAGTATATTTTCTAATTCTGTATCTGGCATTCTTACTTTGTTAATGGTGTCTAGTTGAAAAAAAAATCTTAGTATTAATGACTTCCAATTTATAAATATTTTCTTCATGGTTAGCATTTTTTATGTTTAAGAAATCTTTGCTTTCCATAAGGTCATACATTTATTCTTTTTTTATATAAATTTTTTGTTATATTTTTCTCATCAGGTCTGTGATTCATTTCAAATATCTACACTGTCAAGCTCAAGGTTCATTTTTTTACATGCAGATAACTATTTGATCTTGCATCCTATATTGAAAAGACCATCATTTTCCACATACAGTGGTATCTTTGTAGTAAATGTGGTAACTACATATGTATGGATTTGTTCTGGGCTCTATATTAAGTTCCACTGAATTATTTGTTTGTTCTTCTGTGAAAAAGAACCATGATATTTTGATTACTTGATATGTGGTTGTATGTAAATCCTCTAATTTTTTCTTCTGTGAAACTAAGCTATTCTTAGTACTTTTGTACTGCTGTATACATTTTAGAATCAGTTTGTCTATTTACATAAAAAAACTGTAGGGCTTTGATTGAGATTGCATTGAATTTATAGATACAGATGAGGAAAGGACATCTTAACAACGTTGAGTCTTCTAATCCATGAAATAAATCCAATCCAATCTTCATTTATTTAGATCCTCTTTCATTTTTCTCAGCAATGCTGTGTAGGTTTTGGTTTACAGTTCTTGCACACAATTTATTAAATACATCCTGTTTTTTGATGCTATAGCAAATGATATTGTTTTCCAATGGCTCATTGCCAGTATATACAAATATTTTTAGTTTTTAAATGCTGGCTGTGTGTCTTGAGCCCTTGCAAAATTCGTTACTAATTCTAATAGTTTGTTGGAAATTATTTTGGATTTTCAATGTGCAAAATATCATCAGTGAATAATCACGGGTTTTCTTTTTTCTTTTCCAACATTTATTTTCTTATTTCTTTTTATGGTCTTAGTACTCTGGCTGGGACCTCTGGTATAATGTTGAGTAGCACAGGTGAAGATGAGCATATTGAGCATATTTAGTTTGTTCTTTAACTCACTAGGAAAGCATTCACATTTCACCAGAGTATGATGTTAAATACAGATTATTTTGTAGTCTGTAACAAATTTAGAAAGTTCCTTTCTTTTCCTAGTTTGCTTAGAGAATTTATCATGAATGGGGTGTTGATTATCAAATATTTTTCCTGTACCTATTAAGATGATCATATATTTTTTCTTCTTTATTCTATTAATATAAATGTTAATATAAATAATGATGAATAAAATTACACTCTCGCCTCACTTATTGACACGGTTAGTTTCCAAAGACCAGGTCATTACATGAAATTGGTGTTATGCAAAAATGGAGGATGACCACATCAGATTATAGAATGGAGGGTGACTCCATCATTACATAACTGCCAAATTACATCATTACATAACTGCCAAACCACTGAGAGCCACGGCCTAGCCAAGTTGACACATAACCTTAACCGTTACAGCCAGCATTACTCTCACCTTGCACCTCAGTGTTCGTTACTGCCAGACTTACATTGTTAATGTCCAAATTAGTTGGGTAGTAGATTTTTTATTATTGTATTTTCTATACACATACGTTATTTCTGTATGTTTGGTAGAGTCTTAGAGACATGAACAGGTAAAGTTAATGTGCTGTAGGAGTCAGTTTTATATTTGGTATTGGCTGCTGATTGCAGTAATTAGGTAGATCAACGTGCTTTTGCAGAGTAATAAAATAATTTAAAGTCAGACAGCTCATCTATGGAAAATATTATTACAGCATTTAAAATACAGCCATCTATAACATTAGCCATTCATGAATGGAACCACATGCTTATTTCCTTCTCACCAACAAAGAAAATAAACAGGGACAGCTGTATAGAGATGCAGCTGGGTTAGCCCTAAAGGCACTCAGCTTCGTTTAAATAATGGTCGGTCCTAGAGTTCCTGGTCCTTAAATTGCTGGGCACATCATGTTATTTGAGCTGAAAGGATATTCATTAGAAATGTACCTTGGTTAGCTAAACGGTAAGGTGACCACATACTTTATTTTCCAACGTGGACTACTTTCGTTCAGGACATGCTGAACTGAACTGGATATCTTGATGATTGATGTAAGCTGAGACCAAGATTAATGATCATGCTGTTCATGTTTGACTAAAAGAACCAATTTTTATTTTTTGTTTATATTAATGATCAAAGTCTATAAATATTCCAAATAAGGATTTTTATACTTCTATTACTCATTTCTCTAGTTAAGGCAGCTGAAATTTTCAGTTTATTTTATGTGTTCCATTGTCTCGTATTTCCATAAAAATTAACCTCTTTCAAAAAGCCTTCCCCAAGCCAAGTCTCTCTGCTAATATCCAAAGTTATTTGGTTAACACAGAGCAAATGTCTGACAAATACAATTCTATGTAACCATTTGATTTTAAGTTTCAAATTTTTAATGGAGGAAATTTAGCTAATTAACAAGGATTTAATGAGCACACATTATGTGTTCAGTTCCTTACCAACCACTGACCAACCACTGAAGAGGGTACACACACACACACACACACACACACACACACAAAGAGTGAGTACCAGTCTATGTGGAGAAAACAAACTGATGTTAAAAATACCAAGCTAGTATGTGAGCAATAGGCTTGAGACTCCTGTGAGTATTTGTGATTTAAGAAGAGCGTTTTGTTAGGAGCACGCTGAGCTCTTGCTTCATCAGTCTCTCAGGTTTCCCTAGAAAGAAAGAATAAACAGCAAACTGGGTTGGGTGCCTCTGTATTTTGAGGAAACCAATTAAGCTGTAAAAAAATTAAGGGTCTCTTCAGTGAATCAGGGATCCTGTTTCTCTATTTTTATTTGTTAGCTTACTTGCTAATATTAATGTCTAAAATGTTAAATCTGATCTTCTTAACTCTGATTAAAGCTTTGCTGGCCTACCGTCCTGGAACTTTTGGGTGAGGTTGTGGCATCAGCTCGTGCTAAAATGTCGGAGGATTATAGAGATACACACATGCTATTCACTTCTTTTCCAAAGCCATTTCTGACAAGCCTTCTTTATCCATTTTCAGCTTCTTCTAATATTTGTTTCCATTTTACTTCGCCTGAGGAACACTCTTAGCAAAGCCCAGAATTTAACAGATGATAATTAATAGTTAACACACAAACAGGTTTGCACTTCAATTCTGTAGGGGTCTCTTCCCTCAGCTAAAATGGTGATTATGCCTAAATAGTGTCAAAACAACAGATCTGCTTGGTCAACTTGGTTAAATCTGCTTAAGAAAAGAAAATAAAAAGACAGAAACGAACAAAAGAAAAAGGATTTAAGCTTTCCTGCTTAGTGAATGCCAATAATTTCTTAGGCCTCTTTGGATATCATTTTTTCACCTTCTGGAGTACAAGATAGCAATTGCTTTATCTGGCCCATATTGTACCTTTTAGCTTTCCTAAGAAATGTTTCTACCCTGAGGCCCCCACAGCCAGGAGGCCTGAAAGTTCAACTAGCCACTGCTTCTCTGGTATCAATGATCTATTTACAGGTGAGTGTCTAACTGAAGCCGGGCCATCAGAGCTCTTCCCTGCGGTTTATATATTTGGGATTAGAGAGATTGGATTCCAGGTTCCTGTCGTAATAGAGATTGGAGGCCCTGGCACTGATGGATAAACACGCACGCCAGCCTGGGATAGAAGCTGATTCATACTAGACACTAATGAAACCAATAAACAGAAGCAGAGTCAGCTACAGAGGCCTCCCTCCCCACGCTTTGGTTATCTGAGTCCATACCAATTACCACTGAGTTGATACTGAGTCATGGCGAATGTGTGTCAGAGTAGAGCTGTGCTCCATAGGAGTTTCAATGGCTGATTTTTTAAAAGTAGATTACTAAGCCTTCTTTTGAGGCACCTGTGGGTGTATTGAAAACTCGGTTAGCAGCCGAGTTCGCTGTTTGTACCAACCACGGGCTCGTATCTGAGTAAATAAATTCCTCCTTTCCCTAAGTAGGCTTTCTGCCAATCATAACCTCTGACTAATGCAGTCTCCTTTTGTTTTCCAGAGGACTGAAAGTTACAGGGTGAAATTTATAGTTTGAATTACTGTAGTTTAATCGAGTGGTCTTTACACATTTCAAAGGTCTTTCTAAATTTCACATCTGTTATTTCAATAGAAGCAGTTTGGTGTATTGGAGAGAAAATGTATGAAAAGGTTTGAAGACCCAGAAAGTTACTTTTCCTCTTTGGGTCTCCAACTTCTCATCTATAAAGTGGGGGGAATATTTGCATATTATACAACCTGTGGCAAGGATTAATTGAATTAATACAGGTGAAAAAAAATCTCATGAAATACTAGATCCTGTAAAGAAGGCAAGTTATGTATTATTACAATTTGTTCGGTGAGAAAACTCACCTTCAGAGAATTCAATAAACCAAATATTTATTCTGCATTTTATATGAAGTGCTAGTTGCTTTAATGGATATAAAACCAAATATGACACAAGAAGTCCAAAATAATTATCCTTACCATATGTAGTAGGTATTACAGGGCTCCACATCACATCCCTTAGCTCTTTTTCCTACTAAAGCCCAAAGCTATCCACTGCCCCCTCCCACCCTCCTGCTTTAAAATTGACTAGCAACTATTTCATGAAATGAAATCGATTTTGACATTTGGGGAGAGATTGCCATAATGTAATTCTGATTGTGCTGTCAAGGACAATAATATACTTTCCAAGAGAAAAAAAATCATGTGTAAAGCAAAGATGTTTTCCATTGTTAGTGTGGGAGGGTACTATTTCTGAATTATTAATGAATATTTTCCCTTGATATTTTCTTTCTTTCTTTAACCTTTCCTTCTTTCAAGTAGCTGGCCAGTTCCATGGGAAAAATGGAGAGCAAAAAATAGGAAAAAAAAGGAGTTTCTTTCTGGCTTTTGTTCCTTTGAGGACTATGTTTACAAGTTTTTTTTAAAAATAATCTTTCTAATTGTTATCAAATAATGTTGTCAGTTGCTGTCAAATCAACTCCAACTCATGGTAACCCTGTGTACAACAGAAGGAAATGTCACCCAGTTCTGCACCATTTTCATGATTGTTGATATGCTCAATTGTTTTGTCTATTGTTGGTCCAATGTTGCTGCCACTGTGTATTTTAACTACCTTCCAACCTAGGACACTCATCTTCTAGCACTGTATCAGACAACATTGTTTTGATCCATATGGTTTTTGTTGGCTAATTTCCAGAAAAAAGATCACCAGGCCTTTCTTCCTAGTCTTTCTTAGTCTGGAAGCTCCGCTGAAACCTGTCCATTATGTATGACCTTGCTGGTATTTAAAATACCAGTGGCATAGCCTCCAGCATCATAGCAACCTGCAAGCCACCTCAGTATGACAAACTGACAGATGGGTGATGGCAAATAATATTAGGCTGTAAACACCATTCAGCATATATGACATATATAAATGCGTCTATTTCTCATTTCAAGCGAGTCAGTTGTTCTTCCATTAAGCCAAAACCTAAATGTACTATATCTATTTCCCTTCCTTAGAGGCCTGGAATTTACTCATAATATTGATGAAAGAATAGGAGAAAATACGAGAAATAATACCTTTCCATCCCTACACACCTCTTAGGAAAGATTCCTTGGGTATGCCAGACAGAAAAGAGAGGAAAAGTGGTAAGAGTGTAGATGTGAGTAGCTCAGAGTGAGAAATCCTTCTCGCTTCCATGGCTGAGCCATAACGAGGCAGAAAAACAAAACAACCTATATGGTTATGTGAGGGCCTAAAAGGGGAAAAGACACGAGCCTTCTTTCCTAGTTAAAGTTCTGAGAAGCAGCAAGTCCCCAGAAAGCAGATGGACACACAGGACCTTAAAAACAGACTAAGATTTCCACACTCCATGCAAAGAAAAAAAAAAAAATCCTTTGCACTTCAGAGGAGCACGAAAGTAATAGAGACAGTTGCTGAAGCTGATGGAGTCTTGTTGACAAGAAAGGTGGAAACCTCAATGTGATATGTAGGGAACAATGACCAAGGCTGAGGTGGGCGATGGGCATCTCTGTTGATTCTAGTATCAATAGCTGACGAGACCAGATGCCTCCTTTTACCCCCAATACCTTGGCACTATGTGAGCTTCTAAAGCTTATATGCAACTCAGAGGGAAAATGGTGGGGCCACTGAATTGGCCTTGTTTTCACCTCCCCGGAAGAGTTGGAATACGAAATAGGATTTAAGTTAAATGACAGAAAAAAAAAATTTTTCTGTATACTTTGTGGACTACATGAGGTACACAGTAACCATAAGTGTGTTCTTAGTAGAAGTTTTACTATGTTAAATGTTGTATTTCTTCTTTCTTCTAAGCTACAAAAAAAAAATTCCTTATAAAGAGCATTAATGTGACTTTTTTTCATTTTATTTAAACACTGTCAAATCAAGACAAAGAAAAAAAAGGAAAAATAAAGAAAAAACCCAACGTGTTGAAAGTTGCTTACTTTTCCTTGATGTTTCCCTCCTCCATCTGACACAAAGTGGATTCGTGAAAGCTGATTCTGTACACTAGACCTGGAACGCAGATATTGTCTCCATGTTACTGAAGGCTTTTGGTGTGATTCATGAGTGTCACGATGTAGAAAGATGGTTGCCTGATTGTCATGTGCCATTTGACAGCCTCCTACTCAGAAAGAATTGGCAGATGGGCTGGATAGTTATTGTGCTTTACAAAGGGAATTATTATAAGGAGATGTTCATACAACAGGAAGGAAAAAAAGTGAAACACACATATCAGCACAAGATGAAGTGATTTGCTTCAGACAATGAATATTTCCATGTTAAGATTATATAATTAAGACCCTTATTATTTAAATTTGTTTAGATTTTCTGTAAAGAGATATTTTTCTTTCCTTAAGAAAATAAGAATATTTTCACTGTCTCTCCTCTGTATCTTAAATTATGGATAATTTATGCTTAAGAATTGTCAGTCCTGGTTTATCTCCGTATAGTCCTCCCACTTCCATTTCCACTCATACATTCACTTTGTAAATTGCTTTTTCAGGTTACACAGCTATTATGTTGATGGCCATAATTAATGGCCTCCCTATATCCATGACCTTTGCAATGTGACCTTGGAGATTCTGCCATCAAAAGGTTAGTCTATTTCCTCACTCCTGTTTGGCCTTATGACTGGCTTTGTCAATAGAAGGTGGCATAAGTGATCTTGTGACAGTTCTGAGCTTAGGTCTTGTCTCAGGAGGTTATCCATGCACCCAATTTTTCTTTTGGAACCATGCCACTGCTGTGTGAATAAGCCTGGGCTAACCTGTGAAGGATGAGGGACCATGTGGACCATTATCCCAGATGAAGCCATCGTAGATCAGGCTATAGCCAGCTGACACCCAAACATGCGAGACCATCTAGCCAAGATCAGCAGAACTTCCTTCTTGACCCATAGCTGACTCAGATGCATGAGGGGGCCTAGCAAGAACACAAGCCGACTCATAATAAGTGCTTTTGTTTTAAGCCACTGTGCTTTGGGGTTTTTTTTGTTGTTGTTTGTTGTTGTTACGTTGCAATGCTAACTGATGTACCTTATAATTAGTTCTTTTCTTCAAAATTTTCATTTTACTCCAGGATCTCTGAAAGTTGTTGCACATTTGGACACGGTTTTATAATTCATGTTATACTTTATAGCATTGAGACTTTTCATGAGAACTGGGTATTTCTTTCAGTATTTATTCATATCTTAATTATTTGGAGTCTGAAAAAGCCATCTGGTTTAACCCCTAAGTAAGATGTGTATATATCAAATCTAGATTTTCCTAATAAAGGGAATCAAAAACCATATATAAAATATTCCTGGGAATAATGATTTAACAACTATGCATGTAATAATTCACTTCTCTTAGAGTAAATGGGTTCTTGTTTATGCCTACTTATAAATTTTCAATTTGTTTTCATTATACTGTCTCTCTTAGTTATCTTGTGCTGCTATGACAGAAATACCACAAGTAGGTGGCTTTAACACACAGAAATTTATTTTCCCACAGTTTAGGAGGCTAGAAGTCCAAGTTCAGAGCACCAGCTCTAGTGGGAGGCTTTCTCTCTCTGTCAGCTCTGGAGGAAGTTCCTTGTTCCTTGCTTCCCTGGTGCTTCTCATGTGGTGTGGCATCTGTCGTTCCCCCTCTTGGTTACTTAGTCTGCTCCTTTTATATTTTGTAAGAGATTGACTCAAAATACACACTACATTAGCCCTGCCTCATTAACATAACAAAGACAACCCATTCTTAAATGGGATGATAACCACAGGCATAGAATCAAAAAAAACCAAACAAACCAAAACCCACTGTCGACGAGTCGATTCCTACTCACAGTGACCTATAGGACAGAGTAGAACTGCCCCATAAAGTTTTCAAGGCTATAATCTTTATGGAAGCAGGCTGTCACATCTTTGTCCCAGGGAGTGTCTGGTGGGTTCAAACCACTGACCTATCGATTAGCAGCTGAGGACTTTAACCATTGTGCCACAAGAGCTCCTACAACCACAGGCATAGAGATTAGGATTTACAACACATATTTTTGAGGGACAGAATTCAATTCATAATACTATCTTTTGTACAGTTAGGGAATGAATGATTGGTGTATTATCAAAAGTCTTTGGCTTGAAGGCAGAATGGTCAGATCATTATTTCCTCTCCTCATTGTGTTTACTAATATTCAACCTTTATGATTCCCAGTACTATATCTAAAACAATACCAATTAGAGTCTCTGGAGATTGTTTCTTCTAGGCAGCATTTGAAAGTTGCTTAAATTCAATAACTGATTACATAAAGCACACTATTCCTATGGCCCCCACAAGATAATACTCAGAACTACACAAAATTTTCCTCCACAGTAGGAAAATGCATACACATGAAATTTCTTTTAGGATAAGAACCAAAACTGATTTAGTTTTAGTTGATATAAAAGATGTTTACATTAATATAGAAGCTGATCTGTTTTATTAATCTCTGTAATTGGCTTCCCACCGCCCATCTATCAGTTTGTCGTGCCGTGGTGGCTTGCATATTGCTGTGAAGCTGGAAGCTAGGCCACAGGTATTTTAAATACTGGCAAGGTCTCCCATGGTGGAAAAGTTTCAGCAGAATTTCCAGACTAAGACAGATTAGAAAGAAAGGCCTGGTGATCTACTTCTAGAAATTAGCCAATGAACATGCTATGGATTCCAACAGGCTATTGTGTGAAATAGTTCTGGAAGATGAGTCCCTTAGGTTGGAAGGCACTACACAATAGCCATAAAAATGGACTTAAACATTTAAGTAGAAGCCGACTCAATGGCAACCAACAACAACAACAGCAACAGTTTGGCTTTAGTCACTTTCTTATGAGTACACCGTACTGATCTCTGTCTTTTCTGCATCCTTGAATTAATTTCATTGACTCACTTATTCCCTCAATTAATAATTAGTGGGATCCTACAATATATTAGACTGTTCTAAGTGTTGGGGGTATGGTGGTATGCAACTGAGACAAAGACCCTGGTCCTAGGAAGTTTACTGTTTAGTGGGTAAGATGACAACACAGAAGTGAATGTGTAATACACCATCTAGTACCACAATGTGTTATGACAAAAAATAAACAAGGTAAGTGGCTAGAGTGAAGAGGGATTATTTTAGATAGTGGATTCAGGGATAGTGTATTTGAGGATATGAGATTTGAGTAGAGAC
>NW_004444080.1:504804-508861 GCF_000243295.1 Trichechus manatus latirostris | reverse complement strand
TGTTTTTAAACTCTTAGCTCAACTATTGTTGTTGTTAGGTGCTGAATTAGTATTTCCTTTTTCTTTAATCATTTTGATTATTTTTTTTTTTTGAAGTGATGTTTCAAAATATAGCAAGGGAAGTTATTTTTTAAACATTTTTTATTTTTGATGGCAATATACACAACCAAACATACATCCATTCACAATTTCTACATGAACAGTTCAATAACGTTGGTTAAATACTTCACATTATTTCACCATTCTTGTATTGTTTCAACACCCTTAATTTAGGCTCTGTGCCCCTTAAAATTCTCATCTGTGCTTTAAATTAACTGTTGTCAGTTTAAACTCATGTGGATAGTTCTTTATAAGAGCACTACACTCGAAGCAAATATTTTTTACTAATTGGTCTCAACTGTTGTTTAGTTTAACAGTGGTTTCATGGGATCGTTTTGGTTCAAGATTTAAAGATTATTTCCGAGCATTAGATCTGAGGGTTCCCCCAGTCTCAATGGATCCAGTAAGTCTGGTTTCCATGAGTTTGAAGCAAGGGAAGGTTTTATATAAAGAGACTGCAGAATATTCTTCCTGGAGATTTCTAAGATTAAGTTGCTCAAGTATTTGAAATAATTTGTCTGACTTTGCTGGGCCTGTTACATTTTTCTAGAGCTGATGTTGAGGTAGGATTTGGCGATCCACTGGCCACTCTGTCCCTCTGCCTATCTTCATTCATTAAAAACATTTATTGACACCTAAGATGTGTCAGGCATTTTTTTTTAAAGCTGAGGATACTTAATTGACATGTAAACCATGGTCCCTGCCATCATAAAATTATTTATTTCTACTTGATATCAGTTGCTTAATGGTAAAGACAGCTTCTAGAGTTGACCACAAGGGCTTGTATTCTGGCTCTGCCACTTGCTCAATTTAGACATTCGGCAACTTGTGCTTGTTTATGCCTCAAGTTTCCAATTTGCGAAATGGGGATTCATTTATTCCACAAATATTTATTGAGACACTAATAGGTGCCAAGCACTATTCTAGGTGCTTTTGGATGTAACAGTCAATGAAATAGACAAAATTAAAATAATCTTTAATTAATGTGAGTGTTTTGAGGTTTACATGAGATAATATATGCAGTGACTGGAACACAGTAATTTACATTTGTGAAACTATTGTAATTAAATTCAATTGCGGTATTTGGTGGAGACGTAAGCAACTTGTGTTACAGACTGAAAATAAAGAGGATGTTGATAAAGTTATGAATTATTCAGACAAAATAGATTAATGAAGATAAATGAAAATATCTGGATGACTAATATCTATTCCTAACTTTTGAGGTTGATGTTGGGCAGCAGCCATGTTCTTCCTCTTCAGCTCTGTGGCAAAGCTGCTAGTTGCCTTGCCAGTATTCATTTTCTCCCTTTAATTTTCATTCTCTATTTTGTTTAAGTTGGTATTGTGTTTTATGCAAAGCAAAAACATTTCCCAGCATTTCTTGCAGTCAAGGATGGCTGATGAACTGAAACTAGAATTTACTGAGTGGGGTTTATAATAAGAGTCTTTACAAGAAGGATAGAGTCAGTTTGCACATGTCTTTTACCCTTCAGTTTTCACACTTTCCCTTCTCTGGAACATGAACCCAATGCTGGATGTGAAGCAGCCATCTTATGATAATGAGGCAACCATATAAACCATATAAACTTCACATGAGGATGGTGAAATAAAAGGTTACGGAAGCTTGGCTGGCCAGTGGTGTTGTAGAATTGCTGAATCATTACTAGATTGCCTACCTCTGGGCCTCTTTTTATCAATTGTAAAACAATCTCAAATTTGTCTATGCTACTGTTGCAATCTTTGTGGGTGAGGGATCGTTTCAGTTATTCATAGCTGAATGTATCACCTAAATAAAATATGGTTACTGGATGCCACTGTCTACCAAAATGCCTGCATGGACAATCATCAGTGATGATTTTTGTATTTTGAGGCGTCTAGGCAGTTGTCTGCATTTCAAGCCCTGTTTTACTGATGAATAAAATGTATGGCTGTTTCTGTCCCACAATCCATTCTGTTGCCACCCCTTATAGAACTTTTCCACCTTCATTTCCACGTAACCCATCCTAAACTAACTTGAACTCACAGGTGTAGGTTGAATATGGGAAGGGTGGCCAAACTTATTATTATATGATGGAAAAGCCTCTCCTCCCAAGGAATGCCTAGTATATTGATGACTACTCAGTGACTGCTCCAGAAATAGACATGGTCAAGGCTGCTGATGTCATTGACACCAAAAACAGTTCAGCCACTGCTCTAGTGGCATTTAGGTGTCTTTGATAAGATAATATCCATACACCTACAAGGAAGACCAGTTAATATGAACATTATTCAAATTTATGCACCAACCACTAATGCCAAAGATGAGGACATGGAAGATTTTTATGAACTTTTGCAGTCTGAAATTGATCATTGATGCATTGATAATTACTGGTGATTGGAATGCAAAAGTTGGAAACAAAAAAGAAGCAACAGTAGTTGGAAAATATGGCCTTGGTGATAGACATGACACCAGAGATCACATGATAGAGTTTTGCAAGACCAATGATTTCTTCATTGCAAATACTTTTTTCCAACAACATAAATGGCTACTATACATGTGGACCTTGCCAGACGGAATACACAGGAATCAAATTGACTACGTCTGTGGAAAGACACAGATGGAAAAGCTCAGTATCATCAGTCATAAAAAGTCCAGGGGCTGACTGCACAACAGACCATCAATTGCTCATATTCAGGTTCAAGTTGAAACTGAAGAAAACTGGAACAAGTCTATGAGAGCCAAAGTATGACCTTGAGTATATCCCACCTGAATTTAGAGACCATCTCAAGAATAGATTTGACCCATTGAACACTGATAACCAAAGACCAGATGAGTTGTGAAATGTTATCAAGGACCTCATACATGAAGAAAGAAAGAGGTCATTAAAAAGAAAGAAAAGACCAAAATGGATGTTAGAAGAGACTCTGAAATTTGCTCTTGAACGTCGAGTAGCTAAAGCGAAAGGAAGAAATGATGAAGTAAAAGAGCTGAACAGAAGATTTCAAAGGATAGTTCAAGTAGACAAAATAAAGTATTATAATGACATGTGCAAAGACTTGTAGTTAAAAAACCAAAAGAGAAGAACATGTTAGGCATTTCTCAAGCTGAAAAAACTGAAAAAAAAAAATTCAAGCCTCGAGTTGCAATAGTGAAAGATTCTATGGGCAAAATACTGAATGACTCAAGAAGCATCAAAAGAAAGTGGAAGAAATAGACAGAGTCACAGTACCAAAAAGAATTGGTTGATGTTCAATCATTGCAGAAGGCAGCATATGGTGAAGAACCGATGGTACTGAAGGGAGAAGTCCAAGCTGCACTGAAGACATTGGCAAAAAACAAGGCTCCAGGAACTGACAGAATACCAATTGAGATGTTTCAACAAACGGATGTAATGCTGGAGTTGCTCACTTGTCTATGCCAAGAAAGTTGGAAGACAGCTACCTGGCCAATCCACTGGAAAAGGACCATATTTATGCCTGTTCCAAAGAAGGGTGATCCAGCAGAATGCAGAAATTATTGAACAGTATCATTAATATCACACACAAGTAAAATTTTGTTGAAGATCATTCAAAAGCAATTGCAGCAGTACATCGACAGGGAACTGCCAGAAATTCAAGCCAGATGCAGAAGAGGTCATGGAACAAGGGACATCATTGCTGATGTCAGATGAATTCTGGCTGAAAGCAGAGAATACCAGAAAGATGTTTACCTGTGTGTTATTGACTATGCAAATGCATTCAACTGTGTAGATCATAACAAATTATGGTTTACATTGTGAAGAAAGGGAATTCTAGAACATTTAATTGTGCTCATGAAGAACCTGTACATAGATCAAGAGGCAGTTGTTCAAACAGAGCATGGTTTAAAGTCAGGAAAGGTGTGTGTCAGGGTTGTATCCTTTCACCATACTTATTCAGTCTGTATGCTGAGCAAATAATCAGAGAAACTGGACTATATGAAGAAGAATGCGGCATCAGG
>NW_004444080.1:481312-504704 GCF_000243295.1 Trichechus manatus latirostris | reverse complement strand
GTCAGGGTTGTATCCTTTCACCATACTTATTCAGTCTGTATGCTGAGCAAATAATCAGAGAAACTGGACTATATGAAGAAGAATGCGGCATCAGGATTGGAGGAAGACTCATTAACAACCTGCGTTATGCAGATGACACAATCTTGCCTGCTGAAAGTGGAGAGGACTTGAAGCACTTACTAATGAAGATCAAGGACTGCAGCCTTTGTTCAGTATGAGTTACACCTCAACATAAAGAAAACAAAAATTCTCACAACTGGACCAATAAGCAACATCATGATAAAAGGAGAAAAGATTGAAGTTGTCAAGGATTTCATTTTACTTGGATCCACAATCAACACCCATGGAAGCAGCAGTTAAGAAATCAAATGAAGTATTGCATAAGGCAAATCTGCAGCAAAAGACCTTTTTAAAGTGTTAAAAAGCAAAGTTGTCACTTTAAGGACTAAGTTGCGCCTGATCCAAGCCATGGTGTTTTCAGTTGCCTTATATGCATGCAAAGGCTGGACAATGAGTAAGGAAGACCTAAGAAGAATTGATGCCTCTGAATTATGGTGTTGGTGAAGAATATTGAATTTACCGTGGACTGCCAAAAGAATGAACAAATCTGTCTTGGAAGAAGTATAGCCAGAATGCTCCTTAGGAGTGAGGATGGCGAGACTTCATCTCACATACTCTGGACATGTTATTAGGAGGGATCAGTCCCAGGAAAAGGACATCATGCTTGGTAGAGTGGAGGGTCAGTGAAAAAGAGGAAGATCATCGACGAGATTGATTGACACAGTGGCTGGAACAATGGGCTCAGCCATAACAATGATCATGAGGATGGTGCAGGTCAGGGCAGTGTTTTGTTCTGTTATACACAGGGTCACTATGAGTAGGAACCGACTAGACGGCACCTAACAACAACAACAACATCAATTACTTCCTCCATTTCAACTCATATCCAGTCTTGATATCCTACTATCTACCTGTGCAGGGGCCCACAAGACTACCCTCACGTTCAATGATTTGCTAAGCGGACTCACAAGACTCAGTATTTTGTTGCACTGATAGCTAGGATTTATTACAGTTAAAGGATACTAAGCAAAATCAGCAAAGGGAAAAAGGCATATGGGATGAAGTTCAGAGGAAATCAGGTGTAAACTTTCAAGAGCCCTTTTCCCATAGAGTCACACAGGACACAATTATTCTTTCCGCATCGAACTGTAACAAGACATGTGAAATGTTATTTACCAGGCAAGCTCATTAGACACTCAGGGCCCAAGGTTTTTATTGGAGGCTGACCCCATAGGCACCCTATTGATAGCACACACCAAAATCCCAGATTCCCAGAAGCAAAGCAAGTGTTCAGCATAAACCACATTACTTGTACAAACGTTTTAGACACAGTGAGCTACTCTAATCAGTTTGGGAAATCCTAGTCCTTCCTGAAGTCCAAGTCCCAAACACCAAAGGCTAATCTTGCAAGTAGGTCTTTTTAAGTACAGCAGTCTCAGACCTGCTATGCAAACTCTTTTCTGCCTGCTATCATTTATATTGACTGTCTTTCTAAGAAACATATCAGTTCTCCAATTAAACTTTTTTTTTTGGTCTCCATTAGCTATGTTATATAACCCAATTTCCCATTCACTGATGTACCCAGTGGTCTATAATAGGGCGTAGCACATTTTATACACTCAGTATATTTTATAATTGATTTGAAAAAATATACAAAATCTCTCATAATTTTATCATTTTCCATCTTTCCAACATCATCTCTCATCCCTCCTGTCTTGGGTTGGGTTCTCTAGAGGAGCAAAACCAGTGAAGCGTATATATATAAATATGTACATTTATAGAGAGATTTATCTCAAGGAAATGGCCCATGCGGTTGTGATAGCTGGCGAGTCCCAAATCTGTGGGTCAGGTGTTAGGCTGGAGGCTTCTTCTGACTCACATGGTTGCAGGGGCTGACAAACCCAAAGATGGCAGGTCAGATGGAAGGCTGCTGGCTCACGGAGTTACAGGAGCTGGTGTATTCCAAGATCTGCAGGTCAGACAGCAGGATGCTGGCTCACATCCCATGAACTGGAGGTGAGAGGATGATGAGTTGGATGCAGAATCCAGAGCAAAAGTCAGCAAGCTTTGCCAGAATGTTCATATGTATATTGCATGCAGGACATATCCCTGAGAAAATTCCCCTAACAACTGATTGGTTGATTACATCCGATCACAAAATGAAGGATGATTATATCAGATCACAAAATGGAGGATAATTACATCCAATCACAAAATGGAGGATGACTACATCATTACATAGCTGCCAAACTACATCATTACATAATTGCCAAACCACTGTGAAACATGGCCCAGACAACTTGGACCATCACACCTCCCTAAAGCATACTTTATGTTAGATATTTCAGACTCTCATCCTCCTATGTTTTTCACATTTTTCAGCTTTTTGCAATAGAAATTTCTTTTTGCTGGAGTACTCTTCCCTCCCATAGACACCTGGCAAACTCAAGTCTCAGGTGAAGGGTTGGCTCCTACTCTCTCATCTTCTGTGAGATTCTCCCAGCCAAGTTAGTTATGCTGTCTGCACAACTCTGATATGGTACCCATTTCTTTAGAAGTTTTAAGAACCCATACAATGAGAATGAAGAAGTATTTTCAGGTGGAAGGCCAGTTGGTCACCTGGATAAGTCGTCATAGGGTGGTATAAATTTATTTGCCTGGTGACCTCCCTATAATCCAGGAGCAGCAGACTCTTAGCCTTGTGTGCCAAGAAACTCAGCCTCAGTCATGTCCCAGTTAATAAGAATGATTGCATATACGGATGCTAGCTCACACTAAGAGAGCTCACATAGGCCATTTTGTCAATTTAAAATGAGAAACATCTGTGAAGCAGACCTGACATTCACATTTTCTGATAAGTATATTTGCTCCCTGTAGATAAGCTACACCAAAAACCAAATTATCAGGGAGACGCTTGGTGAGCATGGAATCAGAACAAGGGGATGTGGTTGCATAATTTTAATATTTTATAGCATTAGGCTCCAATAACTGGACATAACAATCTCAGCAGTGGGGATGTACCTCCAAGCAGAGAAGATAATCCTATAAGTCTGATAAAACTCTTGCCCTGGATAGTGTTTGGACAACCACTACCGACCTTTGCTCTAGTGATTCTTCTTTTCTCTCTATACATTTTAATAATTGACATAACCCTTGTGTGATTGGCATATTCTTCCTGATTTTAATGTATTTACGATAGATGAGAGTTTAGAGTTTTACTGGCCTGGAGACCAGTCTATTTCTTTAACCTGAATTTGCAAATCTCTGCTCTGATGCATTAAGTGTTGATTTCTGAGAGCAACTTTGTTTTTCTTGTCTCCATACTTTTTGTTTTTAAGGAGATCAGGAGACTTTTTCATTGTTACTGCTTGTTTATTTTATATGTTTAACCTACTCAAAATCCTGTAATTACCTAGGGTTCAGGGACTATAATTTATTAATTCTGGTGTCCCAGAACATAGCACAAAATTGTATCGTAAAAAAATACATTGCATAAATGCATGCAAGTTAACAATTTGTTTGGTAGTAGTATGGTATTAATTTTTTCACTGATATTTTAATCTACTATAAGTAGAATTGCTATTTTGGAATTTGTAATGACTTTTACATTTTAGAATTTGTCATTTTTCTGTGTGTGTGCTCTGTAATTCGGCTTCCTTTGCAGGAAGCAATATTCAATCAATTAATAATGCATTGAGACAGAGAAAAAGAAAAAGTGTTTGAAAAGCGAGGTTATTAGCCTGTAATTCTTTACACTAAAATACTCATATATTGTAACTTTACAGTAAACTGTAATGAGAATATTTAGCTTATCAACATTGTAACATCATTTGTTAATTTGCTTAAATTAGAAATAGCCAGATGTGTGTGAATCAATGGGTCCCAATTTTTGAATGATTTTGACTATCAAGATTCCTGAAGGCACTGACATTTTTCTGACAAAGCCATCATACTTACAAAGTTTAACTGGTTTATATGTAACAACCTTATGCCAGAATGTTCAGGTATTTAAGTATCTGTTTAGCAATCCGTTTAACTTGCAGTTTATACTAGAATGTTAGAACTTGTCCATCATTCATAAAATTCCCTATGTGTTTTATGGAAATTTTTTTTTTTTAATAATCACAGTAGTCATTTATTGCAGGTGTAATTTAACAGTGGGCTAGGAAGCATCATACACAATGGATGTATCATCTATCTTACAATTCACAAACTAGTGGACTAATTAAAAATGGAAATTAACAATTAAGCACCTACCTACTAAATCGAGGTGTGATAAGAGAGTGAATGGATGGCTTGAAAGACTAAATGAATAAGTATTAAAACTTAACATCCATCAAAATAAAGAGGGAATCACCATTGGATAGATTGTTGAAATATTTTGGGGATGATAGGGAAGGTAGGGTGGGAAATGATAAACAGGAAATTACTTAAACCTCTTCTTTATTTCTAAAAATTCTCCTTTTTCTCCTGCGTTGTATTTGTAATTGTGATGGAAGAACTGATTGCTCAACATGACACTGTGACAATATTTCTAAGCATAACTGTCTGAATCCATAGAGGAATTATGGGATGGATTTTTCTTCTTCTTACCTTACACCTTAATCATGTTTGCCTCTTTCCAACCTAGTGGATAAAACAATCCTAGAAGCTTGTACTTTGCTAACTCTATTCTGTATGACTGAAACTGGATGGAGGATGAAACATTTTCCAAGTTTGTATTGCTGCCAGTGCTATAGGTCATTCGTCTTGCTAAACATGATGATCCTACACAGAGTGAAAGAATCTGGGTGAAAATTAACGATGAATGGAGAAAAGGGGAAGTAATTGCTGATGGAAAAGAAATCAATAGATGGACAATGCTAAAAGGAAAAGCTAACAATATCCTTGTTCTCTCAAGGGAAGCTGAGAGCAAGAGAATGCTATTATTTCTTAGCCATATTTACACATATACCCAGAACAGGGTACATAATTTGTGGAGCTCAACAAAAAATAAAAATTCAGCGCTCTTTGTTAAAAAAGGTTTAAAAATTCAAGACAGCCGAGCATTAAACCAAGTCTAAGGCCCTTCTACATGCAGGACCCTGTGCAACTGCATAGTTTGCAAGCTCATGACGCTGGCCCAGGTTCTCATAAGAGTAAAGGTATTTGTCTGTCAAAACATTCTCCTTTATTTGAAGCTGAAGATTCTGGATAAGTCCTGGTAGATTTAAGAAGTATTTGATCTGGAGTAGTCTATGTGCTGCTTCTTGATGTCGCTTATTAATGCCTTGTGGATGAACACTTGGAATAATTCCAATGCTGCTCTGTCTTTTGTTTTCCATTTTACAGGTTACATGTAGTACTCCAAAACCAACTAAACCCACTGCTGTCGAGTGGATTCCAATTCACAGTGGCCCTATAGGGTTTCCAAGGCTGTAAATCTTTATAGAAGCAGATTGCCATATCTTTCTCCCGCGGAGCGGCTGGTAGGTTCGAACCATTGAACTTTTGGTTAGCAGCCAACCACTTTAACCACTGCACCATCAGAATTCCTTATATGTAGTACATATGTAGTACATATGTAGTAACGTGGGAATTGTTGCCTCCTGAATGCACACAGATGACTTTGTTCAACAACAGAGCCATGGACCACTGTGTAACCATTAACCTGAGTAATCTGTTGAGAAAGGTTCCTGGAACCAATGGACGTAAAACATGTACTGTGTGCCCAACTTGTCAGAATGTCATGTTCCCTAATGCCTATAGACATATTATTGAAGGTGGAGACCAATGATCAAGGTAAAGAACTCTTGGTAAACTGAAATCAGTGTTAGTTTAGGGATGACTCGGTGGCTTCACATATGTATTACTGGATGCCTGATATTCACTGAAGGTACTTATGCGAAGTTCTATGGCATGGTCAAACTAAAGTATATTTGTGGGTGGCTACTAATTACGTATGGAGTCCTGGTGCGAAGTGGTTAAGAGCTCAGGCTGCTAACCAAAATATCGGCCGTTCAGCCGCTCCTTGGAAACCCTATGGGGCAGTTCTACCGTGTCCTATAGGGTTGCTATGAGTTGGACTCCAAGGCACACAACAACAACAACTAATTATGTGACACGAGCCTGGAGAACTCAACAACAACAACACATTTGGTGAGAAAAGCCAACATAAACGAAAATACTCTAAAAGAATTAGGAGAAATTGGCACAGGTCCAGGAATCCTAGGACAAGTCAGATTAATGAAGAGATGTACTGAGAGAGAACGCCATATTGAGTGCTTTGAAGAGATCCTATTTCAGAAGGAAAGGTTAGGATGGCAACTGGCCTGGACAGAAAATGCAACTTTAGAAAAACTATGAAACAAACTCAATAGATAGACAACTTGTGAAGGGACATGATAGGAAAGAGCATTCACAGTGACCCAAGAGAGCTATGAAGCATACTCCTCCAGGTGGAAGTGGAGGTAGCTGACAAAATATGGCCTAGGATCTTAGCAGCAGAAGCACAAGGAATAAACTTATGGATAACATGTCTTCCTAGTAAATGGGAATTTATAAATGGAGAAAAGTTGAAGATGGCTTCCTCTGAAGAACTGGCAAGAGGCTGAGGGAGAAGGTGCAGAAGGCTACATTTTAAAACTAAGCATTATAGAAGTATTTGATTTATGAAATTAGATGCCTTTGATATAATTACCTTTACTATATTATCTAACTGTCTCTCTCTACACAGACATGCAAACGTATACCTTTGATAACAATAAAAATATAAAATAAAATCTCTCTTGAAAGAAACAACATATGAAGGACTATTATGAAAATATGCAAGTCGTCCATTTTTCTGAGCTGTGTTCTAAAATACATCCTTTCTTTAAGACAGATCATCAAAAAGCTGTGTCAGTGGACAATATTGTTTTTACTAAATTGCACATTGGCTTACAACTACCTGCCTGCATTAATGAAACTTTTTTGTCTTTTTTATTGTAAGGGTTGTGTTGAGAATGTCACTTGTAACATTATACAGGGAATTTTTTTTCTCTTCTTAGTACCAGATATTGTATATTTCTCCTGAGTAGATGGTTTGCTTTTATTTTCTGTACATAGCAAACCAAAAAGCTGACAGTCTGTCTTTCTGTAGGATGTTAGAAAATTCAGAGACAAATTTCTCTCACCTGTAGTAAATATACATGCTCAATTTAATTCACATTTCCCCAATCTTGTTTTTAATTAAATATCAAGGGAGGCATTTAATAAAATTTGAAATCAATATACTTAATATTTATTTAAAAATCATTGGAAAATAGAGTCTTAGGTAAGAAATGGTTCTAGTGGTTTTCTAACCCAAAATCCTGTGATGGGGTAAGCACTTTATATATATGTAATTTTTTTCAAACATTTTTTAGTACCTTCTCTGTAGTATAGAAGGTGCTCAGCACTGGGGATACTCAAATGAATAAAACAAGCTCCTTCAGCAAGTTACTCTCTAAAAGCCTGTTTCCTCATGCATAAAATGTGGATAACAGTAGTACCTATCACATAGAATTTTGGTCTGAATGTTGAATGAGATAATGGATAGAAAGCATTGGCCACATAGTTAAATGCTCACTATATGTTTGCTGCTGCTGCTGCTGACGACACATATTTCACAGGCTTGTTCTGAACATTAAATAAAGCACTTTGTAAATTCTACGGCACCATTCTAATGTAAGCAGGTACCATAAAATTAAATTTTACTAGTGTTAGGTTATAATTTCAGCCAATTGAATGCCTTTTAAATTTTATCATATTTTGAAGCATATTAGGTATTTGCACAATTGTTTGGAATCTGCAAGTAGGTCTTAACATTTATCCCCATTAAATTTCATACTTAACTCCTTGTTCCAATTTAATGTCTTATTGAATTTTTATCTTGACATCAACGCATTTCCAGTTTTACTTGCCTTGCTGATGTTATAAACGTACTTACATCTAAGTCATTGATGATATTGTTGATAGGTATGAACATTATCTTGCTCTGTATATCCACTAAACAATTATTTAGTCAATTGTCTTTGGGCAATGTATTTTTATCTCAGAAGGAATTTTAATTATTTATGTTTCTCAAACCCATAGAAGCAAAAGGGCTGGGCTAAAACCTATTCAAAAGCCTTTGTTGTAATGAGGACAGTATCTCCCACTGTGATAGTTTTGGCTAGCCACTGTCTAACTGATACTGGCTGTTTAAATATCTGAATGTATAGTAGAATTTAGAACCAGGGTGACTTTGACAGTAGCTGCATCCAGTCCTACTGCCTGTATTTACTGAGGAGATTGGTATTAATGGGGGAAAAACCCTCCACAAAACCCAAACTTTCCAATTTGCACTAATTATGATGTTGTTGTTGTTAGGTGCTGTTGAGTCGGTTATGACTCATAGCGACCCTATGTACAACAGAATGAAACACTACCCAGTTCTGCACCATCCTCACAATTGTTATGCTTGAGCCCGTTGTTGCAGACACTGTGTCAATCTATCTCATTGAAGGCCTTCCACTTTTTCGCTGACCCCTTACTTTACCAAGCATGATGTCCTTCTGCAGGGATTGGTCCCTCGTGATAACATGTCCAAAGTATGTGTGATGTAGTCTTGCTATCCTTGCTTCCAAGGAGCATTTTGTCTGTATTCTTCCAAGAGAGATTTGTTTGTTCTTTTGGCAGTCCATGGTATATTCAGCACTCTTACCCAATACCATAATTCAAAGGTGTCAGTCCTTCTTTGGTCTTCCTTATTCTAGCCTTCGCATGCATATGAGGCAATTGAAGATACCATGGCCTGGGTCAGGCGCACCTTAGTCCTCAAAGTGACTTCTTTGCTTTTTAACACTTCAAAGAGGTCTTTTGCAGCAGATTTGCCCAATGCAATAAGTTATTTGATTTCTTGACTGCTACTTCCATGGGCATTGATTGTGGATCCAAGTAAAATGAAATCCTTGACAACTTCAGTCTTTTCTCCATTTATCATGATGTTGCTTATGGTCCAGTTGTGAGGAATTTTGTTTTACGTTGAGGTGCAATCCATACTGAAGGCTGTAGTCTTTGATCTTCATCAGTAAGTGCTTCAAGTCCTCTTCACTTTCAGCAAGCAAGGTTGTGCCATCCGCATAATGCAGGTTGCTAATGAGTCTTCCTCCAATCTTGATGCCTGTTCTTCATGTAGTCCAGCTTCTTGGATTATTTGCTCAGCATACAGAGTGAATAAGTATGGTGAAAGGATACAACCCTGACACACACCTTTTCTGATTTTAAACCACGCAGTATCCTCTTGTTCTGTTCAAACAACTGCCTCTTGTCTAGGTACATGTTCCCCATGAGCACAATTAAGTGTTCTGGAATTCCTGTTCTTCACAATGTTATCTGTAATTTGTTATGATCCACAAAATCAAATGCCTCTGCATAGTCAATAAAACACAGGTAACCATCTTTCTGGTATTCTCTGCTTTCAGCCAAGCTCCATCCTCATTATGACATTAGGCATTTTGTATCAGGAAAGGCAGTCTTCACCAAAGCTGTATCATACTGCATTATTGTTGTTTTTCTTGTTAACTGCCATTGAGTAGACCCCCAAGTCATGACAACCTCTGTACAATGGGACAAAATGCTGCCTGCTCCTGTACCATCCCCAGGATGTTTGTGAATCATAATAGTAAGGAAGGTAATTCAGAAAATGAGAAATAGCCTGTGTTCAATTTGAGGTTACTGGATTTTCTTTTACAATGAATTGCATAAACCTGTATCTCTTGGAGCACCAAATTTTGGGTATTTGCTTCTCCTAGACCCATACCCACAAGTATTCTGGCCTAAATTAAGTCCAACTACCCAACCTTTCTGCTATAGTGAGAGCCCTTAGCTCTATTTAATGCAGATTCCTCATTACTCCCACATATACATATTCCCAGCCATTTCTGAGTCTTTGCTGTTTCTCTTCTATTTGACTAGAATCCATTCCTTAGACCCTCTGTATCTATACAAATCTACCCAAGAAGTTTCCCTAAGTAAATCTGTTCCAAATGATCTTTTTGCTTACACACAATATAGGCCATATTGTTTGTAATGTACATTTTATCATATACTGCTTGTTTAATGTACCTAAATATTCACTGTTAATCTCTAAGGTGGTGTGCAAATGGTTAAGCGTTCGATTCCTAGCCAAAAGGTTGGTGGTATGAACCCACCCGGAGGCACCTCTGAAGACAGGCCTGGCAATCTGCTTCTGAAAGGTCACAGCTTGGAAAACTCTATGGAGCAGTTCTACTTTGCATGCATGGGGTTGCCATGAGTTGGAATCCACTGGATGGCAACTAACAACAACAATGTTGATTTCTAAGAGCCTACCTATCTGAAATCAATCTATCCTTCAAGATTTAGTTCACATCTCACCTTCTCTGTTAAGGTGACTATTCTAATTCATATTGACCTCCCCCTACTCAAATTAGGATTGCAACTATAATTAGTAACATTTGGTTAGGATTTACATATATTCTAACTGATCTGCTTTCATAAAGATTATAGCCTTGGAACCCTATGGAGCAATTCTACTCTGTCCTACAGGGTCGCTGTGAGTCGGAATCAATTCAATGGCACCCAACAATGAATAATGAGGTTGATATCTTTCCATGTGCTTGTTGGCCATTTGTATTTCTTCTTTGGTGAAATGTCTATCCAACATCTTAGCTTTTTTTTGATTGGGTTGTTTGTCATTTTTGGTGTTGAGTTGTAGGAGTTCTTTATATATTCTGGATATTAAACCTTTATCAGATATAGGGTTCCTCCCAATTTTTTCCAATTCTGTAGGTTGTCTCTTCACTTTATTGATATATTCCTTTGAAAATCAATCAGGTTTCTATACTTCAGCAATAAGCATTCTGAAAAAGAAATTAAGGGAAGAATTCCATTTACAACAGCATCTAAAAGAATAAAATACCTAGGAATAAATTTAACCAAGGAAGTGAAAGATTTGTACACAGAAAATTATAAAACATTACTGAAAGAAATTAAATAAGACCTAAATAAATGGAAGGCCATTCATGTTCATAGATTCGAAGATTTAATATTGTTAAGATGTCAATACTACCCAAAACAATCTATAGGTTCAATGCAATGCCCATCAAAATTCTGATAGCCTTCTTTGCAGAAATGGAACAGTCAATCTTCAGGTTTACATGGAACTGAAAAGGGCCCCAAATTCCTAAAGCAATCTTGAAAAAGATGAACAAAGTGGAAGGACTCACACTTCACATTCTCAAAACATACTATAAAACTATGGTAATTAGAACAGTCTGGTACTGGCATAATGATAGACACATAGACAAATGGAATAGAATGACAGTCCAGAAATAAACCCATACATTTATTGGTTTTCAACAAGGGCACAAGTCCATTGACTGGGTAAAGAATAGTCTCTTTAATAAACGATGCTGGGACAACTGGATTTCCTTATACAAAAGAAGGAAGCTGGACCCATATCTCACACCATATATGAAAATTAACTAAAAATGAATCAAGGACCTAGATTTAAGAATTAAAACCATAAAATTCTTAGAAGAAAACTTTTGGGTAATACTTCAGGACCTTGTTGCATACATTTTTGTCTTGACTTCTGAAATAACATCATTCCAGCACTAATGAAAAGTTATTTCAGTTAATTGACTTTATAAAATAACTGAAACAGCCATTTAGATAGACAAATTTTTTAACTTTAACGTTTTTAATTAAAATGCTTATGAAAGATGTTATATACTTTCCTATTTAATCAAATATCTATATAAAAATAATTTCACATTTTCTTGGTGACTTAACAACAAAACTTCTTGCCATTGAGGCGATTCTGACTCATAGTAACCCTACAGGACAGAGTAGAACTGCCCCATAGGGTTACCAAGGAGCGCCTGGTGGATTCAAACTGCTGAGCTTTTGGTTAGCAGTCATAGCTCTTAACAACTATGCCACCAGGGTTTCCCTTGCTGACTTAGGATCGTAAGATTTTGTGTTTTCTCCTGTTCCCAAGACTATTGTCAGTTCTCACTTCTCAAGGCATGAACATTTAGAAGGGTCCCCTATTCCCATCTTAATCTTCTGCTTCTAAAGAGAGTCAACCATTGGTTCATACAGTTTTTTAATGACCACTGTATTTCAGATGATGCTGGTTATGCGAAACATCTCTGCAGACATGGTCTGTACTCTCATAGTACTTATAATCTAGAGGGTAAATACTAAATCAAAAAAATTCCATAGATAAAAATATAAATTCAAGCCAAATGCACCAAGAAGGAAAATTACCGGGATAGTGTCAGGGAATATAACAAAGATAACTGATTTACAATGGCGTGTCAAGGAAGGTCTCTATAGAGACAGTGGCTGCAACAATGGGCTCAAACATAGCAATGACTGTGAAGATGTCACAGGACCAGGCAACATTTCATTCTGTTATGCATAAGGTTGTTATGAGTCAGAGGTGACTCAACAATATCTAATGACAACAGCAATGAAAATGAAATACTGGTGTAGCACAGATAAATTAGGACAAATGTTAAGGTATATTTACATTGTGACATTTTTTATAATAGAAAAAAATACAAAATAACCTGAAAGGGGATCGGTTAAATACACTTTGGAAAATTACTGTAATGTTTGTATGTATATACAGGCAGTCCCTGACTTACGACGTATTCGAGTTATAACGAAACTGCACTTATCGCCAGTCTTTTTTTTTTTTTTGTGCATCTTATCCTTAGTGATATGTGCTACATACAACATTGCAGCGCCTAATTTGCTGATGTTATCATTCTTGGATGTTCACTTGCAAATGTTCAAAGTTATGATTTACTGTTCAAAACACTGTCGTATAGCAGGCTATGACAATAATAATAAAAACTTTAAAAAAAAGAGGTATTTGACTTATGTCAAAACCAACTTAGGAGAGAGTCATTGGAACGGAACTCATTGTAAATCAGGGACTACCTCTCTCTATATGTATATATATAAATGTATGTATTCATGGTATATTATTAAGTGACCAAAAACTGGTTAATAGAATAGCATGTATCTCATAATCCCATTTTTGAAAATTTACATTATTTTCCATTGAAAGTATCTGAAAGGATATATAATAAAATATTTAGTCTATTATCCTTGGTTGATGTAACTATAGATACTTTTTTTTTTTAAGTCTCTAATTGTTACGTTTTCTGTAGTAATTATGGATTACTTTACTAAGAATTGGAAACTCTGGTGGCGTAGTGGTTAAGAGCTACAACTGCTAACCAAAAGGTCGGCAGTTCAAATCCACCAGATGCCCCTTGGAAACCATGTGGGGCAGTTCTACCGTGTCCTATACGGTCGCTATGAGCCTGAATTGACTCAATGGCAACAGGTTATTTATTTTTTTTGCTAAGAATTAAATGCTTACTCATTGTAATAATTATTGTAATTAACTATTAATTAATAAGTAATAATAATAGAAGTATCCCCATAGTACTGCAAAAATTGGAATAGAGCTCTTTGAAAGCTGGAAAAAAAGAAAGAAAACACAACCACAATGAAAAATGTTTAGAAGTGCATGATATTTAATCTTAATAACTGATCCAGCAAAACAATACTATGGAAAATCTTTAAACAAAAAGTGTTATAGCACTAATATATTATTTATAGAATGCATCTAAATTTAAGTACTTACATTAAGTTTATTTTAAGGGAAAACTATGGAATATTATGTAGATGGAAAAGTATGCTGTTAAATGTTCTCCATGGCTGAGTGGCCAAGTTATGAAATAAAAACTCATTGCCGTTGAGTGGATTCTGACACATAGTGACCCTATAGGACAGAGTAGAACCGCCCCATATGGTTTCCAGGGAAACCTGGTGGAATAGAACTGCAAAGGTCAGTGGCCGTAGCTCTTAACCACTACTCCACCAGGGTTTCCCAAGCTATGAAATAAGGGCAATACAATAGTGGTGTGGTGGCTTTCCATGTAAAGAGTAACTTTTAAAAAGCAGTTTGACATATTTATTTAGCCTTTATCATGTTCTAGACTTGGTGCTAGGTGCTAGGGGTGTATATGTGAGCAAGACATGGTGCCTCTTCTCCAACATCTCACTATCTACCAAAGAAAGAAGCATCAATGACTTAATGTCTAAAGGGTGGTCCCAGCTGTTCAGACAAAGAGCTATGGGAGCGCAGAGGTAGAGGTGATGAATTCAGTCTGATGTGGGATGGGGAAGTTGCACTGGGAAAGTGAAAATTTGCATTACTCCGTAGATGATGAGTAGGATCTACTAGGTGAAGACTGATAAAAGGGATTTCCAGACAGACTGAACAGCAAGAGCAAAAGAACAAGCAAAGTGTAACACTTGCCATGGGATGCCAGTTATTTAGAGGTGTGGGTATGTGTATATGTGGATACGTTTGTGTCATAGGGTGCATATGGGAAGGGGGATTGGCAGGAGATGATAAGTTAGTCAATGCAAACATTTAGCTATGCAAGTACAAAATATGAAAGGCTAAAAAGACATGAAATCTGAACATTGCAATTCTGAAAACAAAGGTAGATGATTTTTTGCTGTTTAAAATCTGTAGCAGGAAGAAAATCAGCATCTATTGAGTTCCTATTGTATACCCCTTGTCTTAGGCTGGGTTCCCTAGAGAGGCAAAACCAGTAACACGTATAAATATATATATATATATAGAGAGATTTATATCAAGGAAACAGCTCACGCGATTGTAGAGGCTAGAACGTCCCAAGTCAGTGGATCAGGGTAGAGGCCTCCCCCAAGTCACGCAGCCGTAGAAGCTGGCAAGCCCAAGATCAGCAGGTCGGAGAGCAGGGCTCAGCTCACAGGCTGTGAAGATCGACGAATCCCAAGTTCAGCAGATAAACTGACAGCTCAAGTCCCAAGAACGAGAGATGAGATGACAGGAGGCAGCCGCAGGATCCAGAGAGAGCAAAAAGCCAGAATGTCTGCTTATATTAAGATGTGGGCCACATCTCCAAGGAGACTCCCTTTCTTCTGATTGGCTACTCACAGTATATTCAATCATGGGAGTGATCACATTAAAATACTGAGAATCATGGCCCAGCCAAGTTGACACACAATCTTAACCATCACACCCCTATGTCTGTTATTTCATTTAACCTTCATACCAGCCCTAAGAGGTTGATTGCACTCATTTTACACACGAGGAAATGGAAGTTACAGAAATTATCCCAGTTCCTGGAAAGATGAAGCACCACAGCTTGATTCAATCAAGTTTCAGCCAACTCCTAAATTCATATTCTTTCTATCACACTACCATGTCTTTCTGAAATACCTGATTAATTCTCCTGTGACAACAAAGAAACATGCCCCCACCCTCCTCCATACAGTCACCACTGCCGCCACAACCAAATAACCCAGCAGATTTGGAGTTAGAAACAAACGAAGAGAAATGAGGTAATGCATGTGAAAACTTTATAGACGGCCTTATTCAGCATCCCTTATGGGTTGTTATTGTAATGTGAATGTAGAGTTGGCCTCTTTGAAAGCCTTCTACTGCCTATTGTAGCCCACAGCTGGCAGGATATGGCAGTATTTCTTGAGCTGGCAAAAAAAAAAAGCTCATTTTCTGCAGTACATGAATCCACAAGAAAGTATTTATTCCCAGACAGCCATTTCATCCTTTACAGGGACTGATTCGGAATTCAGGTTCGTTGTGATGCCACAGGTATTCTAGATTTTGGCCGCAGCTTCTACCAAGTGTGGGTCTGACGAGCTCTCCATGTTGTCTGCCGGGTGAGCGTTTGCCAGGCTGAGCAGACCCCATTCATCCAGGAGATGGCCTTGCAGTTGAAAAGATCTGAAACACAAATGCTTTTTCACCTGGGCTTGCCTGCTTTCCTTTTTTCTTCTGTGCTCCCTGCCATACGCTTCAGAAACATACTGTTTTCATAAGTAAAGATGGATGCTAGCATCTACTGGGGTATTAAGTGCTATTAAATGCTTTTTCAGTTGGCTGCATTAACATATTAAACAGTCTATTCTGTTAAAATGATTCAGGCTAGAATTAGTATTTCCTTTGTCATTACGCTAGTGATTTCACTAGGTTATTTTTCTCCTGTGGTGGTGCTACCTGCAATCTTATTCCAGTCATCTTCTACACTACTGACAGACTCATCTATCTACAATGAAAATCTGCTTATATTATCCCCTGTTTAAAATCTGGGAAAACTCAACGCATCCTTCAATATTCAGACCATGCTTCACGCTCCGCAAGGAAATGGCTGCTTCCTGGTCTAGCTGAACCCTGCACTTACCTTTCACATGTTATCTAACACATAGTATTTGCAGTTCATTGTTCATTATCTCTTTCTCTTTTTAGTTGCAATTTGAGTTCAGGGATTACGTCTTATTCATCATTTTAGTATCAGAATCTAGTGTAAGGATTTCTTTCTATACACGAAAACATCAGCTGAAATGTTAGCTGAAAATATTAACTGAATGATTGAGAGTATGAAAACTTGGTGGAAGGTAAGGATAGAGAGAAAGGTAGCATATCTAACTGGGTCTATAGCATCTGATAAGAGTTTTAATGAACATAGCTAGAATTTGTTAAAAAGACATATTAGCCTCCTACACAGTGTTTCCCTGTCTATATAGATAATTCCAGGTGTTTATTTGACTTCATCGAATATCTCAGGGTTCCTCAGCCTACAAGTGTGTAAAGAATGCTCTATGGTGACAACTGGGGGTTCAGTGATAGAATTCTTGCCTTCCATGTGGGAGAGCTGTGTTTAATTCCTGGCCAATACATCTCATGTGCCGCCGCCACCTGTCATTGAAGGATTGTGTGTTGCTGTGACACTGAACAGGTTTCAGCAGAGCTTCCAGACTAAGAAAGAGAACAAAGAAAGTCCTGGTGATCTACTTCCCAAAAATCAGCCAGTAAAAACCCTGTGAATTACAACGGTCAGACCACAACCAATTATGAGGATGGCATAGGACCAGGCATGTTTTGTTTCCTTGTGCCTGGGATCGCCATGAATTAGGGGTCACTCGATGGCATTTAACAACATAAATATGGTGACAAAGAAAATGAGTATAGAATGAGACACAGGGAAATGTGAAATTAATAGAGAAAATGTGTGTTTTTAATTTTTTCCCCCTAGACTTTTGTGGAAAGATCATCCTACTATATAGATAATACTTAGGATTTTTTTTTTAATCCATTTTTCCAGACCTTGTGTTTCTGATTCAAGATGTAAAAAGCTTGAAAGTTATTACTCCCATCCCCATAACCAGAAAACAACTAAACAAATTGAAAAAACAATTTCTTAGAACCATCAGAGAATTGAGATCTTAGTGCAAACTGCTGCTGGAAAACCGAAAAGACAGATAGATACAGGGAATCACAGCTTATCTGGAGCAGAAAACACACTTGAGCCAGTGACTGACAGGAACACTTAAAGAGTAATTGACTAATTGCTGAAGAGTTAGCATGGGCTAGTTTGAAAGATTAAGACTCCTGGGGCCCAGCTTTAGGGAGGCCCCACACTATCATAAGTTTTACCTCCAGGAGTCCCCCCAGGATCTCACTGTGCAGGGAGAGAAGAGTTACCATTTTGAAATAGGTCCAGAACATTTTGTTCCTCCAGGGAAACTATTTTATCAGAGCCTAACCAATGTGGGTTTTACCAGGGACTAACCAACCCAGGGAACCCTGGTGGCACAATGGCTAAGAACTCGGCGGCTAACCAAGAGGTCAGCAGTTTGAATCCACCAGCTGCTCCTTGGAAACTCTATGGGGCAGTTCTACTATCCTATAGGGTCACTGTGAGAAGCACTTTCAAAGGTCACAGCCCAGGAGCACAGGCTCACTAAAAGACTGAGACCTCATCATGGAATTAGAGTGCTTCCCTTCCCCCGCACTTTACTACCCCATCATTAAAAAAAAAAACAAAAACAAAAAACTCATTACCATTGAGTGGATTTAAAATGTCGTAAACTGCATGTAACTAATTCTTTGTATTTGATGACAAACTGTGTGTTAGGCCTTAAAATACTCCAACATCCCTGAAATGAGGGATAGAAACACATGATGGTTGGTACCTAAATTTGAAAGTTTCCTTTAATGATAATTCAAATAATTCTTCTGTAATTTAGAGAAAATATTTCACATCATGCTAGAGCCCCTTCATTCTTCAGCCAACTTTTTTTTTAGAACACAGCAGGTTGAAATATTTATAGCATGTAATTGACATGGACATTCAGGAGAGAGTTTTATCATAAAGCATTGGAAGTGACAGAGCAGAGACATGAGTCTAAAACCTTCTTAAAGGGTCACGTGTAGCACCAATTTGTAAATGATAGAATTCATTTTATATTGGGTATGTGAATGAGTGTTTTCTGACAAGAGTGCCTTGTTTCAAAAAACATGGAAAAATATTAATATTCTACCTTTGCTTCAGTTTCCCAAGAAATTATGGCTCACTTACTCATTTCCTTTGAGTTGAAGACCCCTATGTCCTGCTGCTACTTGACCTCTCTTCTTTGTCTCAATCTTACCATATAAACCTCATGAGCTAATCACCCCCCTATCAAAATAAATAATGATCTTCTTCCAGTTCTTCTGTCTTAGAAGGGATATCATTCACTCAGTTCTTAAGCCAAAAACTTATGAGTTAACCTTGATGCTTCCTACTTTCTTACCTTCCACATCCAATCTATACTTCCTGAACACTTACAAAACATCTCTTAAATATTTTCTTCTTCCATTACCACCACCACCTTAGTGTCAGCTACCATGATCTATTGCCTGTGTTACCTTTGGACCCTCCTAATTCCTTGTGCACACTGCAGCCAGAGCTATCTTTTTGAAATGCATACTGGCTTATGGCATTCTCCTTCTTAAAACCCTCTAGTGATTTTTTAATTATTTTAAGATTAAACATTATCTATTAAACATAGATTACAAGGTTCTGAATTGTTGGTCCGTCTCCCTCTCCAGTCTTACCTTACCCTACTCTCACTTCTTTAGTGTTACTGTCCCTCCTTCATTCCTCACACTGATCATACTCCCTCCTTCCCACTACTGGGCCTTTGCACTTGCTTTTCTTCTATGTGGAAAACTCTTCTGTCTCATAAATTTGTACTCATCCTTCAGATTTCAGCCTAGCCTTCTATGAGCATGACCTTTTACCCACTCTCAAAGCACCATGCAACTCTTTTCTATGGCACTAACCATAACTACAGTTTAGATTTCTTTAATTAGTAAGCCATCTCCTTCACTGGGCTGTAAGCTTCTTGAGGGCAGGAACCATGTTGGACTTTTTCCACCATTATGTTGTCAGAATTTAGCACAATGTCCAGCATGTACTGTATATTGTCAATATTTGTTGAATGATAATGGGAATATTAACATGTTCTGATGGTGAGCATGCCATTGGATGGTGAGGAGACAGATACTTTTGAGGTTCCTAATTTTATTAACAAATCATGCAGTTAAAAAAGACCTTAATAAATCATTTGGCTACCCTTATCTTTAGGGAAGAGTATGCCTAGACCACCTCAGTGAAAGGGTTGTATGACTCATTGCTTCTAAAATACTGTATGCCAAAGACCCTATTGTAGATCACATTAATGTCAGGTGAGATTTGCGCTTTTTATATTCATTTTCCTTTAAGAAAAATTGTTGTATTCTTGATGCCTATTTTTAAGCAGCTAACTTTGAAATATTGTAGATGAATTTATTAGTAAAAGAGGGAGCATAAAATCTTCCACCAACCAGTCAAGGATATTATAAGAATTAATGAAGTAGTGCATCTCTGTCCTCAGAAGAGAGATAATTAATAAGGATGAAGCCAGCAGATGGTAAAGACATTACCCTTTGACCTCTTGTTACCCATTGCACCATTTTATTTTTACACATAATCAAGAAATGGATGTTTACCCAAATAATACACATATACATCTTAAAGATGCTGCAATGGGCTGTAAAATCTCTCTTCACGGGTATTAATCTCTACAAAGTCTTCCTTGATTAATATGCTACAAGTAAATAATAATAATTTATATGGCTAACAATTCTTCAAGGAACTCTGGAGGCCCAAGTTTAAGTGCTCCACTGCTAACCAAAATGTTGGTGGTTCAAACCCACCAGCGGCTCTGCGGGAGACAGGCCTGGCAATCTGCTTCCTTAAGGATAATAGCCTAGAAAACTCTGTTGGGCAGTTCTACTCTATCACATGCAGTCTCGACGAGTTGAAATTGACTCGAGGGCACATAACAACAACCACAATTCTTTAGTGCTTTTTATGTGCCAGATACTATGCTAATTATTTTACATACCTAATTCTCGTAATTCTCATAGAGGGTCATCAAAAAAGAGGAAGACCCTCAATGAGATGGATTGACACAGTGGCTGTAACAATGGGCTCAAGCATAACAACGATTGTGAGGATGGCATAGGACTGGGCAGTTTTTTGGTCTGTCATACATAGGATTGCTATGAGGTGGAACTGACTCGACAGCACCTCACAATAACAACAATTCTCATAACATTTCTTTGAGGTTGGTATTTATATACTGTGTTTCCTAGATGAGGAAAATGAAGCTTGGAGAAGTTAGGTACTTTCCTAAGATCTTTGCAGCTTAGTACGTAATGGAGGTGTGTTTTGATTTCAAGTTTGCTTCATTTGGAAATTTTTGCTCTTGACCACTAGTCAGAAGTCAGCAGACGGAAGATGATGGAGGTACAATGCAGAATTACTTTTATGCAAAATCATTCTTTTTTATATTGCTGTGAGCTTTTGATTAACGCAAGCAGCATGGATTTTGTAATTGCTTTCATCTATGCTCTCTTTAAAAAAGCTTCTAGGTGAGCCTGCTGGTGAGCAATATAGCCTATGAGACTGCTTAAGTACTTTGTTGCCATGGAGTTAATAAAAAGGCCAGATTAAGAGAAATTGTGAAAATGGACACTGCTACATAAATCAGTCACTCATTCCTTCAAGAAAGTATTAAGGACTTACTATGCACCAAGTAAGATTTTAGGTTTTAAAAAAACACACAAAAAAAATGAACAAAATAAATTCTCTGTCCTTTACAAGTTGATATTATAGTGTGTATAGTGAGGGGGAGTTGATCATAATCATAAGATCAACTCCATAGCAAAGGCTTAGAAAAAGCGAGGTGGAGCCAAGATGGCAGAATAGTCAGAAGCTTCCAGTGGTCCCTCTTACAACAAAGACCCAAAAAAACAAGTGAATTGATTTTATATGATAATCTAGGAGCCCTGAACATCAAAGGCAAAGTTGAGTAATTGGACTGAGTAGCAGGGGGAGGGCGAGACGGTTCGGAAGCAGTGAGGAGTTGCCAGACCTGACCTGGAAGGAGCTGGAGCCCTTCAGCCCAGATCAGCTCAGGGGTGAGTGGTGAGGCAGGCAAGCAGCAGCACTCCAGAGACATTTTCCACACTGGGAGAGACCCAGCAGCACAGAGTCTGCTTGGCCATCCAGAACCAGTGAGAAGCAGCCATGGATTGGCGAAAGATAAGTACTTGCATCTGGCCTACAGCATGCATCAAAAATACCCCCCTTAGGGAAAAACCTCTCCCCCATTTACCTCCCTGCCAATCACCCATGCCTGTCTAGGACTGTAGATGAGAGCCTGCACCACACACTTGGTCGCTAACTACCTGGACACCTGAGCTGAATCCATATAGGATGAGTGGGTGGACTCCTGAGCCCATGTACTTAGTGGCAGTTCTGGCCACCTGGTGGCAGGATGTTGGAACTTCAGGGCCACTGGGTATTGGGCTAGCTCACAAGAGCAGCCTATTTGGGCATATCAAAACAAAACAAGACAAGAAGCTAGGACACAGTAAGCAAACAAAATAAATAAATATAACTTATTGATGGCTCAGAGACAACAGTCAATATCAATTCATATAAAGAGGCAGACCATGATGGCTTCAGAACCTCCCAAAATAAAGAATCCAGAAATTTTCCAGAGGAAGAGAATTTCTTGGAATTACTGGAGGCAGAATAAAAAAGATTAACATACAGAACTCTTCAAGACATCTGGAAGGAAATTAGGCAAAACACAGACCTTGCAATAGAGGAACTTAAAAAGATTAGACAAGAGCATAATGACAAATTTAACAGGCTGCAAGAATCCATAGAGAGACAGCAATCAGAAATCCAGAAGATTAACAATAAAATTTCAGAATTAGACAACTCAATAGAAAGTCATAGGAGCAGAACTGAGGCAATGGAAGTCAGAATTAGTGAGATTAAAGATAAAGCACTTGACACCAACTTATATGAGGAAAAATCAGATAAAATAATTTAAAAAAATGAAGAAACCCTAAGAATTATGTGGGGCTCTATCAAGAGGAATAACCTGTGAGTGACTGGAGTACCAGAACGGGGGGGATAACAGAAAATACAGTGAAATAGTTGAAGATTTGTTGGCAGAAAACTTCCCTGATATTGTGAAAGATGAGAAGATATCCATCCAAGATGCTCATCGAACCCCACATAGGGTAGATCCCAAAAGAAAGTCAACAAGACATATTATAATCAAACTTGTGAAAACCGAAGATAAAGAGAATTTTAAGAGTGGCTAGGGATAAATGAAAAGTCATCTACAAAGGAGAGTCAATAAGTATAAGCTCGGACTACTCAGCAGAAACCACACAAGCAAGAAGGCAATGGGGATGACATATATAAAGCCTTGAAGGAAAAAACTGCCAGCCAAGAATAATATACCCAGCAAAACTGTCTCTGAAATATGATGGCGAAATTAGGGCATTTCCAGATAAACAAAAGTTTAGGGAATTTGCAAAAACCAAAACAAAATTACAAAAAATACTAAAGGGAGTCCTCCAGTTAGAAAATCAATAACATCAAATAACAACCCAAGACTAGAACACAGGATAGAACAACCAGATATCAACCCAGAGAGGGAAGTCACAAAAAAAAATCAAAGCTAAAACACTGAAAATAAGGAAACAGATGTCAATATGTAAAAGATGACAACATTAAAACAAAAAAGAGGGACTGAAAACTATAGACATAGATTTTTCATATGGAGAGGAAGTCAAGGCAATATAAAGAAATAAAAGACTGGTATAAACTAGGAAAAATAGGGGTAAATATTAGGGTAACCACAAAGGAAACTAACAATCCTACATGTGAAAATAAAAAGACAAGAAAAATATAAAGACTCGGCAAATACAAACCTACAACAATGAAAAAGATGAAAAGAAAATACATAAAGAAAAATGACTCAACACAGAAAATTAAGTGGAACAAAGAAACTGTCAACAACACACAAAAAA
>NW_004444080.1:470530-481212 GCF_000243295.1 Trichechus manatus latirostris | reverse complement strand
GGACATAAAATGATATTCGTGAAGAGTGTGCTTCTTAGCTCATGCAGATACATGAGACTAAATGGGCAGCTTCTGTCCGGAGGCATGATGAGAATGCAGAGAGAGTTAGGAGCTGGTTGAATGGACATGGGAAATTAGGGGTGGAAAGGAGGAGTGTGCTGTCACAGTATAGGGAGAGCAATTAGGGTCACATAACAATGAATGTACAAATTTTTGTATGAGAGACTAACTTGCATTGTAAACTTTCACTTAAACTACAACAATAAAAAATAATTTAAAAAAAGGCTTAGAAAAAGCACTATGGGCACACATAGAAGGGGTTGTACATAGAAAGAAATGTTTAACTGATTGGGTTTGTTAAGGAATTTTTCTAGAGAAAGTTAAAATTGAGTTCTTCAGGTGGACAAGGAGAGGTGGGAGGTGATGGACAGTCCAGAAAGAGGAATGGCGTATGCAAATTCATTTGGTGACTGTAAGTAGTTTGGTGTGGCTGAAATACAAAGGTATTAGAAGCTTTGTAAATGTTTTTATCCTGTCTATTTGATAAACCAGCTGCCGTTGAGTTGACTCTGACTCATGGTGATCCCCTGTGTGTCTAAGTTATGAATGTGCTCCATAGGGTTTTCAATGGCTGATTTTTCAGAAGTAGATTGCCAGGCCTTTCTTCTGATGTGCCTGTGTGTGAACTTGAAACTCCAAACTTTCTGTTAACAACCAAGTGCGGTAAACGTTGCACTACCCAGGAACTCCTGTATATTTGATGGGGAATCATTAAAGGATTTTAAGTAGAATAGTGACTTCATCAGAATTATTTGTAAGAGCATTTTAGATGAGACATTATTATCTCTAGGAAGCCTGTATTGGTAAGGGTTGTAGAAAACAGAATCCACACTGGCTAGTTTGAGCAGGATGAAGGGAGTTCATTCTACGTGGTTCAAGTAGTGCAGCCTCTGCTATTCTTCCCGTCCCACCACTCTCAGGGCTGACTTGCGTTTTCTTCCTGGATTCCTACAAAAAAAAAAAAAAAAATTTAATTTTATTTATTTTGTTGTTTTTGTTGAGAATGTACACAGCAAAACATAACACCATTTCAACAGTTTCTACACGAACAATTCAGTGACATTGATTACATTCTTTGAGTTGTGCAACCATTTTCACCCTCCTTTTCTGAGTTGTTCCTCCCCCATTAACATAAAAATCACTGCCTCCTAAATCTCTTATCTAATCTTCCAAGTTGCTTTGTCAATTTGATCCCTACAGATAGTTCCTAAAAAAGCATAATGCTCCGAGCAGACATTCTTTACTAGTTGAGCTGAACTATTTAGTTTTAAGAAGACTTCAGGGGATATGTTTGATTTAAGGTTTAAAGATTATCTCAGGGCAAAAGTTTCAGGGGTTCATCCAGCCTCCATGGCTCCAGAAAGTCTGGAGTCCATGAGAATTTGAAATTCTGTATTTTCTCCCTTTTGATCAGGATTCTTCTATAGAATCTTTGATCTACATTTTCACTAATGGTAGCCAGGCACCATCCATTTCTTCTGGTCTTATGGCAAAGGAAGCAGTTGTTCATGGAGGCAGTTATTCACACATTCTAAATGTTTTTTTCATACTCTTGAAGTTTAAAAATTATACCAAAATATAGCTCAGTGTTAATTTCGCTATGTCTTTGAATATTACTTCTTTCAATGAGTTGGTATAATGATGCCAATTAGTCTTATTTTCATAATTCTTTTCTATATTCCATATTTATTAGCATGCTTTTAATTTTTAAATTTCTCTTTATGTTTTCCTGGATCAGCTATGATTATTTCAAGATTTTTGTCTAGCTTCATTTAAAAATATTTTGAAGTAGCTTAAGTACAAAAACAGTATTATAGTTCAAATAATAATTATAAAATAACTATTTGTGTGTACATTCTTATGGTGTTAATTTAAAAATTATGCCATCTTCATGAAGTGAGTTTGATTATTTTTTTAAATCTTTTCCTTTCATCTGCAAAGGTTAGTGTGAGATTGCGCCTTGACTATTTAGTGGGCTAGAAGTTTTCTCAAGGTATTATTTAGTTGCATACTGCATGTTTTATTGATCACATTTTCTTATTCCATATTTGAAAAATTACTCCTCTTTAATAAAAACAAAATTCAGTTATGATATCTTCTTTCCTCCATAAATTATTTGGAAGTATGTTTCAAAATTTCCAAATACATGAGTTTTTCATTATTAATTTTTTACTTACTGTTAGAGAAGATTATGAATTTTTTAAGGATAAGTTTCTGATCTAGCACATAAATATTACATAAGAAAGAAAGTGTATGCTCCAACTGTATAATGCTGTAGATACATCCATCAAATCAAGATTGTTAATTGTAAAATATAATCATAAAGGTCAACAGATCCCAAGAAAGAAAAAGGAAAAGAAATCAACACTTAGATACGCGATAGTAAAAATACAGAACCTTGGAAAAACCAGAAGCTTTTAAAAGCCAGAGAAACAAGAAAGATTAGCTTTTAAGACATGAAAATTAGACCACCTGCCGATATATCAATAACAATAGAATCTAAAAGACAGTTTAAAAATTAAACGATGTGTTGAGGAGAATTATCCATCAACCTAAAATCCTATTTTCAACAAATCTATTTTTATCTCTAAGGATGAAACAGATATTTTCAGACAAACAAAAACTAAATTTATCACAAAAATCACTGACTAAAGGAAATTCTAAAGCAGAAGGACAATAATCATTGTTGGAAAATCTAAGAAACAGCAACAGAGACAAAAATGAGGGTTAATCTAAATAAATAAATATTATATGATACATGATAATAATAGTGTTTAATTTGGTGGAGAAATGTTAGTACTAAATAATGGACAATAAGAACATGCAAGTTGGGAGAGCATGAGCAAAGTTAATGGAGCCCTGGTGGCACACTGGTTAAGAGCTCGGCTGCTAACCAAAAGGTCAGCAGTTTGAATCCACCAGCCGCTCCTTGGAAACCCTATGGGGCAATTCTACTCTGTCCTATAGGGTTGCTATGAGTCGAAACTGACTCGATGGCAGTGGGTTTGGTTTTGGTTTGAGCAAAGTTGAAGTGTTCTATGGTCCCTCCTTTCAGAAAGATGGCAAAAATATTGATTTACTAAGTCACATTAATATTTAATATTATGTTTTCATCATTCAGGTTGCCAAAATGAATATTACAGTTTAAACAATAATTATAAACAAGATATGGAAAAAAATCAGTCTACACAAAGGCAAGAAGGAAGAGGGAAGATAGTTAACTTTTATGTAGCATCTGTAATATGCTTGACACTGTTTTACAATGTTTTATGTAAAGTGCTTTGTATAAATCATCCATATAACAATCTAATGATATAAGAACTAATTTTGTGTTCATTTACAGATGAGAAAACCAAAGCACAGTGATGTAAGTCCTTACTGGAAGTTACAGAGCTAATAAGTAATATAGCTAGGTATTCATGCCTAGATTATCTTGCCCCAGATTCTCATTCTTAATCACGACATTAGACTTCCTTTTCTTTTTTCTGAGTGCTCTAGTGTTTGGAATTGAGGTTTTGCCATTTTTTATCTCTTAATCATCTATGTTGTCGTTGTGTGCCATCCAGTCCGACTCATAGTGCCCCCTCCCTATAGGACAGAGTAGAGCTGCCCCATAGGGTTTTTTCCTAGGTTGAAATGTTTATGGGAGCAGATTGTCAGGTCTTTTCTCCTGAGGAGCCACTGGTGGGTTCGAATCACCAATCTTTTGGTTAGCAGTCGAGGGCTTAACCATTGTGCAACCAAGACTCCTTTACTCACCTATAACATAAATAATTTTATTAAGATTTTCCTTATGCTTTGATATAAAGTGAATGTTTGTCCTTCTCCCTGTAATTGTCTATGCCAGTTTAGGGCTCATATTCATCTTCTCCAGCAGCAACCTTTGAGCTTCATGTTATTTTCCCAATGCAGAATGTAATCTTGAACCTTAGCTTCTATAGATAGAGTCAGGGGTGGGCATATATTTCTCTGATTTCATCAGCTCTCCCTAAGAATTATATCACTCCCTTACAATTCAGAGAAGGGAAATATTATCAAAGTGGAGTCGATTTGTCTTATTTGTGGAGTTACTGGGGAGGGAGAGTGAACAGAAAGATACCTTACTTAGAGATCTTTGTATTCCAGTATCCCACTCCTCGTAATCTTGTCATCCCCCAGAATTTCACTTCCTAACAAGATTTTGGGAACCCTAGTGACAAAGTGGTTAAGAGTTTAAGAGTTAGCTGCTAACCAAAACGTCAGCTGTTCAAATCTACCAGGAGCACCTTGGAAACCCTATGGGACAGTTCTATCCTGTCCTATAAGGTAGCTATGTGTCGGAATTGACTTGATAGCAAAGGGGTTTTTGGAACCAGATTTTATCACACTTTTTTTTCTCTTTTGCTTTGTTAATTGCCTTTCATCTTGCCATTTGGTAAAAGTCAATATGACAGGCCCCATAGATTTTTGTGCCTTATTAAGGGAAATCTTAATAAGATTATTTATTTATGTTGTAAATGAGTATGAGAAAAACCCTTGAGGGTTGCTTGGTCATTTATCTGAGTTTCCCACTTACCCTCTCATTTGCTTTCCTACAAATTGGTTGGATAAGCATGGTTTAAATGAGTTTTTTGTTGGGAATGGTCTATTTATCTTCTTTATTTATCTTTCTTTCATGGAGGGTAAGGTTGGAGGCCTTTTTGGGTATATTAATCTTTCTGACTGCTTTTCAGAGTTTGGCCTGAGTTTGTACCTTTTTCTTCAAACTATTGGAGCTGACATGTCAGTTTTCTCTTCTAGGGTTTGCTGTTGGTATCAGTTCCCTAAGATTTTGGGGGAAGTGAAAAGATTGACGTCCCCCCTCACTTTCCTTCTTACCCTGATATTTTGTTCATGATTTTAAAATATGGGGTGGGTTTGATATTTATCACCAATTTAAAAACAAAAACAACTAACAATCTGGCACAAAAGCAAGTGGCCATTTATCTAAAGTATGCAAGTTGCAACTCCGTTTGCCAGCATAGATGAGGAGATGAGCCTGAGGTAACGATCTGTGGCTGTTTCCTAATAGCGCTAGGATGCTACTGGGAACAAATTGCACGTCTGAGTAGAAAGACAATTTATTAACACTCAACATTAACCTTTACTTTAGGAGAAATACACAAACATTTATCAGGTCATTTCAACAAGCACCATGGTAACTAAAAGAAAAGAGCATAGCTGAATTACATTATACTGAAACATGAGAAAAAAAAAAAGTAATCTGAGGATTTTAAACAACATCTAGCAAACATGACTTTAGAGATATTCAAGTACCCTAGGGACAGTAAAGTTTTGATCAAATTATACGTAATAAAAATCAGAGAACTAAACCAGACACGAAATCTTCAGAAAGCTCCAACTAGAAAAGCTAGAGTTGCTTTTTTTCTAGATGCTAGAATTCATTGTCCATAGATTACTGTTCTACTTGTAATATATTTCTTTATTTTTGTCCATAATGTACGATACATCTCTTACCCAAACCAGTGAGACAGCTTTATAAGATTCCATTCATTCTATTTGAAAAGAGAAATGGAACTAAGAAAATAAAAAAGATAAATTGAAGGACTCTCTCTCTATATATATAGAGAGATATATAGATATAGATATAAGAAATTCATTAAGGTCTCAGGTCTAAAGCACAACTCCTTTTTCATATTCTAAAAGTAAAGTCTTAAAAAATTGACACAAAAGGACAAACATTGTATGATCTCACTTATGTGACATAGGGAAATGTATGGGACCAAACTACTAGTGGTTACCGGGGATAGGAGGGAGGGGAAAAGGGGAAGTCATTGCCTAAGGGGCACTGAGTTTCTGTTAATGGAGGTGGAATAACTTGGGAAAGGATAATGCTAATGGTTGTACAACATGATGAACATAATATATATCTCTGAATTGTGTAATAAAGATGATTGAACTGGCAAATGTATATATATATATATATATATTTTTTTTACCACAATAAGAAATTGAATAAACATGGGAATGTTTTAAATGGATGATTATTTGCAGTAGAGGAAAATGCATTAAACAATAATTGGCAATATTAAGGTTTAGCCTTTGGTTTTTTCTATTTTTCTTTCTCTGCATTCTTTATGTCTACTTGTCCAATCCCCCCAGCCCAATTCTCCCCGCTCTTAGAAATGTAGGTGGGCGAGAGAAAGAAAAAAAGTAAGAGGTTCCTTTCTGCCTTAATGACAACTAGTGAAGCAGATCCTTGTATCTGACACCCTCTGCCTCTCAGACCCCTAAAAATTAATGCTATTATAAGGAACTCAGTTCTCCTTTAGATTCAAACATATTCTAAATTCTCAGTGACATCTGGTATCCTGGTCACATCACATTGTATGTCATATTTCTATCTGACTTCCTCCTTGACTTCAGATTTTCTTAGATTATAAAACATAATAAAAGAAACAAAAAAGGCAGCCCGAAAGTGACAGAATAAGGAGCACAGCGTCATAAAATATCAACATGCCCAATACCCCTATGGGCCACATTCCACATAAGATGATTAGACTTCCTAGTCTTAGTTCTGTACACTCTGTCTATTATCTTGCCTAACTCACTATTTAACCCTTCCCAAGCCCAACCTTCCAGATCCTCCCACAGTGGTCTCTGGAGCTCATGGTCTGTCATTAGCAAAAGCCCCTGAACACTCAGCTTCTTCACTGAACATTCCCTTCAACCGCATGCTCTAACAGAAACTTTCAGCTCCCTGAGGACACAGTTTCCCCTGCAATCCTCTTGCTTAGTGACTGTTTTCTCCCACACTGGTTCTAGCTAGAAGTAGGTTAGGCATTCTTCTCCTCATTGCCACTTCCAGGTCACTGTTCCTTCTTCCACTTAAAAAACCCCAACCTCTTTAAACACATGCCAACAACCAAAACTTCACTTGCCAAATATCAGCTCCAGCTTCTGCCCCATATTTCTGATTCCCTTTATTTAAAAACTCTTGAAAACTGTTGTCTTTACTGCCTACTTCTACCACCTCACTTCCCATTCCCTGGGGAATCCATCACAACCAAGCCTTCATACCTACGATGTAACTGGGCTGCTCTTGTCAAGGTCAACGTCCCTGATGATTTTATGTAGTAAAATCAATAACAACAACAACAACAACAACAAAAAAAAACAAAAAAAAAAATCTGTTGCCATTGAGTCGATTCCAACTCATAGAGACCTTATAAAGGACAGAGTAGAACTGCCCCACAGGGTTTCCAAGGAGCAGCTGGTGGATTCGAACTGCTGACCCTTTGGTTGGCAGCCAGGCTCTTAGTGAACTATAATTTCTCATCTTGCTCTACTTTCTGCATTCAGCACAATCGCTCCCTTTCTTCGCTTTGCTTATAGGATATTAAACTCCCCTGGTTCTCATCCTATCTCACTGGATAGTCTTTTTTCCCCCCAAATCTCCTTTACAAGCTCCCTTTTCCTTTCTGACTTCTAGGTGTTGGCTGTTGTTGTCAGGTGCCATCAGGTCGGCTCTGTCTCATAGCAACTCTATGCACAATAGAACGAAACACTGCCCATCCTGCGCCATCCTCACAATCGTTGCTATGTTTGAGCCCATCGTTGCAGCCATTGTGTCAATCCATCTCACTGAGGGTCTTCCTCTCTTTCAGAGACTGTTATGGATTGAATTATGTCCCTCATAGTGTGTGTCATCTTGGCGAGGCCATGATTCCCAGTATTGTGTGATTGTTCTCTGATGTGAAGTATGTGATTGTCCTCTCATGTGATTTTCCTGTGTGTTGTTAATCCTACCTCTGTGATATTAATGAGGCAGGAATAGAGACAGTTATGTTAAGGAGATAGGACTCAGTCTACAAGATTAGATTGTATTTTGAGTCAATCTCTTTTGAAATATAAAAGAGAGAAGCCAGCAGAGGAACAAAGGGAGCTCTTTCCACCAAGAAAGAAAAGCTGGGAGAAAGCACGTCCTTTGGACCTGAGGTCCCTGTGCTGAGAAGCTCCTAGACCAGGGGAAGATTGATGACAAAGATCTTCCTCCAGAGCCAACGTGGAGAGAAAGCTTTCCCCTGAAGCTGGCACCCTGAATTCAGACATCTAGCCTCCTAGACTGTGAGAGAATGAATTTCTCTTTGTTAAAGTCATCCACTTGTGGTATTTCTGTTATAGCTGCACTAGAAAACAAAGATACGGACCCTCTACCAAGTATGATGTCCTTCAGGGACTGGTCTGTACTGATAACATGTCCAAAGTGTGTGAGACGAAGTCTCGCTATCCTCTCTTCTAAGGAGCATTCTGGCTGTATTTCTTCCAAGACAGACTTGTTCATTCTTCTGGCAGTCCATGGTATATTCAATATTCTTCACCAACACCATAACTCAAAGGCATCAATTCTTCTTTGGTCTTCCTTATTCATTGTCCAGTTTTCCCATGCATATGAGGGGATTGAAAACACCATGGTTTGAGTCAGGCTCACCTTAGTCCTCAAAGTGACATCTTTGCTTTTTAATACTTTAAAGAGGTCTTTTGCAGCAGAATTGCCCAATGCAATGCATCATTTGGTTTCCTGACTGCTGCTTCCATGGGTATTGATTGTGGATCCAAGTAAAATGAAATCCTTGACAACTTCAATCTTTTCTCCATTTATCGTGCCGTTGCTTATTGGTCCAGTTGTGAGGATTTTTGCTTTCTTTATGTTGAGATGCAATCATTGATCTTCTTCAGTAAAGGCTGTAGTCATTGATCTTCACTAAATGCTTCAAGTCCTCTTTCCTTTCAGCAAGCAAAGTTGTGTCATCTGCATAATGTAGATTGTTAATGAGACTTCCTCCAATCCTGATACTGTGGTCTTCTTCATATAGTCCAGCTTCTGGAATTATTTGCTCAGCATACAGATTGCATAAGTATGGTGGAAGTACACAACCCTAAATACACCTTTCCTGATTTTAAACCATGAAGTATTCATTGTTCTGTTGAAACAACTACCTCTTTGTCTATGTACAGGTTCCTCAAGAGCACAATTAAGTGCTCTGGAATTTCCATTCTTTGCAATGTTATCCATAATTTGTTATGATCCACACAGTCGAATATCTTTGCACAGTCAGTAAAACACAGGTAAACATCTTTCTTGTATTCTCTGCTTCAGCCAAGATCCCTCTCACATCAGCAATGATATCCGTTGTGATAGAACTAGTGATATGTCCTCTTCCAATTCTGGCTTACATTTCTAGCAGTTCCCTGTCAATGTACTGCTGCAACTGATTTTGAATTATCTTCAATACAGTTTTACTTGGGTGTGATCTTAATTACGTTGTTTGATAATTTACACATTCTGTTGGATCATCTTTCTTTGGAATGGGCACAAATATGCATCTCTTCCAGGCAGTTGACCAGGTAGCTGTCTTCCAAATTTCTTGGCATGGATAAGTGCTGCATCCATTTGTTGAAGCATCTCAATTGGTATTCCATCAATTCCAGGAGCCTTGTTTTTTGCCAATGCCTTCACAGCAGCTTGGACTTCTTCTTTCAATGCCATTGGTTCTTGATCGTATGCTACCTCCTGAAGTGTTTGAATGTTGACCAATTCTTTTTGGTAAAGTGGCTCTGTGTATTGTTTCCATCGTCTTTTGATGCTTCCTGCATCATTCCATATTTTGCCCATAGAATCCTTCAATATTGCAATTAGAGGCTTGAATTTTTTCTTCAGTTCTTTCAGCTTGAAAAATTCCAAGTGTGTTCTTCCCTTTTGGTTTTCTAACTCCAGATCTTTGCACATTTCATTGTAATACCACAATATAGACTTTGAGTTCTGCTGTCCTCAATCTTGCTCTCTATCATCCAATAAGGGCACACACGAGACTTGTAACCTCATGACACTTAAAATTACTTTTCAGGAAGTAACATATTTCTGCTATATCTCAATGATGTTATTGTATAAATTTAACTCTGCTGGGTAGGGCCAGAGAGGGTTGGTGGAGGGGATTTGTAGACTAGTGATAGACCTTGTGGTGTTCCTCAAATCATACAATGTACTTACCCTAGTAATGCATAGCATCAGTCTTAACCATTGACATTCATTATTCAGAAATTTTAGGAAGTTAGCATTCAGATTGGACTCAATGGTTCATCATTTTTCTATGTGAACTTATAGCAAAATATGAAAAAACAGAAAGGCTTTTTTTTTTTTTTTTCTGTCTTTATCCTGGAAAAACCAAACTTCTTGTAATCAATTCAAGGACTAGTTAATTAACAAGAGCTGAATTAGGCTCCCAGCCCATGAAGCATTTAATTTGCCTTGGATTCCTAACCTAGTTAAATGCCATGTCTCTGGGGAAAGATGCTATCTTGCTACATTTTACTCTTGGTAAACTGTCTGGAATTAGAAAGATCAGGGAGGCCCAGAAAGAATAAGTGACTTTTGGCCCAAGCAGCCCTTCAGCAGATGGAACTGTATGCCTATGCTAGTCAATCTCAATTTATTACTTAGAAAAAGAAACAGAAAAAAGCAACTTGTATTGCTTTTTCATATCTGAAAGTCATATTGTATATGTCACCTAAGCCAAACCAAATTGGTAACAACACAAATACAGGTTAGCCTTGACATTTTCCTGTGACCTTGTTGGAGCAGA
>NW_004444080.1:412563-469846 GCF_000243295.1 Trichechus manatus latirostris | reverse complement strand
ACTTAGGAATTTATTTAGAGAGCTTAGAGCCTTTCAAAATCTAACATTCTTTGCTTATAGAGATTCATTTTAATCTATAGCAGAAATCATGAATATAGCTATCAATCGGTTCTTGAAAAGAGAAAATGGCACGTTTCTGAAAAATGAATGAAGACATAATAAAATACAGGGAGTGCTCTGATAAAGTAAAGAGCTGCTCTCAGGGCCCAGATGGAACACTGAAAAGGATTATTACCAGTGAGCTTGAGATAAGGCCAAAGGCTATTTTTTCACAGTCTGGCAGATATGGAGAAAGAGACTGTGACAAGAGAAACAGGACAGGAATAGTGGATTGGAATTAGTAAGGGCAATAAGTAGATAAATATTAAGCCACATGCTTATTTGTGCAGAAGGTAAAGCACAAATTAAAAAAAAAAAAAGAGAGAGAGAAACAAAACTTATTATTTTGCCACAAACAGAAACTTAATATTGGACTTATCATACAAGAGTGCAAGATTGTAAGAAGATGGCTCAAAAACAGGCTGAAACATATAATTTGATTAAAAGAAGTGAACACAGCGCCCTTTCTTTGAGCTCAGACCCTAGACATGCCAAGAAAAATGATCTTCAAAATTCCATGCCTCATACTGAAAAGCACTCAAAGTGTTGCATTTATACTTTGGCTTTGATGCTGCAAATAAAGTTTTCTTTTAAGTAAAGAAGAAAAAAATAACTTTCAAAGAGCGTTTTGTTTGTTTCTCTTAAGTATATTAACGATACCAAGTATAAAAAGAGTGGAATATTTTTGTATCCTTTAGAGAGTCAGAACAGCTTCATAAATCTTTACATGTGAGTCTTTGAAGTGTGTAACAATCGTGTGATATTATTTCTGTCTTTCATACAGAAAATATCCGGCAATGATAATTGATGAGGCTCTGAACCTCAACAATAGTCTAAGTTCATACCAGAAAATCTTCTGACATGAGAAGTTTTAGAGTCTTAAACTCAAGAGTCTTGTTAGCTTGGCATGTGAAACTTAAAATACTATTTAAAGAGGTAGATAATGAAAGCACTTGAGCCTTTTGTTGGACATATGTCTTTAAAGGTTGAAATGAGAATTATTTTCAGTATTGGAGAGATGACTTAATTTTATCTGGGTTTTTTCCCAAACAGCTCTAGTATAGATGTTATAAATATGTTACTCATGCTAAAGAATACAGAGTCTTCAGCATGAATAAAAGATTATCATCTTCTGGCCAACAGGAAAAGTAAAACTTTTCTGAATACCAATTAATCTTGATTCTTAAGAATACATTGAAAAAAGAATACATTTACCTAAGGATATTAGGTCAATACTGAAGAAATTGAAAGCTATACTGTATTTACATTTTGCTAAAATAGTCTTAGTCAACCCTTACTTTGGATACTTTGCTAGTTAGTAATTTTGGTAATGATGACCTCAGGCAGATGGTACCTTCTCTCACACCCCTCCAAACTGCAAACCCACCTGTTATGAATTTTAAGTGTGGTATTTTAGACAAATTAAGGTGTTTTGACTTCCTCATCCCTATACATCCCTATACAAGGACGTTTCCACTTACCCAACAGGGTTGTTGTTAAGGTCGAAGGTTAAATTAGAAAATGCCCATGTAACAGCATATCTAGGCCGAGCTGAAGCTGAGACTCACGTGGTCTTTTATGTGCTTAGGCAACATCACTTCATCATCCACACATGAGATCTTCTTTGTGTTCTACAGTCAGTCTACACTAACAGTCTGCCAATGCTGCAGATCAGCTTCCAACCTCTGTTTAGCATAGGACTCCTCAGGCTGCTGGGAAAGAGCTGAAAACTTGTCTAGTGTCACAATTTGGCTTTGGGCATATATAGACAAAATTGATTCACTGGAGATGGAGGTGAGTGTGGGGTAAAGGGATGGTGGTTACACAGCAGACAGTGATAACAGGGCTCTTAGAAGGTCACCATGAATGAGGGCGAAATCCAGTGGTTTAAGTCAGCTTAAACAGCTCTTCTGTGGGGCCCTGCATGTGGACTGAGCAAACTCCCTTGGTTCCAGAGGAAGTCTTGAAACAGAGGCCAGAAATATGTGGACGCTTGATGCGGAAAGCTGTCAGCATGCAATGGGCTGAACCTCTGAAACCACAGAGGCAGTTTAACTTAGAGGCAGGTCTGGGGGATATGGGAAGAAAGTCTCAAATTCAAAGAACATTGGATTTGTGAGTAAGCAAATACCAATTTGTGGGCAGCCTCCATCCTTGAGAAGAGACTGTCAGCAGTTTTGGCTGCAGACAATGGTGCAGAAGGTTGACAAAAACAGGAGTGAGTGCATAGCCACAAGCAGCGCCCATCTGTCCTCCTTCGGGACTCCAAGATGGTTATTAGAATGGGGAGTGGGTTATACCTGGCAGCTGCAGTATGCTTTTAAGCGGACCTAGGGGCAAACTACTTAAAATGACTGGGCCTAGAAACCCGCAGTAGGGTCATACATGGACTATTTATTTAAGGGTTGCTGGGAAATCTTAGTGATAATTGTGGGAAAAAACCCTTGTAAAAAACCTGGAATTCTTTTATCATCATGAAACATGATGGCATTTCATGAGAGGTGTTTTAGTATGTGACTTTAATTGTATTATTAATCAGTGAAGCCTGAGACATGAAGATTAGATGTAAAAGCAAGACATAGTAGAGAGCAAGGCACAGAATAAGAGGCTGAGAAATAGTTGCTGCTATTATTATGGAGCCCTGGTGGTACAGTGGTTAAGAGCTTGGCTGCTAACCAAAAAGGTCAGCAGTTCGAATTCTCCAGCCACTCCTTGGAAACCCTATGGGGCAGTTCTGCTCTGTCCTATAGGGTTGCTATAAGTCAGAATCAACTCAAGGGCAACGAGTATCATCATCATCATCATCATCATCATCGTCAATCCATTAATTCTAGCTCAGGCTACAACTACTATAGCTGTCAACATAGTAGGAACTCAATTAAAATGTGAAAGAAAAAATTCCTCACAGGTCACGTTTGAGACCTGTATAGCTCCTCTGCAGAAGCCTAAAGTTTTTACTTTACAGAAATTGTTCTATAGAAAATGATTGTAGAATCAATGGAAATTGCAAATATGGGTATATCGAGTACCCATGGTTGTTCTCTCCTTAGGATCATCTGCCAGCATGATCCTAATGCAACTGTTATTACTGCCAATGACTTTCTGTTACTGTGATCACCAGAGCCATCATCCCGGTGCTACCTCTCTACTGGTAGTGGGAGCACTTTGCTGAGTGACAGAAAGGCTGTAGAGTAAGAAGTGGTCCTTCTCATCATCTCCAGAGATCGACTTGGAGAATTTGTGCTTCCTGTCTGCTCTAAGTGATTAGAAGTCTTAGCTCTCAGAGGGCTGAGGGAGATACTTATAACCAGGGGGCATGATAAAGGGTTCACTAAACCCAAAGCTATGACTTCTTCCTGTTTATTTAGAGCCCTTCTTACCAGTAAACCATCAGGTGTAAAGCAATAAGATATTCTATTGGCAGAGGTAATTGACACAAATTATCATGAAGAGATAAGGATGTTGCTACATTAATGGGCATCATTATGGAGTCTCTTGAAGCTTTTATGCCCAGTGATAACAGTGAATGGGCAATTCCTGCAACTGCAGTCCCGACAAGAACTTCATATTTAGGGATTTAGACACCTCACTGGCGAAGCACCTCACAGAGCCAGGGACCTAGGCTAGCCAAAGTGTTATCCATCAAATGCTAGTAGATTCGGATGGAAACCTTATATCAATTTAACTATTGTGATGAACATTAATAATTGTCTCTTGTTCTTGTCACTGTCACTAGTTTATTCTTCTTCCATTGTTCTCCTGTTAAAACACTTAAATAAGGATCTAAGATAGCACTCTGGAAAAACTTTACTTTTATAAATGCCCTTAGAGCAGAAAATTCTGCAAAACGGAGCTACCTTTACTACTCTGCTACAAGTTGTACATTTTATTTTACTTTAATGTCTTTATATCATGAACGTCACACCTCAAGTGTTATATTTGCAATAAATTCCTTATAAAAGTGGCTCTTACGCTATATCTCTATGAGTGAAATAATCACTCTGAAGTGAATGGTGCTGTTAAATTGCTAAAAGCTTCCCAGGTATTTTACTTCCTTCTCTTTGGTTTCAATGATTTAATCATGATTATTATTTTAAAATACCACATATTTTGTTCACATACATGAAACTGTTCCTATATAAGTCTCTTTCAAGGCTAGATTCTGCTGTTTCATGAGGTAGAAGAGAAACAAGTTTTACCTGTAACCTGTGCGCAAAGAGAAACTTGTGTAAGTGCTTCTGTAAAATTTTTATTAAAGCACATTAATTTTTTTACAGGCATTATCTATTGAGTGTGGATTTAAAAAAAATTAAACTCTAGCATGATATTGAGATATTAAGCAACAATATTTCTTGGAGAAAATTAGGTCAGTCTTTCCTGTTTTATTGAAGTTATTTAAGTTTCTTTAACTAATGATCTGATTAAGATTGCTCACATTTAGATAAGCGATATAGCAAGTTGGAGCCTGCTTCTTGTGATCTGTATTGTGCTAGACAACTGAGTATATATAATAGTTATAAGATTATAAGATGTAGTCTTGCTAATAATACACATTATTAATACATTCTAACATTTTCTATTCTAGTTATACAAATATTCCTAACATATCTAGATTAAGAAATTTTCCTATCGTTTTTAACTCAGAGCTGCAACTTCAAAAGTAGACTTCTGAAATCAACTGCTCTGTGATAGTTTCCAAAACTTTGGGCCTATTTTCCCACCTGGAACACTTTACTGAAAATACTTTGAAAATAGTACTGTTGATATTTTTATAGTAACAGGTAGGTGGAATGATTACTTTAAAGTTCATGCTCTGTAATCTGACATTACCCTAAATCTTCAACAGCGCAAATTACTGTGAAATATATAGTAACAACTCTTGAAAACACCTAAACACTTTGTCGTAAACTCTCTGTGTTTGGCATTCTCTCTTCCCTTCTGTGAGCAGGTGATATGGTAATAACTATCACAGTAGGACCTGTCACAGAGTCTACCCTGAGGCAACAAGTGCAGAAACAGCCCTCTTTACTGTGAAGTTTCTCTGTTCTCTCCATTCATTATACATAACAGTATTGAAATGAGAAAAAGCTATGAATCTATGAGTCCTTTAAATAACCTTTACACTTCAATACATGTAGATTCATTGGGTAGTCATTGGCAGTACATGTTCATGTGAAAATAAATTTTCAAAATGAAACATAAAATATCATTAGACATCAGCATTAACAGGTGAATATCTGCAGTTTTTATGGAAGCGAACATTAACTTTAACCTCAGTTAAGCAAAATGTTATTCCCCTTAAAAAGAATTATTTTTTCATTAGTAGAACTGTATTTCAAAAGACTGCACTCAATTATTATTGTTTTGAATCGTGTCAATAAATATTTTTTTGTGAAACGTGTTTCCTCTCTTTTAAATGTGCCTACATAATAACCTCAGTTTTGCCTTCTGTCCTGCAAATCCTAAAATATTTACTATATGGCACTTTATGGAAAAAAACGTGCTGTCCCCAGCTTTAAAGAAAGTATACCGGTTGTAGGAGGAAGAAGAGAGTGTTCGATAGTGAGGAGTCTGGTTAGGACACTATTGGAGCAGTCTAGCAGAGAGAGGATGGTTTCAGAAATGAGCAGGAGAGTCAGAGTGATCATCTGCCTAAGAAGAAAGTTCTGAGTCTTTTCTATGCCCCTTAGGCAAGAGAGGGGAGGGGTGGAAGTCATGTTTCTCTGACCTCAAAAAGAGTATCTAAAACAACTCCTCAGGATTGATAACAGGCAACATGTATCAACTGCTACTCTTTACCAGGTATTATTCTAAGAGTTCCCCATGTCTGTCAGTTTGTTGTACTGTGGAAGGAAGCTTGTTTGTTGCTGTGATTCTGGGAGCTATGCCACTGGTATTCAAATCCAGCAGGCTCACCCATGGCAGACAGGTTTCAGCTGAGCTTCCAGACTAAGACAGACTAGGAAGAAGGACCCAGCGGTCTACTTCTGAAAAGAATTAGCCAATGAAAACCTTATGAATAGCAGTGGAACATTGTCTGATATAGTGTCGGAAGATGAGTCCCTGAGGTTGGAAGACACTCAAAAGACGACTGGGGAAGAGCTGCCTCCTCAAAGTAGAGTTGACCTTAATGATGTGGATGGAGTCAAGCTTTTGGGACCTTCATTTGCTGATGTGGCATGACTCAAAATGAGAATAAATAGCTGCAAACATCCATTAATAATCGGAATGTGGAATATACAAAGTATGAATCTAGGAAAATTGTAAATAATCAAAAATGAAATGGAAAGCATAAACATCGATATCCTAGGCATTAGTGAGCTAAAATGGACTGGTATCGGCCATTTTGAATCAGACAGTCATATGGTCTACTATGCCGGAAATAACAACTTGAAGAGAAATGGGTTGCATTCATTGTGAAAAAGAACATTTCAAGATCTATCCTGAAGTTCAACACCGTCAGTGATAGGATAATATCCATATGCCTATAAGGAAGACTAGTTAAGATGACTATTATTCAAATTTACACACCAACCACTAAGGCCAAAGATGAAGAAACTGAAGATCTTTATCAACTTCTACAGTCTGAAATTGATTGAACATGAATCGAGATGCATTAATAATTACTGGTGATTGGAATGCAAAAGTTGGAAACAAGAAGGATTGGTAGCTGGAAAATATGGCTTTGGTGATAGAAATGATGCTGGAGATTGCGTGATAGAATTTTGCAAGAACAATGACTTTTTCATTGCAAATATCTTTTTTCACCAACATAAACGGCGACTATACACATGGATCTCGCCAGGAATCACATCAACAACATCTGTGGAAAGAGACGATGGAAAAGCTCAGTATCATTAGTCAGAACAAGGCCAGGGACCAACCGCGGAACAGACTATCAATTGCTCACATGCAAGTTCAAGCTGAAACTGAAGAAAATTAGAACACATTGATGAGAGCCAAAATATGACCTTGAGTATATCCCACCTGAATTTAGAGACCATCCCAAGAATAGATTTGACCCATTTGACACTAATGACTGAAGACCAGGCGAGTTGTAGAATGACATCAAGGACATCATACATTAAGACAGCAAGAGGTCATTAAAAAGCCAGGAAAGAAAGAAAAGACCAAAATGAATGTCAGAAGAGACTCTGAAACTTGCTCTTGAAAGTCAAGTAACTAAAGCAAAAGGAAGAAATGATGAAGTAAAAGAACTGAACAGAAGACTCCAAAGGACAGCTCCAGAAGACAAAGTAAAGTATTATAATGACATGTGCAAAGAGCTGGAGATAGAAAACCAAAAGGGAGGAACACGCTCAGCATTTCTCAAGCTGAAAGAACTGAAGAAAAAAATTCAAGCTTCAAGTTGCAATAGTGAAGGATTCTATGGGGAAAATATTAAATGATGCAGGAAGCATCAAAAAAAAAAAAAAGGAAGGAATCCACAGAGTCATTATAACAAAAAGAACTGGTCGACGTTCAACGATTTCAAGAGGTAGCATATGATCAGGAACTGGTGGTACTGAAGGAAGAAGTCCAAGCTGCACTGAAGGCATTAGCAAAAAACAAGGCTTCAGGAATTGATGGAATATCAATTAGATGTTTCAACAAATTGATGCAGTGCTGGAAGTGCTCACTCGTCTATGCCAAGAAATTTGCAAGACAGCTACCTGGCCAAGCGACTTGAAGAGGTCCATATTTATGCCTATTCTCAAGAAAGATGATCCAACTGAACATGGAAATTATCAAACAATATCATTAATATCACACGCAAGTAAAATTTTGCTGAAGAACGTTCAAAAGCGGCTGCAGCAGTGTATCGACAGGGAATTACCAGAAATTCAAACCTTATTCAGAAGAGAAAGTGGATTAAGGGATATCACTGCTGATGTCAGGTGGATCCTGGCTGAAAGCAGAGAATACCAGAAAGATGTTTACCTGTGTTTTATTGACTATGAAAAGGGAATTGACTGTGTGGATCATAATCAATTATGGATAACATTGCAAAGAATGGGAATTCCAGAACACTTTATTGTTCTCATGAGGAGCCTGTACACAGATCAAGAGGCAGTCGTTTGAACAGAACAAGGGGATACTGTGTGGTTTAAAGTCAGTAAAGGTGTGTGTCAGGGTTGTATCCTTTCACCATACCTGTTCAATCTGTATGCTGAGCAAATAATCCGAGAAGCTGGACTCTGTGAAGAAGAAGGGGGCATCAAGATTGGAGGAAGATGCATTAATAACCTGCATTATGCAGATGACACAACCTTGCTTGCTGAAAGTGAAGAGGACCTGAAGCACTTACTGTTGAAAATCAAAGATCACAGCCTTCGGTATGGATTACACCTCAACATAAAGAAGACAAAAATCCTCACAACTGGACCAATAAGCAACATCATGAGAAACAGAGAAAAGATTGAAGTTGTCAAGGATTTCATTTTACTTGGATGCACAATCAACCCCCATGGAAGCAGCAGTCAGGAAATCAAAAGACACATCGCATTGGGCAAATCTGCTGCAAAAGACCTCTTTAAAGAGTTGAAAAGTAAGTATTTCACCTTGAAGACTAAGGTGTGTCTGACCCAAGCCATGGTGTTTTCAATCGCCTCATATGCATGTGAAAACCGGACAAGGAATAAGGAAGACCAAAGAACGGATGCCTTTAAATTGTGGTATTGGCGCAAAATACTGAATATACCATGGACTGCCAAGAGAACAAAAAAATCTGTCTTGGAAGAAGTACAACCAGAATGCTCCTTAGAAGCAAGGATGGCGAGACTGCATCTCATATACTTTGGACATATTATAAGGAGGGATCAGTCCTGGAGAAGGACATCATGTTTGGTAAAGAAGACAGCAAAAAAGAGGAAGACCCCCAAGAACATGGATTGACACTATCTGCAACAATGGGCTCAAGCATAACAATGACTGTGAGGATGGTTCAGGACCGGACCGGGCAGTGTTTCGTTCTGTTGTTCATAGGGTTGCTATGGGATGGAAGCGACTCAAAGGCACCTAACAACAACAACATTCTAAGGGTATCACATGTATTAACTTATTCAATCTTTGTAATAACCTTGTTTAGTAGGAGCTATTTCCATCCTCATTTTATAGACGAGGTGTCTCAGGTAGAGAAATTAAGTACTGTGCCGAGTGTCACAGGAGCAGTAAAGAGAGACACTGGGATTTGAACTCAAGCAGTCTGGCTCAAGTGCCCCCACTCCTAGTCACTACCACATTGCCTCTTCTGTAAGAAGGGTGGCAGCTTTCATTTTCTGGGTGAATGTCTGCTGAGGCAGTACACTGGCTGTTCTCTTCCCCATACCTATTATAACAGTGAGGAAAGGAGTAGGGAACAGAAAAAAGGGCATACAGAAAAAAAAAAAAAAAAAAGGCTTGAGAGAAACCCTATTCTCAATGCTTTGTGGCAAGGATAGGTGGATTAGGTAGATCCTGCTGCCTTGTGAGTATGTTACTGCAGAGAGATGCCTGCTGAGACATGGATCCAAACAACAACAGATGAGGAGAGAGAACTATGCATGGGGGTGGTTAAGCCTGAGAGTATCTCTTATATCAGTGAACTGCGCACTGTGGAGACTTTATAAATTTTCTGAAGAACCCAAGCATGTATGTGCCCCTTGGAAGGGTCTTGGGAGGGTCAGCACTAGGACAGAGGGTAGTGAGAGCCAAAGGAGTTCTTCAGCAGCAACGGGTATTTGACATTTTTTTCCTTTTCTGTAATATATTTCTACCTCACCACATACCCTAAAATGTCTGTACCCCACCACATACCCAACACTGAAGAAGATAGAATGGGAGACAATGTATGTGTGTGTGTGTGTATGTGTGTGTGTGTGTATGAGACTGGTGGGGTGGAGGGAATGGGGACAGAATGAGGGCAACAGAAAGGAACAATAAGATCAGCCTCCTCATTTTGGTTCCTTCATACTGTGTTTGAGCCTGCTTAACTTGAGAGAAAATTCAAATTTCTCAGAGGAAGTGAACTTATTTTACTGGGAGTAATGACAATAAACAGATATGATTATATAGAGATGCTGCAAAAGCATTTCATAAAACAAGTTAGGGAGGGACAGGTTATGTAGCAGTATTGACTGTGTGATTTTATATAAATGCCCTTTATAAATAAATTTACCATGATTTTAAAACCCTTCAATGAAAATTGTTGGCTCTACTCTCAGTGTGCAATGCCATTCCCCATCTGCATCCTCAGTTTCAGCCTGTGACGAGCTCAAAGTAATGCAGTAAAAGTAAAGTGCCATGAAACAGACTTTGGAATCAAGGAGTCAGCAGACCCAGCCCGACCAATGGGAAAGAGCTGTTCATGTTAGAATTTGAAAGAACTGTCTGTGTAGTATTTGAATAACAATAATAGCATCTATTAATCTATTAAATGACATAATACTAGTAGTAGTTTATCATTAAATTATTATTATTATGTCATTTGATTTATTTGCCAAGGCAATAACATCATCAGTAAAACTAGGAAAATTGAAGATGTCCTCTTAAAATCCAAAAAGCCAAACTTCTTCATTCTCAAATTTCATCTACAAAGTAATGTGAAAATGATGTAAAGACTACATTCCTTTGTTATTCAACATGATTTTATTAAGTACCCATTATGTGGCAGGGTCTGTTTTAGGCATTGGGATTCAGCAGCGAAAAAAATAAAATTCCTTTGTCTCATAGAGCTTATATTTTATGTGTATAGGGGAGCTAGGGAAGAGACCGACAATAAACAAAATATAGAAGTAAATTACATAATAGGCTAGAAGGTGATAGATGTTATGAGGAAAAAATAAAGCAAGATTGGGAGATAGAAAGTCTACAGAGAAGTGGTTTACAATTTAAATAGGTTTTTTTCCAGGTAGTAGATGTAAGATTACTTTGCATATGACTGAACACCACAAGAAGGCTAATTACTTTTATTAGATGGGAGAAATCACAAGATAGACACCTGTTTTTCAGGGTGGGCACATGTAATTTTGTAATGAAGAATTTACAAAGGGACAGAGTAGCCTGTTTTAGCACTGTGTACTCATCAAGCATCCCTGCACCCTGGTTTCTGTCTTCCAATGAAGCAGAAAAACTATCATTGGGAGTGGATGCCTCATGGTGCTCAGAAAGGACTTAAGGAAAAGTTTAGAATGGATGACTAAGCTCAGTATAGGTTCATATCTATACTGGTTTTCAAAACATCCATATATTAAATCGTCCATCCATCCATTCATTCTCAATATTTATTGAGTATGTATCATGTCTTCGGCACTTTGATTAAGTGCTAGAATGGCTAGAAAAAGCTTCATGGTATGAGGTGAGAAACCAGCTAACAGAGTTAATTAGGGATTATCTTCTAGAGATTTTAATTTGGTGTTCATTATACTATTTAAGGAAACTATAAATCTCATTTGACATCAGAACAAAAATACAAATGATTCCTTGAAACATGGAGTGATAAATCTGAACATAGTACAAGGCCTTTAGTATAATGGTAAAGATGATGTGCCAGGGCAGACATCTATAGAAAATTTCACAGTATGAAATATATTGTAAAAATGAAACTTAAATGGCAAATAAGCGGAGTTAGTTGTTGAAATTTCCTTTAAACTGTATTGATATAAAAATAATTCCGATTATTTGCTAATAAGAGCCATATTTGAATAGAAATATCTTTACATTTAGAGGAATTTTCAAGATGAACCTGAAAGCTTACTTTAAATGAATCTTCTTCAAATTCCTGTATTTATAGTCATTATGATCTCTTTAAAATTACATATTTTCATCGGAGAAATATTAAATACATTCTCCCTGTAAATATTTAAAAAAAATTTAGATAAAGTAAAAGTCCCAGCTACCTCCTGTGAACTATTTACTGTGACTTGTTTATTTTTCTATGTATTTATTACATATATGTGTACATAATGAATATATAACTCCATTTTGTGTAACTAGTTTTTAAAATAATGTGAGTATTGTTCTACAACTTTCATTTTTATCTTTTTTTACCTTATAGTATGCCTTGGAGATCTTTCCACTTCTGAAAATATAGATATAGCTCAGTCTTTTCAAGAGCTGCATAGCACTCCTTTGTATGACCTTACATAATCATTTTTTTTGTTCATGAATGTCTTAGTTATCTAGTGCTGCTATGACAGAAATACCACAAGTGGGTAGCTTTAGCAGAAATTTACTCTCAGAGTTTAGGAAGCTAGAAATCCGAAATCAGGGTGCCAGCCTAGGGGAAGGCTTTCTCTCTCTGTTGGCTCCGGGGGAAGGTCTTTGTCTCCTTTCAGCATCTATGAACCCAACTTTCCTTGGAAATCCCATGCATCTTGGCATCAGTCTTCCCTTGGGTCTAGGAGGTTCTCAGCGTAGGGATTCTGGGTCCAAAGGACACCGTCTGCTCCTGGCTCTTCTTTCTTGGTGGTAGGAGGTTCCCCTCTCTCTGCTCACTTCTTTCTCCTTTTATCTCTTGTAAGATAAAAGGTGATGCAGGGCACACACCAGAGAAACACCCCTTACATTGGATCAGGGCTGTGACCTGAGTACGGGTGTTGCATCCCACCCTAATTCCCTTACAACTGATTGACTGATCACATCAGATCACATCATGGGAGATGATTACATCATTACATGACTGCCAAATTACATCACTACATGACTGTCAAACCACTAAGACTCATGGCCCAGCCAAGTGGATACATATTTTTTGGGGACACAATTCAATCCATGACAATGAGCATTTAGATTGTTTCCAATTTTTTAGTGTCACAATGTCACAGTAAACGTCACTGTACATGCCTTCTTTGGCACACATATAGGTATTTCTTTAGAGAAGATATTGAAGAATACAATTTCTGGGTGACAGGGTAATCATATTTTAACTTATAATGGTACTGAAAAATTGTTTCCTAATGGGAGTGTGCCAATTTACATTTCTACCAGTAGCTTATGACTATATCAGATTTCCCACACACCCACCAACATTTAGTGGTATCAAATTTTAAAGTGTTTTTATAAATTTCTATGATTTTTTTTTTGATTGATTTGTATGAGCTCTTTATCTATTTTGGGAAATAATCTTTTCCCCATTATAAAGACTGAAAATATATTCTTTCCATCTGTCATTTATTCTGAACTGTAATTCCTTCTCTGTTATATAGGTTGAAAATACATTCTCCCGATATGTAGCTTTTTCCCGCCAATTTCTAAAAGTTTTAAATTTTGGCATAGTCAAAATTATCCCCTGAAATCTTCTTTAAACCAAATAATAGTTTAGTTTAATTGGTAAAGAATGTCTGCCTTGAGCACTGTGCTTTAAAAAAAAAACAAAACTATTTGGGATCAGATTGACAACAACTCAAAAGGTTAGACGGGAAGCTTAATTGGCAGTGAGTTTATGTAAATGACAGAGGAACAATTCAGAAAAGGAGAGTGAGAATGGTTGCACAACTTGAAAAATGTGATCAATGTCTCTGAGTCATAAATGTAGAAGTTGTTGAATTGGTGTATATTTTGTGAGTATATTTTTAACAATTAAAAAAAAAAGAGAATAAAATCAACCATCGTTTTACTCCCTAAAAAAAAAAGTCAGTCATTTTCTTTATGCTTTCTATGTTTTCTACATTGTTTAAAAAAGACTCTCTTATCCCAAAGTTATAAGAATGATTGCCTATTTTTCTTATAATGTATTTATGGTTTGATTTTTACCTTTATATCTTTAATCCACGTGAAATTTGTTTTATGAAAATGGTGTAAGGTAAGGATTCAACTTTATTTTTTCTGTCCCAATTTATAACCTACTCTTTCCATTCCCCGCCCAGTTGTTTACCACCATTATAAATTATTGTATATTAATCTATATTTGGGCCCATGGCTGGGCTCTATTCTCTTACAATAATCCATTTTTCTCTTCTTGCTTCAATACCATCATCTTTAATTCCTATTTCCTTCTGACTTTACAGTGCCTACCACTCTCCATGTTAATATTCAGCAAACTAAATATCATGTTTCCAAGAAAGGATCCTGGCATATAGTAAGAGTTAAACTGATATTTACTGAATATTTTTAAACTTTGAGTTGCCTTTAGCAGAATGAAAAAGTAATGTATTTGGTAAGATAAATTGAGTTCTTTATTTTTTCTTCTTCAGCCTCTCATCTTTGAAAGTAAGTTCATGCCCTAAATTGATCCTATTTAGTGTTGGAGGGTGGGGTAAAAATCTGATTTTTTATTTATTTGATATATGCTATTGCCATTTAAGTCATTTTAACCCCATAGCATTTAGCGTTGATATTACTGAAACATTTTAAAATGTATGATCAAATTTTTATTTCAAATATTGCTTAAAGGTAGAATATGGAAAAACTATAATTTCTTAGTTCAAGTTATACATACCTTTTCTTATCTGAGTTTTTCTATAGATTTGGCAAAACTCTTGGCTTATGAAATCTTTTTGAATAAATTAAACCTTAATTACAAGAGAGTAAATGTTCTCATATATAGGATATCACATGAAGCATCAAACATCTTAGGTAATCAAGGCATATTATCCAATAATTGGAATTAGACAGAGTCCAGTATAAGAGGAAATACTGGATAAATAACATCTTTCAACTTCTAAATAATAATAGTCTGTGGTTTAAAATGGAGGGCTCTTTCTTGGACCACACTGCTCCTTGATGAGACTTTACCTCAGAAGTATTCCATCTGATTTCTCATGTTGAAGCATTAATATGCCCTCTTTAAACCTGAAGTGAGATGCTATTCATTTATTGAGTGCCTTCCAGGAAGGTGCTTTTCTAGGCACTGAAGATGCAGCAATGCACAAAAATGACAAAGTTTTTGTGCTCATGGAACTTATAGTGTGAGATGTAGGGAGATAGACAATAAGCAAATGTTTGGATAAAAGTAGGAATAGTCAGGTGGTGATAAGTGCTATGAATAAAAAATAAAGCAGGGTCAGGAGGCTGGACTGTGATGGGATGGGGTTATTCTGAGTAGAGATCCAGCAGGAAGCTGGGCCATAGCAGTTGACAAGTTCTTCTTTTGCTTCAGTAACATAAAAGTGGGAAGAGAATTTTGATTTAACAAGCCTATCTTTCAACTTATTTTGAACAATTTTCTTCTCTCTCATACATGCAGTCAAGGATTAATATTATATAATATTAGTTATAAAAGAGTCCTTGAAAAATCTTTTAGTTCAATTCTCTCATTTCAATAATCAGACAATAAAAGCTTGTAAAAGTAAAATCTCTCGTCCTAGATTAGAAAATTAGTTAATAGTCTAGCTAGGGCTTAAAGTTTAGGTTTTCTCGCCGGCTGTCGAGAAGAAGGAGAGGGTGATAGAAAAATTAAACTGGCATTTCCAAAGATTACTGTGTAGTTCTGATGAACAGCAGTGAGGACCATTTGCCTTAGTGAAGGTTACCAAGGAAGATGACGGACTAGGACAGAGATAATTTATATAATTCTGTCATTATTGTTTTTAAGCAAAAAAAAAAAAAAAAGATATCTAGAAGAGAAATGATAAACCACACAAAATCAACATGTAACCAAATAATGAAGAGAAATCAAAGTGAGAATCAATGGCCAATTAAGTGAACATTTTTAGTCAATACTAAAAATAGTGTTTAGCTTTGCTATTTGCGTTGTTGCTTAAATAAGAAAACAATAATTTGGCATGAGAAAGCAAGGGTTCGAAATACAGACTCAACTAATTCAAATATTGTGACACTAAGAAATTAATCTCACATCTATTTGACTAAAGAAACAATTCCGTAAATTATGTGTTCATAGGACTATAAGCCTAACACATTATCTTTTGTGTTCTTTTACTAGTCCCTGGCAAAGTGGCAAACAGCATGTCTTTGAATTGCAGGTCCCTAGATTCACTTGTTTTTCTACCTGCTACTTAGAATCAGAGTGACCTTGGTCAAGACACCCAGCCTTTATAAGCCTCAGTCTTCTCTCCCTTAAAATATGGCCAATATGTCATTCCTCACAGAACTGTTGAGAGGACTTAATAGATCATGTGCATACAAGATAGAAAGCAGAACAGAGCTTACCAAGCCATGATCTTTTCAATCACCTCATATGTATGTGAAAGCTGGACAATAAAAAAGAACAACTGAAGCATTCAAATCGTGGTGTTGATGAAGATTATTGAGTATACCTGTGGACATCCAGAAGAACGAACGATCAATCTTAGAAGAACTATATCCAGAATGCTCCTTAGAAGAGATAATGGTGAGACTTTAGCTTGTTTACTTTGGACACATCATCAGGAAAGACCAACCACTTGAAAAGGAAATCATATTTGGTAAAGCAGAGGGTCAGCGAAAACAAGGGAAACCCTCAGTGATTTGATTGATCCAAAAGTCACAACAATGGACCCAAACATATTAGTGATCATGAAGATGGAGCAATGTTTCTTTCCATTATACATAAGTTCACCATGAGTTGGAGATGACTTGATGGCAACTAACAATGACAACAAGGGGCTGGGGGAAGAGAAGGACGGGGAGTGATCAATGGGTATAGGGTTTCTGTTTAGGATGATGAAAATTTTGGAAATAGAATACTGGTAATGGTTATACAACATCATGAATTACTTAACACCATTGATTTTACATTTAAAAAATGATTACACTGGCAAATTTTATGTTATGTATATTTTACCACAATAAAACACACACACACACACACACACACAAACCACACTGTAAATTAGGGAAGCATATATTAACTTGGTTAAACAAATATAGGCATTCATTATGCATAAAGGTTTATAGAGTTTATTCAGAAGTTAACTTATTCAAAGCATCCTCTAACCTGTACTATCATTTCATTATTTTCTTAGTGGATTCATATTCAAGGCCACCCCTGTAATTATATTAGGACTATGCAACTTCTGGAGCCCTAGTGGCGCAGTGGTTAAGAGCTAAACTGCTAACCAAAAGGTTGGCAGTTTGAATCCACCAGTAGCTCCTTGGAAATCCTATGGAGCAGTTCCACTCTGTCCTATAGGGTCACTATGAGTCGAAATCGACTTGACTGCAATAGGTTATGCAACTTCTGGAAGCCTTGGTGGCACAGTGTTCAAGCATTTGGCTACTAATTGAAAGGTCAGCAGTTTGAACCCACCAGCTGCTCCATAGGAAAATGATGTGGCAGTCTGCTTGCATAAAGGTCACAGACTTGGAAACCTTGTGGGGCAGTTCTAGTCTGTCCGATATGGTGACTATGAGTTGGAACCGATTTGATGGCAGTGAGTTTGGTTTTTTTTTTTTTTTTTTAAGACAATCTCTGGTGAAAATTGTGAGGTCAGAGAAATTTGTTTCCATCCTCCCTCAAACAATTTTGATGTTTAATTTTTCCTTCTCAGATCCTATAAAATGGACATAGGACACAGACTGTCTGTTCAAAGTCTCTTGAACATCAATACCCAGTAAGTGCTGCTCAGTAACTTGAAATTATCTATCTCCTACCTTCTGAGAGTTGGAAATGAATTTGCCTTATTTTGTTTGCTTTTTTTTTGAACCTCTTACCCAGCAGGTTTTCTCTGTTTTCTTTGGATTGTTATTTGTACTGTCTCTAGACTCTCCTATGGCTTTTACAAATTATTATTATTACCAGAGCTCTCTGATGAAGGCAGCTTCTGATTTTCCCTTACCTGTAATTCATCTTAGTGCTCCCAGAGGCTTCGACAATATGCAGGCTTAGACTAAACAGTAGCTGAAAATTTCATTTTAAGTAATATCAAATATAATTTTAGATTATAAGTTTATATCAAAGTTTGCATTTAAGTTCTGCTGCTTTCATGCAATCTGAAAATAGTTTACCCAAAAACTTTTCCAGATATGGGAATGCTTAACAAATCGTCAGTAACAGTCCTTGATAGTCATGACATGATAGTCATTGTTCTTTTAAAAAACAGAAAATTACTGGTTTAAATCACTCCATTCCCTTCTCTGTCATAGCAATCCTTCAAATATGCATAAAGTGGACTTCAGAATAATGTGATGGAAATACAAATCTTGAAAAGTTGAATTCTAGGGCAAGGATCATATCTTACACTTCTTTTTTTTATTAAGGACATTCCATGTACATAGTAGTTAGTTAGTCAATTCTTAATGAATTTAAGTAAATAGAAAGAACAGGAAAAGACTTTGGTAGCTGGGGATGGGAGAGTATACCAGAAATAGAAGTACTTTCAGGTCTGAAAAACCAGAGATGTATAAGCCATGTGATTTTAAAATGAATCAAAAGTCAGACTATTAAGCCAATGCTGTATTCCATGGGGAAATTGGGATCTGAAAGATTTGCTCAGCAAAGCTAGCTGAGTTCACGTGTTGGTGGAAGCAGAACCCAGTGTTCCCTGATGGAGTTAGAAGAGGGGAGGAAATGGCTGAGAAAAACTTCAGAGAAGGCTGGGAGTCAGAGGGTCCTAACAACAAAGATAATGGATGAGTGAGAATGCAAAGTGACTACTGTATTAGGAATAAAAATGAACGCACAGCAGGAGGAAACATGACAGCAAACTGAGTGAAGGGTAGAGATAGGCCTTGTAGCCTCTCTTCTATACTTCTTACTTGGACATCTAAAAGGTCAGAGGCATCTGTATTCTAGGATGTATTTTGATGATAAAGGTGGATGGGGCCATTCTGTAGGTGTAGAATGCCAGAATAGGATTGAGAGAACTGAGACAAAGACTGGAATACAAAGCTTGGAACTAAAGTCTGGCCTTAGGGCAGGGCAAAGAGGATAAGGAATGTTAAGAATTATTTTAGAAAGATGTAAGCTTTCTAAGACTTCTAATCCTTACTGAAGGCAAATAGTTTAACATTAGTTAGATAAGACCACTCGGACATATATTTTTAAAGAGAATTCCTACCATAAATAATATATTATTAAAAAATGAAAGCAGTTTCATATTTCCTGAGAATTCAACATTTTCATATTCTGAAATGTTCACAGGCATGAAGGATTGGGCCATATACGAAGGAGACTATCTCTGCTTTTAAAAGAAGTACAAGCAATTCACATAGTTATGGAAATGCTATTCTTACTGGCCTATGCAAAGGCCAGGAGCAGGGCATCGCCAATAAGAAAGTGAATTATAGGAAAAGCAAATGGGAGGCTTTTGATCTACCTAGAATTTCACAACATAACAAACATGGCATCAGAGAAAACATTTACATTACTAGGGCACTGTTGTTGTTAAGTGCCATCAAGTCAATTCCACTCATAGCAACCCTGTGTACAATAGAACAAAACACTGCCTGGTCCTGTGCCATCCTCACGATCATTGTTATGCTTGAGCCCATTGTTGTAGCCACTGTGTCAATCCATCCTGTTGAGGGTCTTCCTCTTTTTCACTGATCCTCCACTTTACTAAGCATGATGTCCTTCTCCAGGGACTGGTTGCTCCTTATAACATGTCCAAAGTACGTGAGACAAGTCTGGCTTCTAAGGAGCATTCTTGCTGTACTTCTTCCAAGACAAATTTGTTCTCTTGGCAGTCCATGGTATATTCGGTATTCTTTGCCAACACCACAGCTCAAAGGCATCAATGCTTCTTCTATCTTCCTTATTCATTGTCCAGCTTGCACACGCAATGAGGCGATTGAAACCACTATGGCCTGGGTCAGGCGCTCCTTAGTCTTTAAAGTGATATCTTTGCTTTTTAACACTTTAAAGAGGTCTTTTGCAGCAGATTTGCCCAGTGCAATGCTTTGTTTGATTTCTTGACTGCTGCTTCTGTGGGTATTGATTGTGAATCTAAGTAAAATTAAATCCTTGATGAATTTTTTCTTCTTTTTTCATGATATTGCTTATTGGTCCAGTTGTGAAGATTTTTGTTTTCTTTATGTTGAGGTGTAATCCATACTGAAGGGTGTGGTCTTTGATCTTCATCAGTAAATGCTTCAAGTCCTCTTCACTTTCAGCAAGAAAGGTTGTGTCATCTGCATAATGAAGGTTGTTAATGAGTCTTCCTCCAATCCTGATGCCTTGTTCTTGTTCATATAGTCCAGTTTCTTGTATTATTTGCTCAGCATACTGATTGAATAAGTACTGTGAAAGGATACAACCCTGCTGCACACCTTTCTTGACTTTAAACCATGCAGTATCCCCTTGTTGTGTTGGAACGGCTGCCTCTTGATCCATGCATAGGTTCCTCATGAGCACAATTAAGTGTTCTGGAATTCCCATTTTTCACAATGTTATCCATAATTTGTTGTGATCCACACAAATGCCTTTGCATAGTCAATAAAACAGAGGTAAACACCTTTCTTGTATTCTCTGCTCTCAGCCAGGATCCATCTGACATCAGCAATGATATCCCTGATTCCAGGTCCTTTTCTGAATCCGGCTTGAATTTCTGGCTTTCCCTATTGATGTACCGCTGCAACCGTATTTGAATGATATTCAGCAAATTTTTACTTGAGTGTGATATTAATGATATTTTTAGAAAATTTCTGCATTCAGTTGGATCACCTTTCTTTGGAATAGGCATAAATATAGATCTCTTCCAGTGGATTAGTCAGGTAGCTGTCTTCCCAATTTCTTGCCATAGCTGAGTGAGCACCTCCATCATTGCATCCGTCTGTTGAAACATCTCAATTGATATTCCATCAGTTCCTGGAGCCTTATTTTTCACCAATGTCTTCAGTGCAGCTTGGACTTCAGTACCATCGGTTCTTGATCATATGCTATCTCCTGAAATGATTGAACGTTGACCAGTTCTTTTTGGTACAGTGACTCTGTGTATTCCTTCCATCTTTTTTTGATGCATCCTGCGTCTTTCAGTATTTTGCCCATAGAATCCTTCACTATTTCAACTTGAGGCTTAAATTTTTCTTCAGTTCTTTCAGGTTGAGAAATGCCTAGCATGTTCTTTCTTTTTGGGTTTCTAACTCCAGGTCTTTGCACGTGTCATTATAATACTTTACTTTGTCTTCTCAAGCCCCTTTGAAATCTTCTGTTCAACTCTTGTACTTCATCATTTCTTTCCTTCAATTTAGCTACTCGACAAATTTCAGAGCCTCTTCTAATGAGCAAATTTCAGTCTCTTCTAACATCCATTTTGGTCTTTTCTTTCTTTTCTGTCTTTAATGACCTCTTGCTTTCTTCATGTATGATGTCCTTGATGTCATTCCACAACTCATTTGGTCTTCGGTCATTAGTGTTCAGTGAGTCAAATCTGTTCTTGAGATGGTCTCTAAATTCAGGTGGTATACACTCAAGGTCATACTTTGGCTCTCGTGGACCTGTTCTACTTTTCTTCAGTTTCAGCTTGAACTGGCATATGAGCAACTGATGGTCTGTTCTGCAGTCAGCCCCTGACCTTGTTCTGACTGATGATATTGAGCTTTTCTATCTTCTTTTTCCACAGATATAGTCAATATGATTCCTATGTATTCCATCTGGCAAGAGCCACATGTATAGTCATCTTTTATGTTGGTGAAAAAGGTATCGACATTGAAGAAGTCGTTGGTCTTGCAAAATTCAATCATGCGATCTCTGGCATTGTTTCTATCAGCAAGCCCTTATTTTCCAACTACCGATCCTTCTTCTGTGTTTCCAACTTTTGCATTCCAATCACCAGTAATTATCAATTCATCCTGATTGCATGTTCAGTCAATTTCAGACTGCAGAAGTTGGTAAAAATGTTCAGCTTCTTCATCTTTGGCCTGAGTGGTTGGTGTGTAAATTTGAATAATGGTCATATTAACTGGTCTTCCCTGTAGATGTATGGATATTATCCTATCACTGACAGCATTGTACTTCAGGATAGATCTTGAAATGTTCTTTTTGATGGTGAACGCAATGTCATTCCTCTTCAAGTTGTCGTTCCTGGCATAGTAGACCATATGATTGTCCGATTCAAAATGACCAATACCGGTCCATTTCAGCTCACTAATGCCTAGGATGTTGATGTTTATGTGTTTCATTTCATTTTTGACAGCTTCCAAATTTCCTAGATTCATACTTTGTAAATTCTATGTTCTGATTATTAATGGATGTTTGCAGCTATTCTCATTTTGAGTCATGTTACATCAGTAAATGAAAGTCCTGAACACTTGACTCCATCCATGTCATGAAGGTCGATTCTACTTTGAGGAAGTAGCTCTTCCCCAGTCATCTTTTGAGTGCCTTCCAACCTGAGGGGCTCATCTTCCAGCACTATATCAGACACTGTTCCACTGCTATTCATAAGGTTTTCACTGACTAATTCTTTTCAGAAGTAGACTACCAGGTCTTCCTAGTCTGTCTTAGTCTGGAAGCTCAACTGAAACCTATCTGCCATGGATGACCCTGCTGGTATTTGAATACCAGTGGCATCGCTTCCAGTATCACAGCAACATGCAATCCCCCACAATATGACAAACTTAAAGATGCGTGGTGGAACGAGGGCACTAGGGAAATAATTTAATTTACATTATTCACATGTGCTATGATTTCTAGCTCCTAGAACTATACTTTTCTTCACAGATATTAAGGTCTGTTTTTCCTGTATCACAACCCACTCTTTTAGTCATTATTTTTCTGATGATTTAGTCAAACAAAATTACTTTTGACTGAATATAGGTGGAAAAATTTCTGGTCTAGATAAATACCAATTTGTCTGAACAGATAAGAAATGGAAGGCATTGCTGATATTTAATTTTCTATACTTTTGTACTTTTCTTTCATGTACTTAAAACAATTATGTCCTAGTGTAGTCACTGGACCAATGCTCCAACAGATATTAAAACAAAAATTTTATTGAAGGAATAATTTCATTTCCATGGGAGAACACATGACATTTAAATAGGCTGCAACAGCGTGTTCTGCTTTGCAGGCAGAACAAAGAGGTATTTAACAGGCAGTATAAGCAAGTGGAACAAGTTTACTTCAAAGAAGTTTCAGAGGAAGGGAGGAAGATTTACAAGGGGTGATAAACTACAAACTTTGTTAATATCAATTTCTAGCCTAACACAAATCTCTCATTCTTGATACAATTTGTCTAAGGCAATATTTCTAAAATAAAATGTATAAAGATTCTTGATATGGAGGTTTAGTGATGTACTGCAGTCTGAAAAAAAACCAAACCTATTGCTGTCGAGTCGATTCCGACTCATAGTGACCCTATTGCAGTCTGAGTCAACTTAACTGGAGTCCTTCATATAAAGTAGACCATTAGTTAGGAGAGAGTAAAGATTAGATCAGTTCTAAATCTAAGACTTTTGAAATGTAGAAGATGCTTCTACAGCTAAAGGTGGAAGGAGTAAAGCCCAGTCTTCTGCTGGGGAAATTCCCTGACAATAGTTAAGACAGTAAGTTTATTTACAAAAGCTGAGGCCCTAATCTCTGCAGTCCAAACTTTTACGACTGTGATCTGCCTCTTTAGTCTAATAAACTTAATTTCTGTCTATTTACCAATTTATGAAAACCTAGTAGATGGCAGTGGAAAAATCTCAATGAGTAAAAATTAATTTGGGAATGAGAACCAGGATAAAGTTGAAAGCTATTTGTAGGTTCTCACTTTATTTAACATATCAGGAGGTGCCTTCTTGGAGGCAAGCTGTGTAAACAAATGGCCATTGTTTTTCAAATAGTAAAACCTTGACAAAGGACAAATGTTTTTTAAGAAGGGTAGAAATGAAATTCTCAGATTAATTCAGAATAAAACTCATTGCCGTTGAGTCGAATATGACTCATAGCAATCCTAAATGAAGTGTCTAATTTTAGTTCCGAAATCACCTAATCCAGATATGCCTGCATCTCAGATTTTAAAAATCCATACACAATTATATATTTAAAAGCATTGTTTATTGTAGATGTATCAAATACAACTGTTTGAAGAAATGACTGGGTTTCTGTAGCAGCAACAATATACATTTAATCATAAGCTACTGAACATCAGAAATAATTGCTTCCTAATGTAATTGAATCTCATTTTTGTTAGAATGGAAGATATTTTGATTAGTACAAGATACAATTACTTCAGTTATTAGACATCTGATAAGGTCAACTCATGCTCTTAAATATGAAACAGCTTAAACGTCTAACCAGGTGACATACATTTCATTACACAGCCTGCCCTTAAATAAATACAAAAATGCATCCATTAAAGGAACATTGTACACAATGGGATGAAATCAAGTTACCTTCTTGCATCTTCTTTATGCTATTACAATTATTCTCAGAGGAAACCTCAAATGAAGTGATTAATGTGAATGGGAATTTTTTGGGTTATTTATATATGTCTATGTTGTGCTAGCAAACCTCTAAAACTGAGGCACTTGGCATAATAAAATGGCTGACATAAAATCTGAATCAAAACTCCATTTTGTTATAAACTCCTGTTTTTTCTGCATTCCTGAGAACATAAACTTAACTGCTTCCTATTCATATGCATATGGCCTTGGGCCACTGGCTAGGTGGGACCAGAAGACCCTGGCTCCCTATCAATCATTTTGTTTAACCATCCTGGCTCTTGCCCCAAGCCATTCTTAGTAAATAAGGGTGGAGATCAGGAATGTGATTGTAGGAGAACAAGTTCACTCAAGATATTCCAGGAAGAAGGTAGTTGAAAATAGAGTTGTTGATGACTTACCCACATAGTGACCATGGACTATCACACACTCTCCTTCCCCATCTTTATGATAAAAACACACCTCTCCCTCCATGCTTGGGAGCACTTGGTAGATTCCTCTCTGCCCTGTGTTTCCTCAGTTCATGAATCTCTTTGCTTTTGCTTTAACAAGGTGAGCTTTTTAACTCTTAGACAATGCTAACACACTGTGTGGGAGATGTAGCTTCCATTTCCTTTATTGAAAGAACACAGGCAATATGAATTATTGATTTGTGTCATAAATGTACTCAGAAAGTATAGTCCTAGTGATAGTTACAATCAAGTCCCTAAGAAGACGAAAACCTGACCAGTATTAATATTAGTGCTTGGTTTCAAATATTTTTTTTAGAGAAATGGACACTTTTTAGTGTAGTCCATTTTGATCTCTCTGTTCCTCTATGTAAAAAGCATTTAGGAATGAAATTGGCACACCAACGTTCATTGCAGCACGTTTCACAATAGTCAAAAGGTGTAAACAACCAAAGTTTCCATCAACAGATGAATGGATAAACAAAATGTGCTATATACATGGAATGAAGTGTTATACAGCCATAAGAGAAATGAAGTTCTGATGCATGTCACAACGTGCATGAACCTTGAAAACACTATGCTGAGTGAAATAAGTCAGATGCAAAAGGACAAATACTATACAGTCTCAAGTATATGAAATAAGCAAATATATAGAAAACAAAGATTATTAATGGTTACCAGGAGGGAAAGAGTGAGAATTTTTATTTGGAGGCATTGAGTTTATGTTAATGGAGGTGGAAGATTTTGGAAAAGGATAGTGATAATGGTGGCACAACATGAAAAATGTAATCAATGTTGTTGAATTGTGAATGTGGAAATTGTTGTGTTGTTGAATATTTTGGTACGTATATTTTCACCACAATTAAAAAAAAAGCATTTAGGAATAAGACCAAATATGGTATAGAACTACAATTCTTTCAAAGTAAAATAAAATTTCATAGACTTCAAATTGTTGGTGTTCTTTGCTATGAGAAGAATGAAGTGGATTGAACTGTGTCCCCCCAAAATGTGTGTCAACTTGGCTGGGCCAGGATTCCCAGTATTGTGTGATTGTCCACCATTTTGTCATCTGATGTGATTTTCCTATGTGTTGTAAATCCTACCTCTATGATGTTATTGAGGCAAGATTAGAGGCAGTTATGTTAATGTGGCAGGACTTAATCTACAAGATTAGGTTGTATCTTGAGTCCATCTCTTTTGAGATATAAAAGAAAGAAGCGAGCAGAGAAGGAGGAACTCATACCACCAAGAAAGCAGTGCCAGGAGCAGAGTCTGTCCTTTGGACCCAGGTTTCCTGCACTGAGAAGCTCCTAGACCAGGGGAAGATTGATGACAAGGACCTTCCTCCAGAGCTGGCAGAAAGAAAGCCTTCCCCTGGAGCTGGCACCCTGAATTTGGACTTCTAGCCTCCCAGACTGTGAGAGAATAAACTTGTGTTTGTTAAAGCCATCCACTGGTGGTATTTCTGTTAGAGCAGCACTAGATAACTAAGACACTATGTTTCTGACTAAAAGGAATTAGGGTAGTAAGGGCTGATTGATTTATCCTGCAACACTGAATAAGTTCACTGTGTGGGCCAGGATGTGTGTCCTGGGGACCCAAAGCTGAATAAGATGGATCCATAAACTTTAAGGAGCTGTCAATCGGGTAGCAATTATACAAAAATTTGTAATATATCTTAAGTATAAGAAAATGTTGAAATTAATTATTTTTGTAAAAAAGAGTAATCATGTTACTTACTTTGTAGAATTATAGGGAACACTCTATTTCTAGATATTTGTGTATTAATTGGAGCACATATATATACAGATTCATATACATTTTTGTATATGTTTTCTTGTTTTTCGTCAGAACTTGGCTACATACTTATTCTCAAAATGTACAAAAGACTTGATGACCTATAAGTGAAGGTTTATAAGATACGTGGATAGCAAATGACAGCATATCTGAGTATGTCTTTAAATATACAGTGAAACCTGTTAGAGCCGGAACTTGATGGGACTGCCTTGTTTTTCCAGGCCTTGCAAGTTTTCCACCTTTGACAGGGTGTAGTCTTAACCACTTTTCTTTCATTCTCTATTAGTGGAAAATATTTGAGGTTTCCTTCTCTGACAGGTTCCCACCTCACACAGTGTTATGCATGCTTTCTATAGGCTCTCAAACTACATCTGATTCTGTAATGTTCTTAAAATGCTTATGTGTAAGTCACTGTTATGTATGCTTCTATAATGCTTTTACACTGTTATGATGTTTTTATGATTTTAAACACCTATGTATAAGTCACTTATAATGTGAAGTTCTAAGTAGAGAATTTCTGAACTTAGAAACATATATATTTCTATAATGCTCTCTAGTCATTAACTATTAGTTTTTAGAGAGTTGTTCTAACCTTGAAAATAACTCGATAGAAGTATGTGAAGTAGATCATAAATAACTTTCTGCAGTTGGGCTGTGCGCCTGCACTCTGTGATAAAGGAATGTAACATTAATCAAATCCTCATAAATTAACAAAAATAAATGTCACTAAACAGTTCCCATAATTTTTAATGAATTAACTTGGCCTTGAAACATTCAGTAAACAGGAATTTAAATATGTCCTACAATACTTCTTTAACTGACAATGAAACATACCAGTTATAGTTGAACATGACAGCACACAGAGTACACAAAATCGTGGATTTCTGCTCATTTTTGGAAAAGAAGTCAGAAGCGAAAGGTCTCTCTGGCTCTCTGTCTGAAGACTGAGAAGCCTGCTGAGATACTGCTCACCACAACCGACCTTGGACCCTAGCTACAGGGGACCTCCTCTGAGTTGGAGGGGTGGTCAAGTCTCCTTCCTGAGACCACTTGTTAAAAATAAAAGTCTGAAGTCTACAGATTTGGACTCTAACATTTAAACTTACATTGTAATTGTTAATTCTGATTCTCCAATGCTAAATGAATGGCTTGAGGTCTTACTTGCACGCCTGACTGTGACTACCTTGCAATAAACTAAATGAGTTTATGCATGACAGTCCTAAGTATTTATTTATTCTTAAGATAAAATCCTCCAGGACACACAGGTTCCAGCTGTTGCAGGTTTTACTGTATAAAGAAATTGAAAACCAATAGAACTAAGAGTGTGCAGTTAGATGATGAAATGCATTAATAGCAATAAGTAATTAGAAAAAATAATTGGTAGAAATATCCTATGCACAATAGCACAAAACTATAAAATTATAGAATGTTTCTGAGCAGGGAGTAAAATTTTACAACTTTTCTGTTGAACATAAAGCTGAGCAGATTAAATGGAGACATGTCCCATGTTTCTGAATGGGAAGACTAAATATAATATAGATGTAAATTGTGTCTGAGTTAAATAATAAGCTAAATGCAAATAGTAATGAGGATTATATAGAACTTCAAGCTGGTTGTAAAATTCATTTCAAAGAGTAAGTAACAGAAAACACATTTGAAACATACTGTTATATATTAAAACATACTAGTTAACTGGTATCAGTGCGGGAATAACAAAATAAATGATTGAACCATAATAAAGAGCCCCAAAATACATCCATATGTATTTGAAATTTAATATATAATAATATGGCACTTAAAATCGACAAAGAAACCATAGATTGAAGATAATATCAAACAAAAGCAAACCTTATTAATAACTTTTGTATAATTAATGAATAGGACCAAAAAGTGAATATCATGGCTTAGCCAGTCTTCCATCTGAACTGACATATTTTTGTGGGCTGTCTTTTCTAGCCAAGACGGCCAAAAATCACAGATAAAAATAAAGTTAGAACCAGATCTTTGATGAGTTCTGTCACAAAGTGTTAAGCCAAGATTTTCAAAGTATGAACATATATTTAGTCATTAAATATCACTTAAGGGAGAATAAACAAAAGTTTTTGGTACTGGTTATGAATAACTGTTTGTAAGTGCTGATAATCCAATTCACTGCATATAGAAAAACAGTTTCCTACCTCACACTGAACACAAAAATAAATGACAAATTGATTAAAAACATAATATTCTTTAAAATATTAAGAATTAAAAACAAATATAGGGACTATTTTTATAATATTGCAGTAGGAAAGCCTTCCTAAATCAAACACAGATTCAGAAGCCACAGAAGAAAGACTGACATATATGACTATATAACTTAAAAATGTCTCTGTGACAAATAAAACCATAATACCAAAAAATTAAAACATAAAGGACAGTTTGGGAGAAAATATCTGCACTACATATAACCCAGGGATAACACTCATACATAAGAATTTTTACAAAATCATGTTGAAGAGTAGTAAAAGATGCCAGTGAAAGAAATGTAGAATATAGAGTTTATACATGGTCAATGAATGCTATTTTAATAGTTGTCATGATGTTTTCAATGGAGAATAAAATTAAAAGTATATCTCAACTCTCCTTTTCTCTTTAAATGTTTGAGTATTCCTCTTTTCGCCATGTGCTTACCAGCGTGCATCTATATGAATCTTCAATTTTACTCTTCTATTTTTATACCCTGACACATATAAAATATCTGTTTCCCTAAATCCCGATTCATATGTTATTTTTCTAGCACTTCTTCTCCTCACTGCAGAAGAGTGCTCAAAAATCGAACTTTCATAAGCCTGCTATTATAAAATATCTATTTATAGGTAAGCAACTGGCAGAGTTACCATAGAAACTAAAACAGTAATCAATTAAAAAACCATGAAAGTGTAAGTGAAGACGTGAGTATTATAAATAGAAAAAAATACAATACAAAATCCTCCATAATTATTAAAAAAAATGAAGATAATTTTTCCAAAGGATGATAACAGAAGGAAAGAGTTTACAATTACGGTTTATCAACTAGCGTAAATTTGTACAACTGTAATGAAGCTAGGCATGCTCTCATTTCAAGATACTGTCTCAAAATCAGCTATTTTAAGAAAACTGGGTAAATATGAAACTCCAGTATAATTTGAGAGGGAATCCTGGTGTCCCAGTGGTTAAAAGTTCAGCTGCTAACTAAAAGGTCGGCAGTTCGAACCCACCAGCTGCTCCTTGGAAACCCTATGGGGCAGTTCCACTCTACCCTATGGGGTCGCGCTGAGTCAGAATTGACTCCACGGCAATGGATTTGTTGTTTTGGTTTACGTGTTAGAGCAAACAGCAATTATTCCTCTCTGTAAATCCCTAGTATTAGATCTACCTGAAATGTGATGCCCAAATCACTTGATTTGACAGATAACTTGACCCAAACTTACTCCTTCTACAAACAACCATCACACAAACTTGCTGTTGAATCCACTGGGTGAAATTGAGGAGAGTCCAGGAATCAGTAGATGGTCGTCAAAGTGACAAAATCTCCTGAGAATTGGTTACACAGGTATTTTCAGCTGGCTAATTTGGTGCTGTATTGTAAACGTTACTGAACTCATGATTATGACTAGCTGATAAGATGGTAGTAAGATAATTCTGTTGGGAATGGAGTTTTGTTTTCCCTTTTTAAATCATGCTTAAATTAATAAAAAGAAAAAGACAAGAAAGCAAGTCCTCCATTGATAAATGCTAATGTGAATGGAGTTTTTTCAGCTGGGCGCGTTCAGTGCCATAAAATGGCAGTTGTGTGAAAGGAACTTGAGAGCGTCAAGATCCTCTATTTAACAATCAGTCGCAGTTACATCCTTGTTAGGGGTTGAACTGTGTCCTCCGAAAAGATATATTGGACTCCTAACTCAATTTTCCTATGAATGTGAACTTGTTTGAAAATAGGGGTTTTCTTTTGTTATAAGTTAGGTTAATAAGGTTATATCTAAGTAGAGTGAGTCCTAATCACCTCTGAGTGGGGTCTGATAAAAGGGGAGAACAGACCTGGAGACTGTCACACAGGAGGAATGTGCCACGGAAAGATACATTTATAAGCCAAGAAACATCAAGAGACACCTGGGTCTATTAGGAGCTAGAAGAGACAAGGAAAGATCTTCCCCTACAGCAGAGAGAGAGCATGGCCTTGCTCATGCCCTGAATTTAGACTTCTAGCATCCAGAACTGTGAGACAATATATTTCTGTTCCTTAAAGCCACCCACTCTGTGCTATTTTGTCATGGAAGCCCTAGGAAGCTAAGACACCTCCTAAGTTCCAAGGCAAATTGCAGTTTAACCTCACATAAACAGATATGAATAACTGTATATTTTTTTCCCCAGACAACAAAGGATGTTTATACTTTACCAGCCAGCACAAAGTAATTCATTTTTTCTGTGAATATTCTCTTGTTTAATTAAAGGTTTTCAAAGTTGGCTTGCAAAAACCAGTGACTGTTGTTGCCTTCCCATATATCTAGTAAAGAAAAAGGAAAATTACTAAAGTGCAAAAAAATACATATTATACCAGATATCTCCAGTGGTACAGAGTAGGAAGATTATGACTCAATATAGACTTGTTCAGCCGCAGGAAGCAATGCATTTTATTCCCAAAGGGAAATAGCTGAGGTAGCTATCATCACACTCAGGAAGCTATAAACTACACTCCCACAATTCAGAAAAGGTTTAGTTGACCAAAAGGGGATTGCGAAGTAAATTACTAACCTCAAAAACAGTTTTCTTAATTAAATATTAAACTTGTTATTTGATTTTTAGAATGTTCAAGGTCTCCAATTTCTCTGAACACCCAAATAGTCCATAGAAATAACAGATGAGTACAAGCAATTTTAACTAAATGCAAGGAGAAAAAGAATTGCTGTCCTGTGCTGAGTTGATTCTGACTCACAGTGACCCTACATGACAGAGTAGAACTGCCTCATAGGGTTTCTTAGGCTGTAATCTTTATGGGAGAGGCTCGCCAGGTCTTTTCTTCCATGGAGCAGCTGGTGGGTTTGAACTACTGACCTTTTGATTGTTGTTGTTGTTGTTGTTAGGTGCTGTCAAGTTGGTTCAGACTCATAGGGACCCTATGTACAACACAACACTGCACGGTCCTGTGCCAGTCTCACATTCGTTGTTATACTTGAGCCCATTGTTGCAGCCACTGTGTCAATCCATCTCCTCAAGGGTCTTCCTCTTTTTCATTGTCCCTCTACTTTACCAAGCATGATGTCCCTCTCCAGGGACTGATCCCTCCTGATAACATGTCCAAAGTACGTGAGATGTAGTCTCACCATCCTTGCTTCTAAGCAGCATTCTGGCTATACTTCTTCCAAGACAGATTTGTCCATTCTTTTGGCAGTCCATGGTATATTCAATGTTCTTTGCCAACACCACAATTCAAAGGCGTCAATTCTTCTTCGGTCTTCCTTATTTATCGTCCAGCTTTCACATGCATCTGAGGCAATTGAAAACACCATGGCTTGCGTCAGGCTCACTTTAATCTTCAAGGTGACATCTTTGCTTTTTAACACTTTAAAGAGGTCTTTTGCAGCAGATTTGGCAAAGCAGTGCTTTGATTTCTTGACTGCTGCTTCCATGGGTGTCGATTGTGGATCCAAGTAAAATGAAATCCTTGACAACTTCAATCTTTTCTCCGTTTATCATGTTGTTGCTTATTGGTCCTATTGTGAGGATTTTGGTTTTCTTTATGAGGTGTAATCCATACTGAAGGCTGTGGTCTTTGATCTTCATCAGCAAGTACTTCATGTCTTCTTCACTTTCAGCAAGCAAGGCTGTGTCATCTGCATAACACAGGTTGTTAATTAGTCTTCCTCCAATCCTGCTGCTGTGCTCTTCTTCATATAGTCCAGCTTCTGAGATTATCTGCTCTGTATACATATTGAATGAGTATGGTGAAAGGATACAACCCTGATGCACACCTTTCCTGATTTTAAACCATGCAGTATCCCCTTGTTCTGTTCGAATGACTGCTTCTTGATCTATGTACAGGTTCCTCATGAGCACAATTAAGTGTTCTGGAATACTCATTCTTTGCAATTATCCATAATTTGTTATGATCCACACAGTCGAATGCCTTTGCATAGTCAATAAAACACAGGTAAACATCTTTCTGGTATTCTCTGCTTTCAGCCAGGATCCATCTGACATCAGCAATAATATGCCTGGTTCCACGGCCTCTGCTGAATCTAGCTTGAATTTCTGGCAGTTCCCTGTTGATATACTACTGCAGCCGCTTTTGAATGATCTTCAAAAAAATTTACTTGCAGGTGATATTACTGATATTGTTTGATAATTTCTGCATTTAGTTGGATCACCTTCCTTGGGAATAGGCATCAATATGGATCTCTTACAATCAGTTGGCCAGGCAGCTGTCTTCCAAATTTCTTGGCATAGACGAGTGAGCACTTCCAGCACTACGTCCATTTGTTGAAACATTTCAATTGGTATTCTGTCAATTCCTGGAGCCTTGTTTTTCGCCAATGCCTTCAGTGCAGCTTGGACTTCTTCCTTCAGTACCATCGGTTCCTGATCATATGCTGCCCCCTGAAATGGTTGAATGTCCACCAATTCCTTTTGGTACAGTGACTGTGTATTCCTTCCATCTTCTTTTGATGCTTCCTGCGTGGTTTAATATTTTCCCTGTTAGAATCCTTCACTATTGCAACTCGAGACTTGAATTTTTTCTTCCGTTCTTTCAGCTTGAGAAATGCCATCTGTGTTCTTCCCTTTTGGTTTTCTATCTCCAGGTCCTTTTGACTAATCCTCCTTTTGATCAGCAGCCTGAACTTGAGTCCTGATTTATAGCCAAGCACTTGACCATTGTGCCACCAGGGCTCCTTTAGAAAAAGAAGAAAAAAACGTACAAAAAAACCCCATTGCCATTGAGTCAATTCTGACTCATAGTGACCCTACAGGACACAGCAGAACTGGCCCCCATTGGGTTTCCAAGGCTGTAAATCTTTTCCGGAGAAGACTGGCTCATCTCCCCCCCCGCCCCAAGCAGCTAGTTGGTTCAAATGGCTGATTTTTCAGTTAGCAGCCAAGTGCTTTACCACCATGCCACCAGGACTCCTTTAGAAAAAGTATAAATGAAAAAAAGAAAAACCAAACCCGTTGCCGTCTGTGTTGATTCCAACTCATAGCGACCCTATAGGACAGACTGGAACTTCCCTGTAGGGTTTCCAAGGAGCAGCTTGTGGATTTGAACTTCAGCCTTTTGGTTAGCAGTTGAGCTCTTAACCACTGAGCCACCAGGGCTGCTGAAAGAGAATAGCAGTTGGCAATTCTAGGCATAAGAAATCCTGAAAATGAAAATGCTTTGTTGGTGACCTTTGTAAGTCAAATTCAAGATAAAGCAAAAATATTTCTTCTGTTTTTTTAAATTATTTGAGCTTGTAACTAAAATATAACAGGCATATAGGGTGTGAACAAATTCTATGTGTACAGCTCAATTAATTTTACAAAGTTAACCCACCCATATAGACAGCATGCAAGTCAAGGACTAGAACTTTGCCAACATCCCACAAGCTACCCTCATGTCCCTTAGCAGTCAACTACCCACTAAGATTAAACATTGCTTTGATTTCTACCACTGTGGAATAATTTTGCCTATTTTTGAAATTGATATGGGTAGAATCATTCTGTATATACTATTTTGTGGATGCTGTCCCATTTATGCAACATTACGTTTATAAGGTTCATTTGTAGATTTTAATATTTATTATTGTAGTAGCATTCAATTGTGCGAATATACCATAATCTATCCATTCTACTGTTGACAGAAGTTTAAGTAGTTTCCATGTTTTGGCTCTTACAAATAGGACTGCTCTGGATATTCTTGTACATACATATATATTTTTTGATCAACATATGCAAGCATTTCTGCAAGGTATACAACAAGGAGAATTGCTAGGTCATAGGGTATACTAATATTAGCAGATACTGCAGAGCAGTTCTCTAAAGTAGTTATGCCAATCTGAACTCCCATCAGCAGTGTGAGAGCTCTGGTTGCTTCACATCTTTGCAACGCCTGAGAAAGTGTCTGTCTTTTTCATTTAGCTGGTGGGTGTGTAGTGAATTCTCATTATGGTTTTTAATTAGGGCTTTCCTAAATTGAGGACTTGTTTATACGTTTATTAGTCACATGGATATCCTCATTTGTGAAGGGCAGTGCTCTTTTCATTAGGCGGAAGTGTAATCTGATCTACATTTTAATGATTCTACATTTTAATGAACACCCTAACCAAAAAAAACAACCAAACAAACCAAACCCATTGCCGTTGAGTTGATTCTGACTCATAATGACCCTATAAGACAGAACAGAACTGCCCCGTAGGGTTTCCAAGGAGCAGCTGGTGGATTCGAACTGCCGACCTTTTGGTTAGCAGCCAAGCTCTTAACCACTGCGCCACCAGGGCTCCAAGGAATAATTATTCATACTAACATGTGGAAACCATTGCACTAGGCTGTATGCAGTGTTAGGACAGGGGCTGTGTTTTGTTCACCATTCACTGTATTTCTAGATACACAGTGTTTTGTTTTGGATCATTAGTTTTGCATTTTTCTTCTTTTTAATTATGGACCTTTAAAACTATAAATTTCCTTGTAAGCACTGCTTTAGTTTCATCCCACTGATTTTAGTATGTTGTGTTTTTCGGATAGTTTAATAATAATTATTCTTAATTTCCCTCCTGATTTTTTCTTTGCTCTGTCAGCTATTTAGAATTATGTAGCTTAAATTCCAAATATTTGAGGAACTTCTAGAAATGTTATTGTTTATTTATTTAATACAGTTGTGGTCACAGAACATATAATTTCAGACCTTTTTAACTTATTGAGACTTGTTTTATGTGCCAGCATATAGTCTGTCTTGGTGAATATTTCATGTGCCCTTAAAAAGAATGCATATTCTGCAGTTACGTGTAAGGTTTAAATACTAATCAGGTCAAGTTTTTGTAGTGTTATTCAAAACTTTGGTATTCTTACTGATATTTTTACTACTTATTCAATAATTACCAAGCGAAGGGTGTTAAAATCTCCAACTGGGAATATGGATTTTTTGAATTTCTCCTTTTAGTCTTGTTAATTTTTGCTTCATACATATTGAAGTTCTGTTATTAAATGCATGCTCGTTTAGGATTGTTATGTCCTCTGGATTAATTGATCTCCTGCCTGGTTAATTTTTCTGGGCTAATATCAGAACTTTTGTTTATTTTTCTTGTGCCAGTGAAATCCCTTAAAAAGAATTTTCCATTATGTGATCCCATCTGCCATTATCCTGGGATCCCAATGGGAGAAGGTGGGTTTTCAGTATTTTGCAGAAGTAGGGAAGGGGCAGTAAGGAAGGGTAGCTGGTTGCTCTTGCTGTTTCTTAAACAGCCTCTTGTTTTTATCCCCACATTTACCTCCATTTTCAAAGGTACTCAGGGCTGCAAATTCAGCATTGGTGGAGGAGTGGTGAAGAACTAATCAGTTTGCTTCTAAGCTTCAAGTTTCCAATGTTTTGTTGTAGAGCTGATGGTTTTATGGGAAGGAGTTATTTGCAAATGTTCTATGCTTGCTTTTTTCCCCCTTAAAATCAATAATACAAATCCAAATAAAAATTACGGCTAATGGTATGATTTAAAATACTTTTATTTTTCAAAGGCCGCATTTATATACTTCAAAAACTTGTAAATGCTTATACCTATGGGATTTTTTAGAGATAACTTAAAAATGCTGTTAAATTAGGTAAATGTGTTGCTCATAACACTGCTGTTGTGAGTGCTACTTACATGGAGGCAGTACCTTAACTTGAACAGGTTTTTCTGTTGTTATATTTGTTCCTATGGAAACCGACCTCTCTCTCTCATACTCTCTGATATCACTTTAGCAACAGGTTACAGAAGCAACGGCCAGAAGGAAACATGAAATATTCATAAGCTACTTAATAGTTTCAACTATCATGCTTACAGGTGTATGTTTTCCCTTCAAGGCTACACACAGAAATGCACACACCCATATGACAGATGTTTATTTATTTGTAACAGTCTAGATCACAGATCTGAAAGAATTTTCTCTGACTTGGTAATGAAGCAGCTCAGCGATAAGGCCCGGTGGTCTGGCAAGGCATGTGTGGAAGTGGACAGAGCAGGGATAACAGAGCTGAAAGATGATGTTTACTTATGGGCAAATTTTCAGTTCTGGGACAGGATGAATGAGAGGGCTCCAGCTGTGCTCCTAGATGTCTAATGATGAACAAAAGTTAGAAATAGATTAAAGGCTCAGTCTAGAGATAAAACGTTTTAAACTGGCTGGTCAAGGGTTTTGAGAAGCGGCACTTTTTTCCTCTCCCTAAGACTGCAACTAAAGGACAACTATGCAAAGAAAAAAAAAAAAGTCATTTGATTTGCCTTTACCTTAAAGGATAAACTGAACTCAGAACAAGGTCTCTGTCTGACTGAGACTGGAGGATTCCCAGAAAGCATGGCCCCTGTACTCTCTGTCAACCCAGAACTAAAACTATTCCTGAGGCCAGCTCTTCAGACAAAGATTATACTGGACTATGGGACATGAAATGATACTTGTGAAGAGTGTGCTTCTTAGCTCAAGTAGATACATGAGACTAAATGGGCCGCTCCTGTCCAGAGGTGAGATGAGAAGACAGAGAAGGTCAGGAGCTGGTTGAATGGACACGGGAAATCAGGGGTGGAAAGGAGGAGTGTGCTGTCACAGTATAGGGAGAGCAATTAGGGTCACATAACGATGTATGTATAAATTTTTGTATGAGAGACTAACTTGAATTGTAAGCTTTCACCTAAAGTACAACAATAAAAAAAGAACGAGGTCTCTGATCAAAGTGTGTTATTGAGAAAATAAAAATTTTTTTTTCCTATTTTATCAATAATAAAAATTTTATCAAGATTTTTTGAGGCTAAATTGCCTTCATGTGATTTTGGTAAATTAAATTTATTGAAAAGGAAAACAAGAAATTTCTTGAGGGCAAGGACACTGTCTTATTTATAAGATTTTTTTCTGTAAAGCCTAGTTAGAGTAGTCCCTGGATACTTTTTTTTCTTGTAATTTGTGACATAAAGTGACTAAAAGCCTACAAATGACTCTGAAGTCACAATAGTTTTCAGAATCCGAATAAACTGAGTACTGTCCAGCCTTTAGGACTTGAACTGGGTGCTAAAGTTTTTTTCATTACAATGTTATCTGATTTATTATTTTTACAAAGAGGACATATTTAAAACTAATAATAAATCAATAATAATAAAATATGGGATGCATAATGTACAGGTAGTTAGATGTGGGACATGCTCCGGAACTAAAGAAGCTGGATTTGAGTCCTGATTTACAACACTGGAGAAATTCTCAATCTTTCAGACCATCAGTTCTGTGTAAGGGAATAAAAAAAAAAAATTGAGGTACCTGATGAAATCCGAAATGGCCAGTTTGAGGATTGGGTGCAATGTCTTGGTTGCTGGTTCCATTTTCACCCTAGCAGCAGCCATCTTCTGTGCTGTTTCTAAGAGAGGAATGTCTGGTAATGATGATGTAACTACACTGCGACTCACCCAAGGGAGAAATTTCTGGGAATGATGACATAACGACACTGTGACCCCCACCCCATCACATAACTTTATAATTACTACCCTGTAACCAATGTAAGAAAACTATATTCTTTTAAGCAAATCCCTTTGCAAGCTTGTATCGCAGGAAGTCCTGCCTTACAAGTTCCTGCCACAGGAGGTACTGCCTTATAATGATCTACTACCAATCAAGTAATGTCTTTTGATAATCTAAGTTTGTAAATACCAGTCAAGTATTGTGCTTCATATTCTTTGTTCCCCTCTTATAAACTGTCACTGCTGAGTTGCCATTTTGGATTACTGGATTGCACCGTGTAGATTTCAGTCTATCCCCTACTTCAGCTGATTCTATATATTCAATAAATCACTCAATTTTACATTAATCAGAGTACAGATGGTTACTCTATGACAGTTTCCTAATCTATAAAGTGGGGATAACCAAAGCCTCTACTTTGTAAGGTTATTGTGAGGATTCTAGTATACTGCTACTGCTTCAAAGTTGGGTCTTACATTTCTTCAAATCCTGCTCTAGATGGCATTTCTTTATGTTATTATATAAATCATATATTTAATATTTGAGTAGAAGCTTTATTATTATTTTAATAAATATTAAGTAGTTTATTCACTATAATTTAAATTACTATATTGAAATCTCTGAACAAAACTTTATATTCTGATTATGTAACATAATTATCACTACCATCTCCTGGTGGAAGCCAGCTGAATTAAAAACAAAATAAAAACCAGTTGATTCCTAATGGTGACCCAGCTAAATTATAGGTGGAAATACCTGAGCATTGAAGAAATCTTGCCAGACCATAGATACAATACACTTGAACAATTATCTGGAACCACTTACTTGACAACATCACAGCTCATTGGAGCTACATCCTCAGCTATTTATAATGAGGAAGTTAAAAATGTAAGTTTCTTAATAAACCCTAAATTTATTCATTAGTCTATGTTCATATGCTTTATTAATGTTTTATGGTTTTAAAAGGAATTGTACATGCATCACTAGATTCTCAAAATCTTTGTGAGCTAGTTTTTCAGGACTGGTATTATTTTTTATATTACGGAAGCAGAAATGGAAGTTCAGAGAGCTCAGAGAAATTTTGCTCAAGATTACAGTGCTAGCAAGTGGCAGATCTTGGACTTAAATTCAACTCTTCTGACTGTATTCAAAGTCTTTATTCATTCTATCAGATTGCCTCTAAACTGGATATCTTGATGATTTAAAATAAAACTACAAATAGACTTATAACATCTTCCACAAATTCCACGTCACAGATTTGACTAATCCAATTAACTTTTTAATATGCAATTAAAAAAACAAACAAACCCATTGTCGAGTCGATTCTGACTCATAGTGACCCTGTAGGACAGAGTAGAACTGCCCCATAGGGCTTCCAAGGAGTGCCTAGTGGATTCGAACTGCTGACCCTTTGGTTAACAGCCGTAGCTCTTAACCACTAGGCCACCAGGATTTCCAATATGCAATTAGAGAAGATTAATTTTTGAAATATCAAACCTTCATTTTCTTCATTTATTACAGAGTGAAAGCATCACAAATGTGGCTGGGTACTATTTAAAATAGTAATAATTGTTTTTGTTGTTGCTAGGTGTCATTGAGTTGATTCTGACTCAGTGACCCCATGTGGCAGAGTAGAACTTCCCCATAGAGCAGTCGAGCTTAACTGTTTGTGCCACCAGAGCTCCTTATTAAATTAATAATAGCTACTCTGTCCTATAAGGTCACTATTGGTCAGAAAGGACTCAATGGCAACAAGTTTTGTTTTTTTGGAAGGCTTATTAAGTTTACTGTTGGGAGAAGCAATCCACTTGGACACTGGTAGTTCATGCATGTCTTTGCTGGGTATGCCTAACTGCAAGGTCTAAGTTTCCTCTGACCCGAGCCACTTATTTAGCTTGTCATGTAGGGTATTAAGGTCAAGGTGACTAAAATGTGCATACTTTTGCCATTGCTTGCTCCCCAGAGGAGGCAGAATGGCTTGCTTACTACTTGCTACAAAAAGGGCTGAGCTCTTAGCCCTGGGTTCCTCAACCATAGCCACCATCTGGGGCCTTCATCTCACCTCATAGGTCTGGGAGGCAGAGGAATTTGTGTTACCACTTATGTTCCTGTTGTTTGCTGTGCTGTGAGTAACAAACTGTCCTGCTCTGATCCATTGTGTCTCATTGTCTACCTTTGAGATGTGTGGAGTCGTGTTACTCTTTCCCATCCTCTGCGGGAATGGGGTTCTTTTCTGACAAGTATTCATTTATTCCTAACAACTGTCTAGGTACTTGGTATTTTGGGTCCTAGTTTACAAATGAGGAGATTGAGGGGCTTCACACATAAGTAGAAAGTAATGGAACTGAGATACAAACATGGGGTGTATTCTCCCTTAGTCACTACTCTTAAAAGAACAAATAAAACCCAGGAAACTTTAAGCTAGGTATCAACATTTTTTAAAAAATAAATCCCAAAGGTCATCAGATTTGATGGACTCAGGATGCTGTTTTGTTTGTTTGAAATTTTCAGCTGTTGATCCGAACTTTAGATAACTGCAAAAAAGAAACACATTAAAAACAGCAAAAAAACAACAACAACAACAAAAAAACTTCTCTGCATTTCCTTCTGGCAGAATTAGGGTATGTTACCCAGCTGTGTAGCATGCTAGAAGCAATATTGGACTTCACTTAGTGGAGAGGGGAGATTGCATAAAGCTAGAATGGGAAGCACAGAAAGGACAGATTTGTGGTCCCTAGAGGATACGATTGGCAAGACTAAGGATATAAAGTGTTTCTGGAGATTCTATCCAGCTCTAATCCAGGTACTGAGACCCAGGTACTGGGCTATCCAATCGGTGAAACAGGCTGTAGTTTCCAAAATATAGAGCAGATATGGTGTGAGGATCAGGAAGACCAGCACTCATTTCAATAACTGCAGCATCCAGCCCCAGGTAATGGAGTTCATAGGAATAAGGCTCTGCCTAGCTATGTAAATTTTGGGGCAGGGTTTTAATTCCTTTAGTGGCCTGCAGGGGGCACAGTTACCCAAAAGGCCCAAGAAGAAGATAGGCCTGGTCTCCACTAAAGGTATTTTCTCGAGAAAAGTTGGGGTGGTTGGCGGGTGGGGGGGACAACCCAAGGGCATGGGGAATTGTGGGAATATCACTCACGCTGGCCTTTGGGTTTATCTCAGCCGAATGACAATTCACATGCCACTGATACATCAGGTGAAGGCTCTTGATGTACCAAGTCTGAACAGTAACTTCCTCATTAGTTCAGGGAGTAACGAGATTGCCCGCTGATTACTAGTTGTTCATTAGAAGCACCTGGAATGGAGGCTAGGCCTGTCACAAGGACTAACACTCATGAGTACCTAAGGAAAAATGGCTTTTAAAAATGCTGACACAATGATTAATCTGAATAACATAGGAATCCCTAAGACCGATGGTTTATTATATTCATTCAACATCGATTTTAAGTGAGAATATGGTCTATCATACCTAGTCATCTACAATATTATACCATTTTGATTTGCCTACCGGCAAAGTGACTAGTGGAGTACTTCATTCCCTGACATAGAATATATTTAGTATTTAGGCTCATTAGAGAGGAAACACTTGGCCAAAATGTTTGGCCTGGTTAAGAAAAGATGACTTCATAAACAATTTCTATGAGTGTGAATAAGCATCTATGAAGATGTTCCTTTCCTTCACCTTAATCCTTAAACTTGAGATACTTAAAGTTTAGTAATGGGAGTGGTGGTGCATAGTGAGAATTCACAATTGGATTGACTTTTAAATAAAACAGAAACATACATTTATACATATTTCCACATATTTTCATATTTCTACCTTTTTTTCCTGAAACATTACTTGAACAATGGAAATATTGATACTGTATTAGTTAGGGATACTGAGACAAGTACTTACTGAAACACTCTCAAAGCATTACCTATATTTGCTGCCTCCAGTTTCCCACCTCCTATTTGTTCTTAGGTTGGTGGTTCAGACTCACCCAGAAATGCCTTGGAAGTAAGCCCTGGCGATCTGCTTCTGAAAGGTCACAGCCTTGAAAATTCTATGGAGCAGTTTTACTCTGCACATAGGGGGTCACCAAGAATCAGAACTGACATTCTGTAGAGTCAAAGAATGTACACATTACTTTTTTGTTGTTGTTCAAAAGTTTTAATAGCTGAATTTTTTGATTTGCAATTTGCTTAGTACTTTTTTTTTAAGTTCCAATTGGCAATTTCCCCCCAAATTCTCTGAGATCGGTCAACTTTCTAGCAGATGCCTAAACAGTTCAGATGATCTCAGTTCAATTTTGTTCTGAGCGACATCTCTTCCACTGCCTGTTTCCCACCCCCTGACTCTGACTCCTGTTCCAGTCTGAATTAGTTAATTTCTGGGCCTGGTTACAGCTGAACTCCCGAGACTTTCCCTGCAATAATCCCATGTGTTACACTTAATTTTTTTTTAGTCCTATGTTATCTTCTTCCTTGTTTATCTCATTTGCTGAAGTATATCCTCCAGTACTTCCTACACTTGATTTTAGCCAAAAGGCAGAGAACTGATTCCTCCAATACTTCCTAGGCATCATGAAATAGAAATTTTGTTTCCTAAAGCTCTCTTCAGCACATAAAATGGTACTAAACACACGGTAGCTGCTCATTAAATATTTTCAATGAATAAATTACCGCATTTTTTTTTGCCTACAGGGCCCCTCCTCCCCCACACCAGGTGTTTTTGTAAGCTCACTATGCTATTTTTTTTTACATGTTGCTGTTAAAAAATTAGCATAGTGCACTTATGAAAATACCTCACGGGAGGGGGGTGCGGTTGGCAAAAAAATAAATAACATGAGCATTATTTGGGTAAAAACGTAGTAAGTGAATATGTTAAAGAGTATATAAGAAATAGATTTTCTGACACTGTACATTTCTAAAATGTCTTCCTTTTACTATTAACTTTGCCTAATAGTATGGTGGAATATATAATCTTAGGTTGAAAGTTTTTTTTTCTTTTTTCTGAATTTTGAGTTTATAAATTTTGCTCCACTATCTGTTGGTCTCCAGTATTGATGTTGAGAAGACTGATATCATTTGATTCCTATTTCTTTCTCCCTTTCTGTCTCAGGAAGCACTAAGATTATTTTCACTGTTTATACATTTTATAACAATGTCTCGGTGTGGTTCATTTTCATTACTTTCGCTGCACACTTGATGGACTTTTTCAAGCTATAGTCTTAGGTTCTTAAATTCTGAGAAATATTCTTGTATTATTACTTCAATATTTTTTTCTCTTCATATCGAACCTCTAGGATCACTCTTCTCCTTCCCTTTACTCTCCCTCTTTCTCCCTCCTTCTTTCCCTTCCTCCCTGTCATCCTTCCTTTCTTTCCTATTGGCCATTTATTTTGTTTTGTTTTTTAAATTTCCAGATTTCCTCACTCTTACTTTCTAAATCTTTGATAGATATTTTTATTTTACTCTTTATTTCCAGAAATTATTTCTTATTATTAGATTGTTATTTTTTATGCATCCTGATATCGTTTTATAGATGAAATATCTTATCACTAAGAGTCTAATTATAACCTTTTTCTAAAGGTTTCTTCTCTTCTCGGAATTTTATCTGTTTGTTGTGAATTGTATTTTGGTGTTTGAGTTGTTTTGTCTCCATCTTTATCCAGTGACAGTTGGCTGTTGAGGAGCCGTGGTGGTATAGTTGCTAAATGCTTGGCTGCTAACCTAAAGGTCGGCAGTTTGAATCCACCAGCCGCTCCATAGGAGAAAGATGTGGCAGTCTGCTTCCGTAATATCTAAAGCCTTGGAAACCCTATTGGGCAGTTCTATTCTGTCCTATAGGGTAGCTATGAGTTTGAATCAACTGTGGCAACAGGTTTTTTTTTTTTTTTTTTTTTAAGTTGGCTGTCCATTCATGTTTATTTGAAAGCCCTAAAATGTTTCAAAATTGAGTGGGCAAACAGTGCTTTTGATAGTGGGTGTGCTTGGGAAAGATCCGGGAGCAAGCCTACCTTTTAAGTAGGAGACTCCAAATGTTAAAATGTGGGAGTATTTTCTCTGGAGCTGTTCATTTCTCCAGAGAAGAATCATCCAATTTCATGCCTAGTGGGTGAAGAGGGGAGGGTTGGATCAGCTAATTGCAGTATTCTGCAGAAATGGTGGAATAGGAAGGCTGAGGATATTATAGGTCAGACTTTAACATGTCCCTGTTTTAAGCTTGCTTCTCATTGTGCCTAGTATCCTTGCTAAATTTCTCCAAAGTGTAAATCTCCTGTCTTCTGTGGGGTAGGAGTTAAGAGAGGGTGTCTGGGGGAACAAGTGAATCTATGTCCTCCATACTTCCTACATGGCCACTTATTTTCATTTGTGTAACCTACTCCTCCTGTTGTTGGTAGCTGCCATAGAGTTGACCTTGACTCATGGTGACCTCATGCACAACAGAATGAAACCATATTGGCTGAGGAGTGGGCCGTTGTGATTCATAGGGTTTTCACTGGCTGATTTTCAGAAGTAGATCACCAGGCCTTTCTTCCTAGTCTTAGTGTGGAGGCTCCACTGAAACCTGTCCAGCATCATAGCAACAGGCAAGCCTCCACTGACAGTTGGTGGCTATGTATGAGGTGCATTGGCCAGGAATTGAACCTGGGTCTTTTGCATCCAAAACCAAATCAGTTGCCATCAAGTTGATTTGGACTCCTAGTGACCTTATAAGACAGAGTAGAACTGCCTCCTATGGTTTCTAAGAGTGTAATCTTTACGGAAGCAGATTGCCACATCTTTCTCCCCTAGAGCTGCCAGTAGGTTCGAACCGCCAACCTTTCAGTTAGCAGCCAAGTGCTTAACCACTGCAGCACCAGAGCCCCAGGTCTTTTGCATAGAAGGCGAGAATTCTGTGACTGAATCACCAATGCCCCCCAACTTATTCCTACATATTAAAATACCTACAACCTTCAAGTACGGGGCCTTGCAGGGTTTCTCTTCTTTTTTAGGGTTCACCACCATAGGTACTTAGACTGCAAATTTCCTTTTTTAAAATATAGTTACTGGTCTCATACCTGCACTCTTATAAAATAATTTTAAAATCTTCGTCTGCTATTATCTTCCATTTTCCTTGTCTTTATGGGTAAACATGTATTTTACTTTCCTACTTTTACTTAAAAAAATGATTTTGAAAGGGAGAAAAGTCAAATATGTGTGTTCCAGCTGCCATGCTTAACTGGAAGTTTTCGTTTCATATTTCAAGTGAAACTAGTAAAACAATTTGTGATCAATATATGCACAACACCGATTATATACTGAATAAGCTTAAGATGCTGTTGTATAATCAGTAATTTGTTACTAACACAATGCATTGTGTGATTTCACAGATACAACTGTAGCCAGATAGCCATTTCTATGGCAAAGTACTGCTAGCTACCACACAACATGACCTGCTTGAAGTTTTTGGAGATGAGCACAGAGCTTGCAATTATGTGGCATCTAGCAGAAGAAATTGTGCAAAGATTTTCTATTCTTCCAGAATTACTTTCCCAGAGAGCATGCAGAAATCTTTGTAGTGATCAGTAAAGCAGCGAGGGGCTTGGTGGCATAAGGGAAGTGATCATATGCTAATGCGAAAGAGCTAAAGAAACTCCATTTCTCTTAGATTTTTTAATTTATTTTAAACTTTTTAATTCAGATAGAAGGTGGCATTACAGATCCTATAATAAGTAGATATTCAAGGGGATAAATGATCATGCCCATTAAATAATTTTAGTGAAAATGTTAGAATGGATGTAGAGGTGATTTTACTTTGGTTTAGGAGAAAAGTAGCAGTGTTGGGGCTATAAGAAGATATAAAATTTATAAGAAAAGTTTATGCCATTTATGTTAATTGCTTTAAGAGAATACTACTGATTAAATTAGGTCAAATATACTGCTGTCCATTATTGTAATAAAATTTATGACTATTGCCAGGATTACGTTAAGAAATGACATTTGTCACAAAGGAAGAATAGATATTTCTTAACTGATTAGATGAAGATTAGGTAAAGACTGGCTCACTGAATCTACAAAACAACAACAACAACAACAAAAAAAAACAAAAAACAAACCAAACCCATTGCTGTCAAGTCAATTCCAACTCATAGTGATCCTATAGGACAGAGTAGAACTGCCCCATAGGGTTTCCAAGGAGTGGCTGGTGGATTCGAACGGCTGACCTTTTGAATAACACCCCTAGCTCTTAACCACTTGCCACCAGGGCTCCACTAAACCTATAGGATTAGTTAATTATTATGCATCCTAATATATGAAAATTCTCTATTGATTTATATTTTTAAAATTAATATGTTTAATGTTTGTTATTTAATCATAATTAAAACTTTAGTTCTTTAAAATAAAGATTATTTAGATTCAGTTTTTGTTATCTTTGTGTGTGTTTGTTTCATGCACTCCTAAATGTTATCTAGGATGTTCAAATATGCCAGAATTACCTATGTAGAGGTTCTGGGGAAAATGAAAAAAAAAGAAAATCCAGGAAGAAATAAACATAATAAGTCAAAGATAAATGAAGATTAAGCCAAGGAAAATTACATTGTGAATAAAATGAAAACTAATAAGCACTTGTCTTTGAAAACAAAGAAATAAAAAGTCCTCCCAAAGAAGAAGAGCAAGAAGAGATAAAAGACTCAAACAGGAGACATGAGAAAATAGGAGAGAATGGAAATTGAGATAGCAGAGCTTATGGAAGTAATGGAGATAAAAATAAAATCTCAAAAGAAATAAAATTCACATTAACAGGGGGAGCTAGATAGATAGATTGAGTTCTGTGGTTACCCAATGGAAGATTCTACCTGCAACTCATTTCTGATGGGAAAATCTGAAAGGACCCCAAACTTAAATCTCCTGGTGGGACTTGGACAGCCAGAAGCCACCATAGACCGTCTTTCCAGAACCTCTCCTCCCAAGACACAGTAACAGACTTAGGAAAATGTGCTGCTACAAGATAGGGGATGAGATTAAGTGGAACTAGTTGAGTTAGAGATTTTCTCAACAGAAATTAGAAAAACAAAAAGATGTGGTGCAGACAGAAAGAAAGAGGTGCAAAGTGAGAAACTGGAACAATCAGTGATGAGCCTTTGTGAAGAGTTTAACTTCCTGTGTTCTTTTCAATTATAGGAAGGTTAGTTTTAGACCACAGTTTCAATAGTTTTACCTCCTGTGTTTATACCGTCCTTTGCTTACTCGGGTGTACTGATACAGACTCATGTGTGGTTGTTGTTGTTGTTGTTTTGTTGTTAGGTGCCGTCAAGTCTGTTCCGACTCATAGTGACCCTGTGCACCACGGAACGAAACACTGCCCGGTCCTGTACAATGCGAACAATTATTGTTATGCTCGAGCCCATTGTTGCAGCCACTGTGTCAATCCATCTCATTGAGGGTCTTCCTCTTTTTCGCTGACCCTGTACTTTACCAAGCATGATGTCCTTCTCCAGGGACTGATCCCTCTTGACAACATGTCCAAAGTATGTAAGATGTAGTCTCACCATCCTTCCAAGGAGCGTTCTGGTCGTACTTCTTCCAAGACAGATTCGTTCTTTTGGCAGTCCATGGAATATTCAATATTCGTCACCAACACCACAATTCAGAGGCATCAGTTCTTCAGTCTTCCTTATTCATTGTCCAGCTTTCGCATGCATATGATGCGATTGAAAATACCATGGCTTGGGTCAGGCGCACCTTAGTCTTCGAGGTAACATCTTTGCTTTTCAACACTTTAAAAAAGTCTTTTGCAGCAGATTTGCCCAATGCAATGCATCTTTTGATTTCCTGACTGCTGCTTCCATGGGTGTTGACTGTGGATCCAACGTGTGTGGTAGTGTGGAGAATCAAGGCATGGGGCACTAACAAGAATGTTCCCTTCCTCCCCATTGAAACCTAAGGAACAGCATTGTATTTAAGCCACTGTCTAATAGTCCTAGGTGGTGACAAGTAGGGAAGTCAGCAGTGGGCCACAGTGATGCTAGGAAAGACACTTGTCAGTACATAGTGCTGAGAAGCAACTTGTGGGTGGACAACTCAAGAGTGGATCTGATACAGTCACCTGCTTTTTTTTTTTTCTAAAAATGCTGGAAGGACATGACACTTAAAAGGGATGAGAAAAATGAAATTGGATTATACGTATATAATCTTGCTTAATTCTCACAAAAAAAATTGGAAATTATTTTTATAGTCATCTTATTATAAACAAGGAATTCTCCGAAGATGTAAGAGAGTTGCTCAAGGTTACAGAATTGGTGAGTGTTAGAGCTAGGATTGCACTCAGCTCTCTCCAGTTTTAAAAATCTATTCCCTCTTAACCACTTGTGGCAGTGCCATTCTGTATTTTTCATCTATACTATACTATTCAGAACCTGAACATAAAGTATCTTCTGCGGGAACTGAATCTAGTGTTGAGCCTCATGAGACTCGGGTAATAGCTGTTATCAAAGAGGTCAGTGGAATCACAACTAGTCAGGCAGAGGGGGGAAAGGGCATGCTACCCTGAGAGAGTACAGAAGTCTCATGGAGATGCTTGATTTCTGCCACCTAAACATCAGAACGGAGCCCTGGTGGAGCAGTGGTTAAGAGTTCGTCTGCTAACCAAAAAGTTTTGTTCTGTCCTATAGGGTCGAATCAACTTGACGGCAATGGGTTTGTTTTGTTTTTGTGTTTTTCAAAGCTCAGAACTATCAGTTACCAATGCTCGAATCTACCTCCCCTTTAGGCTTAATAACTGTTCTTAATCCCTGTGTTATTGACCATTTTATTGGTTATCTTAACTCTGCTCACACCTCTGTAAATAGCCCCTTCATCCAAATTCTCTTCAGTTAGTCTCTTTAAGTACGTCATCTATTTCCCACCAGTAACACTGACTGATATACCTGCCCACTTGATATCCTTGAAATCCATTGTCCTTGATTTCTTTCAGGTTTTGCAGAATTTAAGGACATCCTTATGCTATTTATTTAAAATTCACTTATTTGAGCCCTCATTGAATTCATATTGAATTTAGGAATATTTCTTTGGAGATGAGTTGTGCAGAAATTTTAAGACACGTTAAACTAACCTGGCTTTTCACTGTCATGGCCAGGTTTATAATAATGTGATTGGAAATCTCTATTTTTTTTCTTAGTATCTGCCCAATTCAATGTATGTTCAGCACTGCAGAGAACCTTCCCCAGTTAGTTGACTTCAAGCATTTGAATAAGGAACAGTTTATGACACATTCTTTTTCTAAAGCAAGAAAATTATCAACCTTCAAATTGCAGAGTCACACTTGGGTAATTATAATGACACCGTCTTGATTCTGAATTTGTTACTAACTCACATATGACCCCATTTCAGACCAGAATTCCTGTTTTATGGCTTCTAACAGAAAGAATCTAAGATAGAGGTAACCATTCCCATCTTTGTGATTGTACCTTGCAATCTACCACACTAAATGACATTTTGTTCTTCATCACCAGGCTTTGCGTTCCTTACATGCAGAAATGGTGTCTTATTCATTTTTATAAACTTTAGGCACAGTGCTTGGCTGTAAATTAATGACAGAGAGGTAAGAACAAAGAAAGGGTCAGAGAAAGTGCGCCAGGAGTCTTGGCTCCCCTGTGATGTGTAAGCAACAGAGTTCCTGAATATGCCCAGAAGAGAAATAGAAGGGAGTTAAGTAGAGGAGCTGTGGGTCTGTTGTGGGGCTTTTATGGAAAGGGGTGAATTAAATTACTCCATAGCAGCATAACCTCACCTAGAGTGAAATAAAAAATGTGGTTGAGACTCAGAGAATCTGGAATTCCAGCAAGTGGAGTTGTGGGATCAAGTCAGGGAGGCTCAAGTCAGAGCTCAACACACTGACAGAACAAACCTCAAATTTCCTGGTAGTCTACTTCAGCAGCAGGTGCCAGGAGCACAAAAGACATTGCCAGGGAAGCTGGTGAAGGCTCAGAGCAAAGCACAAGGCTCAGCATTTAACACCCTACTACTAATCCGACTGCCACGTGGACACACTAGATTTGCCCTGTTCCCAGAAGCCTTCTTAAATTTTTGGAGAGAATAAGAGTGAGGGGGAGGAACCCTCAAAAACTGAGCCTTTATTCAAGAGAGGTTGCTTTATTCAGAAAGTAGCTGATATGGTTTTAACTGGCAATTTTAATATGCACCTACCCCACACTCCCACCAAGACAGAGTGCTTCAAACAAGTTGAGAACAGTGATGGAAAAAAGTATTCTACGTAGGACATAAATGTTGATCTTGCTACATGAATGTTAAACAGTTTGTATTAATAATCATATGACCTGGGTATATGTTGGGAGATTTTGATTTTTAAGAAAGCAGATAGTGGTTAATAGAATTATGCTATGGGAGGCTGTGGTTTTAAAAAACACACCACACTTGTTTGTTTGGGATCTTTGAAAAACCATTTTTTATCACTGCAATGAGACAAAGGAGCCCTCATGGCACAAGATTAAGTGCTTGCTACAAACTAAAAGGTTGGTGGTTCAAACCCAACTGACAACTCTGTGGGAGAAAAACCTGTTGATCTGCTCCCATAAGTATTACAGCCTAGAAAACTATGGGACAGTTTTACTCTGCCACACAGGGTCAGTATGAGTCAAAAATTGACTCAATGGCTCCTAACAACAGTGATGAACCAAGGAGTTTCTGGGTGGTGCAAACAGTTAAGCACTCCACTCCTACTAGGTTGGAGGTTCCAATCCACCCAGAGGCACCCAGAGGCCTGGTGATCTGCTTCCAAAAGGTCACAGCCTTGAAAACTCTATGGAGCAATTCTGCTCTGTACACATGGTGTTGCTATGAGTCATAATTGACTCGATGGCAATTAACAACAATATGATGAGACATTGAAAGATTTAAATCCAGCAGTTTCTGGAATTTAATAGGTAAATTATGCATCTTTACTAATTGGATAACTGAAAGAATTGATAAACTCACTGCTTGGAGAGGGTATTGTTATTTACCCTTCAGAGATGCACTGATCACATGTCACAGATAAGTCTGATTACCAACATGACAGTGAAGCCCAGAAATTGCCTCATATTCAGGAAGTCCAACCCAACGTATGTCAGGACCTTGTCACATGTATAATGGCATTTATAAATGTCTGTGAGGTCAAGATGGAAATCAAGACTCCTTTTGGTGTATCAATAACAATAGAGGTGACAGCCCCAATCACTTCCCAGTAGCGCCTTTGTTTGCATGAGACATCGTCAGACACAGGTAAGGTCATTTAAGTAGAGTTGACAACCACAATATTTTCTCATTAGGTTCCCTGCTAGGATTGAGTCCACTATACATTCTCTGAGCTCACAGATAATGACATTGAAAGTTGGGGTTTCTTCATCAAGAAACTTCTATTTGCCAATGAAGGGACCTAGATACCCAAAACTAAAGTTTTCATGTTTTTAAAACCTAAATTTCCATTAGCCTTTGGAGAATTTTAGGAGAGTTATGCTCTGATTTGTGTTTTAAAAAGTTCACCCAAGTAGCCATGTGATAAATGGACTGTGGGGTAGCAGAAATGGAAGAATCAAGCCTAGATAGGAGGTTCAAGATTTGATGATGGGTTAGCCAAGGGTGAAGGCAGCGAAGATAGGGAAAAGGGATCAGAGTTGGAATATGTTTTGGAGGTAGAACTGATAGGACTGGTTTGCAAGTGAATGGTGAGTGAAAGGAATGCATTAAGGATGTATTTTAGAATTTTTGCTTTAATGACTGTGGTAGGGAGTGGACAGTTTGCTATTTACTAAGATGAAGGACCAGGTTTGGGAATAGAAATAAGGATATGCATTTTGAAAACGTTAAATTTGAGACAATTATACATGTTTAAGTAGAAGTATAAGTAGGCAGTTGAATATTTGAGTCTAGAGTTTTAGGGAGAGGTGAAGACTAGAGATAGAGAAGTCAGATACATCTGCCTGAGAATAAGGTTAAGAACAAGGATTAACACTTATAATTGCTTACTAAATACCACACAGACAGCCATTGAAAACCCTATGGAACACAGTTCTATTCTGACACATATAGGGTCGCCATGAGCTGGAACCAATTCTATGTCAACAGTTGTTGTTACTATTCTTAGGTGCTGTCTGGTCAGTTCCGACTCATAGCAAAACGAAACACCACCCAGTCCTGTACCATCCTCACCATTGTTGCTGTTTGAGCCCATTGTGGCAGCCACTGTGTCAATCCCTCTCCTTGAGGGTCTTCCTCTTTTTTGCTGACCCTCTACTTTACCAAGCATGATGTCCTTCTCCAGGGACTGATCCCTCCTGATAACATGTCCAAAGCATGTGAGATGAAGTTGTGCCATCCTAGCTTCCAAGGAGAACTCTGGCTTATTTCTTTCAAGACAGACTTGTTCATTCTTCTGGCAGTCCATTGTATATTCAATATTCTTCGCTGACACTGTAATTCAAAGGCATCAATTCTTCTTCGATCTTCCTTATTCATTGTCCAGCTTTCACATGCATATGAGGCAATTGAAAATACCATGTCTTGGGTCAGACTCACCTTATTCCTCAAAGTGACATCTTTGCTTTTTAACACTTTAAAGAGGTCTTTTGCAGCAGATTTGCTCAGTGCAAAATGTCGTTTGATTTCCTGACAGCTGCTTCGATGGGCATCGATTGTTGATCCAGGTAAAATGAAATCTTTGACAACTTCAATCTTTTCTCCGTTTCTCATGATGTTGCTTTTTGGTCCATTTGTGAGGATTTTTGTTTTCTTTATGTTGAGGTGTAATCCATACTGAAGGCTGTGGTCTTTGATCTTCATCAGTAAGTGCTTCAAGTCCTTTTCACTTTCAGCAAGCAAGGTTGTGTCATCTGCATATTGCAGGTTGTTAATGAATCTTCCACCAATCCTTATGTCACATTCTTCTTCATATAGTCCAGCTTCTTGGATTATTTGCTCAGCATACAGGTTGAATAAGTATGGCGAAAGGATACAATCCTAACGCACACCTTTCTTGATTTTAAACCATACAGTATCCCCTTGTTCTGTTTGAACGACTGGCTCTCAGACTATGTACAGGTTCCTCATGAGTATAATTAAGTGTTCTGGAACTCTCATTCTTCACAATGTTATCCATGATTTGTTATGATCCACACAGTTGAATGACTTTGCATAGTCAATTAAAACACACTGTGGCAACTCGGTTTTGATTAAATGGCAGATTGGGTGGGAATAAGAAACGATTAGCTATGTCAGATACAAAGAAATTACTATAGTCTCTGGACACTAATATATATTTTTGAATTGGAAAAATAACCTTGATTTCTGACCATAAAAATGGTTTCCTGTTGAGTTTCTTTTTCTTTTTAAGTGATAGAATAAGTAGGTACTCTATTGGCACTTGCCTCCACAGAGATTACTGTGGAGGTGGGAACATTTGAACAAACAACTCTTGCTAAATCGTATCTATTGTGAGAAGACAGTTTGTTCCAAGAAGTCTGGCTTTTACCATGTCAACATTAAAGAAAAAAAAAAAAACTTCAAATAAGAAGAAAGAGAAAAACTATACATAAATTTGGCTGCAGAGTCTTGGAGGGTATTTTTGAGAACTGTGGAACTTTGGGGCACAACAATCAAACTGACAACCATTTCTTTCTCTTCCAAACCCCCTCGTATTTTCTTTTGTTTGATAAGTTTTATTATTTACTTATATTAATAAAATTATTTTTCACTCAAAGTAGATAGAACATGCTGTACTCATTCAGAAATATTCATATATTTATTGAGCAACTACTTGTCAGGAGCTTCTTAAACAGAGCTTACAATTTAGTATGTAGTAAATATTCAATGTCTTGTTGATTAAGTTGATTAAAAGTACAAACTATGATTAAGTGAATACGCTGGCCATGCAAAACAAAGATTTATAAATATTCTTAGAAAGGAGAGGTTATGTAGCCCTTTTGAAAAATATATCAACTCTGGTGTCAGAAGATTATATTCGTTCATTCATTTCAAAATGTTTATTGTGTGTCCAACCTACCTATTGTATTCTGTTGGGTTGATTCCGACTCATGGTGTCCCTATAGGACAGGGTAGAACTGCCCCATAGGGTTTTCTAGGCTGTAATCTTTACGAGAGGTCTTTTCTCCCAGGGAACTGTAGGTTGGTTCAAGCCCGATGACCTGGTTAGCAGCTGAGCTCTTAGCTATTGCACCACCAGGGCTCCTTCAGTTCTTGGAAGGAAGGAGTCCCTAAACTGTTGCATTCAAAGAGCGTAGGCTTCTCAAGCTAATGCCGCTTTATAGCAAGACTTTCTTTTCTAAACATTAGGGATTCAAAAATGAACATTTTCTGCCTCAGTACCTTCCTAGCATGCATTTGGGTAAATTACTTCTCTCTATGTTCCACTTTTCTCATATGTGAAGCATAGATAATAATAGAAATCAAACCTAAAGGGAAGGAGTGATCTCTCAGGTCCCTACCACCTCTAAAATTTTATTTAAAAAGATTGAGATTTACCCTTGAAGAGCAAATGGGATTTTAAACATGGGAGAGAAAATTTTCCAGAAAGGGAATTAAAAATAAACTACATGTACACACACACACACACACACACACACACACAAAGAGGCCAAGCCTATTGCAGCAGTAGGTTTGTGTGGAGGAGTAGTAGAACATAAGAGTTTGTAGGTTATATTGAGGAGTCCTGGGTGATGCCTACGGTTAAGGTAGTACACTGTTCAAGGAAAGGTTGGAGTTCGAGTCCACCCAGAGGCACCTCAGGAGAAAGGCCTAAAATCTACTTCTGAAAAATCAGACATTGAAAACCCTATGGAGCACAGTTCTACCAGTTCTACTCTGACCCAGATGGGGTCACCATGAATCAGAATCAACTCGAGGGTAACTGGTCTAGTCTGGTCAGCTTATATTGTGAATGATCATAAAAGCTGGTATGACAAGGAGTGATAATTAGCCCCCAGGAACCATTTTTGTCCTCTACTGTCTAGTTAAAGAATGCAGCATGGTTAAGTGCTCAACTGCTAACTGTAAGGTCGGTGGTTTGAACCCACCAGCCGCTCTGCAGGATAAAGATGTGGCAGTCTGCCTCTGTAAGGGCAGATTTACAGCCTTGGGAATCCTATGGGGGCAGTTCTACTGTGTCCTACAGGGTTGCTATGAGTCGGAATCGACTCGACGACAGTGGATAGGACTTCCCACCTAGAGATTACACACTCAGCCTCTCTTGCAGCAAAGGGTGATCATGTGATCTAGTTTGGACTAATTAAGTGGATTATAAATTATGGGCACAGTTTCTATACCATCTTCATTAACACAAAGCTGCTTATCAGTGACTTCCTCCCCACACCTCCACTCCTGCTGGAAAATCATGACAACTAAAGCAACCTTGGGAACCGTGTGTTAAAGCAGGCAAAACCACCTCTCCAGCTATGGGCTGCTCATATGTGGACAGTTAGGTGAGATGTAACCTACTGTCTATCTTATTTAAATCAATTTATTTTGAGATCTCTGATACAGAAGCTCAGCCTAACCTGAATTAAATAATAGTAACCACCATTTTAACTACATCCAATCCCAGTTCTGGATTTTCTGAAATTGTCATGATCTAATATAATATTCTTTTTGTAGAGGCAAGTTGTTAATTATATAACTGAATATGACTTTATTTTTATAATGTTCTACATGCTTTCTTACAAGTAAATCTGCAAATCAGATTACTTGATTAAACTAAATGTCTGAATATTTGGTGTATAAAATCCGGTCCCTTTGATCCCTAAGAAAGCCTGGTGCTTTATCAGATGGGACCTTGGAGGAGATTCCAGATCCTCTTCCTGGTGCACAGTCTTCTGGAATATGTGGTGTGATCTCTTCTCTGACTGCTTTTCTAGCAAGAATAGGGGCACTGCAGTTGATAGTTTTCTTAGCTCTGTATTTTTATAGTTTCTGTCATATGTAATATAAATGCTGGAGCCCTGGTGGCACAGTGGGTAAGAGCCATGGCTGCTAACCAAAAAAGTCTGCAGTTTGAATCCACCAGCTGCTCCTTGGAAATGCTATGGGGCAGTTCTACTCTGTCCTATAGAGTCGCTATGAGTCAGAATCCACTCTGCGGCAGGGATTTTTTTTTTATTTTTTGGTAGTATAAATGTATACTTAAAATATGACTAACTTGTTTTTAAAATGGATTAGTGCTTACATGGCCAGGACTAGGGTGAGGCAAGTGAGACACTTACATTGTATACAATATTTAAGAGCCGCCAAAGACGGGATTAGTATAACTGATTTTCTTTTAGCCTCAGGCTCTGATACTGCTCTTCTTGTCACTGTTATTGATCTATCTTTGCAATACAGTAGAATCAATTACAATAGAATAAAGTACAACAGTATACAATAGAATAAATAAAGTATGACACATAGTGCATTGACCAAGGGACTTGTGATTAAACATGAGAAATTAAGGACTAAGAGTCATTTCTTTTGGGTTTGAGAACATGCATCACTGTAGAAGTCACCGCAGAGTCATCTAGTCAAATATTCCAGAATAAACATTATTCAAATAAAAAATATCCAAACTTCTTAAATTTTTTTATTCACTATGAGTCAGAATTGACTCCATGACAATGGGTTTGGTTTGGATTTTTTGATATTTTGAAATAATTATACATTCACATGAAGTTGCAAGAAATAATACAGAGAAATCCCATGTACTCTTTCATTTCTCCTAATGGCAGCATTTGTTTTTTTTTTTTATTTGTCCAAGGTTTACTAACACATGGATGAGGGATATATTTTGTCTTAACACAGAACTTCTCTAGAGGCTGACTAGCATTACATTTCAAATCAGAGGACACAGGGACTTGAGGCCTGTGTTTTGTTTGGTAAGGTAGAAGCATATCATGGAGGACAGAGGATAAAATCATGGAGGACAGAGGATGAAATTCTCAAAGAACATAAATTTTCAAAGAGCTCTTGAATAAAGTTACCCCAGCCATTGCCTTGAATCTGATAGCAGATTAAAAAAAAAA
>NW_004444080.1:364308-403459 GCF_000243295.1 Trichechus manatus latirostris | reverse complement strand
TTTGCTGTGGAGGGACGGCGTGGTGCTTCTGCCTAGAGCGCCATTTTGCTGGAACGCTCCCCTAATGGCAGCATTTTGCAAAACTATAGTACACTATTACAACCAAAATCTTTACATTGATATCTTATTCATATTTTCCTGTTTCAGTTGCATTCATTAGGGTGTGTGTGTGTGTGTGTGTGTGTGTAGTGCTATACAATTTTATCACATCTGTAGGTTTGTATATCCAACACCATAATCAAGAAACAGAACTGTTCCGTCACCACAAGAATCTCTTGTGTTGCTCTTTTATAGCAACCTCTTCCCCCTTGCCCAGCCCCTGGGGATCATTAAACAGTTCTACATTCCTAATTTTTTTTTTTTTTATTTCAAGCATGCTATATAAATGAAATCATAAAGTATGTAACATTCTGGGATTAGCTTTTTTTCATTCAGTTTAATTTCCTAGAGATTTATCCAAATTATTATGTGTACCAATAGTTCATTTCATTTTACTGCTGAGTAGTATTCAATGATATGGATATATCATAGTTCATTTAACCATTCATTTGTTAAGACATCAGGATTGTTTCTATTTTTTTGGCAATTATGAAAAAAGTTACTATGAATATTTTTATACCATTTTTTTGTGGACATATATTTTCATTTATCTGAGATAAACTCCCAGGAGCAATTGCTGGTCATATCATGAGTTGGAATTGACTCTGTGGTAACTGGTTTTAAGGCCCTTGGGTGACACAAATAGTTTTCAATCTACTACTAACCTAAAGGTTTGTTATTCAAACCCATCCAGCTGAGCCTTGGATGAAAGTCCTGGTGATCTGTTTCCATAAAGATTACAGCCAAGAAAACCCTATGGAGCAGTTTTACTCTGAAAAATATAAATGTATGGGTTTGCCATGAGTCAGAATGGACTAGACAGCTACAAGTTACACAAAATGGCAGCACAGAGAGTTGTTAATCAGACAGTGTAAAGCCAAGCTGTGTAAAAGCAAAACAAAACAACTAATTTGCCTTTGCTTCTAGCATCAGGGATACACGTATGATTGGATGGGAGAAACAAGTTGAAGATTTATAAAGGTTCCACTCCTGCCATTTTATCTCTGTGAGAGGTGAGGCAAATCTACTGTGCTCTTCAGGTTGTTTTTCTTTAGTTTAGTTTATGGTTTCTTACTACATTTATTGTTTGCTTCTTTTTGGTCATGACCATTCATTCATTCATTCATTTATTTATTCATTCATTAAGTATACATATATTTTGAGCCTACAATGTTATTACTGGGTTAACACTGGGTTAATTTCTGGCTATTTTCTTAAGGTTCTTTTTCAGAATCATTATTGGTGAAAACACCCTGATTGCACACAGTCTGGTAGTTCAGTGTGCCCAGAAAAGGTGGAAAATAATTTTAAGGATACTACTTATAGCTAGGTTTGGGGATGTTATCTATATTTTGAGGTAATTATCTTGGATCGCAAACCAGTATACATACTCTTAGTCATAGTCTTACAAACAATGAGAAGAAAGTGTGTATTAGATTTTTTTTTTTGATTCAAGAAAATGGATATAATTAAATATAATTTTACATCTCTTTGGTCAACCTAAATAAATCTTAATCCAGATGAATTTTTCATTTAATCTCTTAACTCAAGAATTAAGAAAAATCCCACGTGGTTTATAAACAAAAAATACAACTGGGAGGCAGCAAGCAAGATGTTAGTGATTTTTTTTCCTAATAATATTCTCTCTTTTACAAATGTAAATCCATGACAGTAAAAGCTTTGTCTCCATTGACCTGGAAGTTATACAACTGAAAGAGTTGTAAAGCATTTCTCATTAACCAGTATATCATTTTCCTTCTAGAGTAAACCATCACAGTTACTTTTGATTTCCTTCAATTATATTATTTTAATCCAATTATTCTCCGTATCATGAATATATTTTCTTATTTCCTTTGAGCTATAATATGAAACTACCTGCAGGTATCGAGTAAAGACTTGACCTGTGAAGGACAGAAATGACATGATCCTGATGATAGCTTCTTATTTATATAACATGGAATTCACCTGAAGCCTCATGAAAAAAAGCAGTAGGATCGGGGCACTTGTCTACAAGTCACCTATTTTGATGCATAAATAACAAAATGGTTGGTGTAGGCTTTTAGCATGCCCAGTCAGCAGGCTTATATTAACCTTGTGGTCAAAGATGATAATACTTATTAGTCTTCTGAGACCAGCAAGTTATTTCCTATTTTCTCTTCAGTAGTTTTTGCTCTCTAGATAAAGGTGCAGACTGTTAATCCATAGAAATTTGTAGTTGTCAAGGATTTCATTTAATGTGAATCAGTAATCAGCACCTATGTAAGCAGCATCAAGAAACTAAACGACGTATTGCATTGGGCAAATCTGCTGCAAAAGACCTCTTTAAAATGTTAAAAAGCAAATACATCACTTTGATGAATAAGGTGTGCCTGACCCATGCCATAGTATTTTCAATTGCCTCATATGCATGCGAAAGCTGGACAATGAAAAAGGAAGACAGAAAAAGAACTGATGCATTTGAGTTATGATGTTGGTGAAGAATACTGGACTGCCAGAAGAACTAACAAATCTGTCTTAGAAGAAGTACAAGCAGAATGCTCTTTAGAAGCTGGGATGGCAAGACTTTGACATGCTTACTTTGGACATGTTATCAGGAGGGACAAGTCCCTGGAGAGGGACATCATGCTTGGCAAAGTAGAAGGTCAGCGAAAAAGAGGAAGACCCTCAACAAGGTGGATTGACATAGGCTGCAACAGTGGTCTCAAACACAGCCATGATTGCGAGAATGCCACAGGACCGGGCAATGTTTCATTCTGTTATGCATAAGGTCGCTATGAATCAGAACTGACTCGAAGGCACCTAACAACAACAGACAATTAGAAAGGACTTTAGTGATAAGATAGCTGAATGTCCCCATTTTAGAGATGAAAAAATCAAGGTCCAGAGAGGCTTAAAACTGTATTTCAACTGTTATAAAACACAGATCGTTTTTTCACATATAGACATCTCTGAAGACAGGATGTTTCTTATAATTGATTAGCATCTTACAATGGCTATTGGTTGGCTAGGCAGCAATTGGATGTGGTTGACTCATATGCATGAATTTGGTTGTTATTAGACAACTGCATGAACTTGATGGCATGACTGGACAACTTTAACTTCACATTTCAGTGAATAAACCAATTAAGGATCATTTGAGTAAAGCATATATCCTGGTTGTGGTCCAAAAACTTGAGTTAGTACCTTCTGGTAAGATATAGAATGTATAAGCATTAAAATTCGTTGAATGGATGTTAATGGCTTGGAAGAAAATCCTGGATTTAATAGTGAAGCATTCTTTTAAGAAAAGTTGTAGCACCAATGCCAGGATGGCACAGAGGATGATAATGTTTGGGAAACTATGCACATCACCTACTTTTGGTCAAAAATTGATTCAAAGGAGCCAACTCTGACTCTCTCATGTTCTTGTTTTTCTATACATATAGCATTGATATATGAAAAATCTGTCTAAATAAATCTAAAAGAACTCCTTTAAAACACATTAAAAAAAATTCTAAGTGATAACCAACATTATGGCATAGTTTGAAAAACTTTCTTAGTGTAATGTAAAATAATGATAGGTCTTATTATCAATGGCATCTTAGTTGAATGAAATAACAGTATTTAATAGTTGAGGAAGGATTAGAATTTGACACTTCTGACTCACAATTCAATACCCTTTCTCCTAAAAAGTTATGGATTTAATCAGTTCTGGCTCATTCTTACATCTTTAGCTGTTTTCCTATAAGTTATTATCCACTCATACTCTCACTGAAGTTAAAAAACAAAATATTCCAGTTTTGATGAAGAAATCTAATCTTTATTTCTACGATGTTAGCACAATATACTCACACAATAGCTTTGATCTCTACTTAACAAAATACATTTATAGCACTTTACAAACTTTTTCAGTTGGAAACATTGCATAACATTTTATTAAACACAATACTTTATATATATTAGATATATATTCATCATTTTATTTACTTTAAAAAGATAATTAACTCTCTTTATTCGATACTTTGTTTTTATCAATAAAGCACAGCCTAACAAAGGAAGAGGTGCTCCCATTAGCAAATACAATAAATAAGACACTAAGAAGAGATACCACCTGTTAGTCTGATTTATTTCAAATTAAGGTACCAGTGGAATGTAAACAAATATTTTTTTTCTGTATTTTTTTTTCTTTTTTTTACAAAAGATGTGTTATCAAATATACATGCAGAGGTCTGAGTTCTAGTGACTATCGTTATTTTTCCTTAACAATGTGGTACAATTTGTTAAGTCATTAAAAACTGTAGCCTTTGGCACTTTGAATAGAAAAAGAATATATCATTATTTATGTAAAGAAAAAAAAACTTCAGTGACTAGAGAAGTGCTTTAAAATCCTTTGTTAAGAAATAGGAAAGATTAGGAAACATCATACGGCACCTCAAATGCTGCAGCTTTTTTTTTTTTTTTCTTCAGAGTACTAAAACCAGGCCACCTTTACCTCTTTGTAAACTGGCCAAAGCCAGCAGGAGTATCGTGATGGTGGTGGTGGTGAGAAGTGGGGAAGGCATTATTTTACTCCCACTCCCCTCTCTGAGAAGGAAATTGCTAGAAGGGATACGGTTGAGTTTGTTTTATTGCCAGAGTTTTCAATTTTGCTGGTTGTAGCTCAATCCCTCATGCTTTGCAAGGTAGGTTTCTCTATGAAAGTTCTGCCTTTTCCTGTAGAAGCTGATAATGACAAAATACTATTCCTCTCTAAACAACTCCTGTTCTTATTGAAAACTGAACTAAGATCAGATCAACCAGCCCTATTGTTGCTTTTTATCCCCTCAGCAAGTGTATATTAGAATTCTTAAGAAATGGTGTAGAAAAGATGTAATACCAAATTTCAAGGATTAAATAGTTCTTCATACTACTTAAAATATCATGTAAATTTTTAAATTAGAGAACACTTCAAAGTGTTTTCTTTTTATCCTCTTCTTATTGATAGTATTGTTTTCGTCTGATTTAGGCTCAAGGCTTCATTCAGGATAGGTAGCAAAAACTGTTGTTGTTTTGCATTTTAAGCACTAAAACTGTACCTATTTAGATGTTTTGAAGAAATACCTTCTTAACTTACAATGTGAGATACTTTTACTTACCAATTTGCATTTTTCCAGATTCTTTTTGTTGATGTCTAACTAACAAAACTATTTCAGGGAAGAGAGTAAAACCCAACTATGGTGGCTCTAATTTACTGGTTATCAGGATACCAGAAATAGTTTAACGATCTGGAACCAAATGAAATTTTTGGATTACTTGTTAAACTAGCAACCTAAGCCAGCTAGTCGGTGCCATCCAAGGGTAGACTTGACCAACAGTATTCACATTGTAACCCCAAATGACAAGTTTTGGGTTAAATTTTTTTGTTTATAAATTCACAGCAGTATATTTTGCTCAAGGAATGTCATCTGTTATCTTTGTTTTTATAATAGAAGAACATATCTATAACATCAAAAAAATTTAAAAATCCATAAATAAGGAAGCCATAAAATGCAAAATATGATCACAACAATTTTATAAGACTCTCTAAAACAATATATTTTTTAATTTATGCAAATTTACTCACTAAAAAACATTCTTCATTAGCAGTACCTATACTTAAATAAAAAGTAAGCAGCAGAAAAACTATGCAGAGAAATACTAGTTATTCCCTTTCACTGACAATATCCCTATGCAATTTTTCTTGTTGAAGAAAGTATACTTTTGAAGAAATGCACAAAACTTTTTCAATTTTTGACTGTGACAGTCACTATGGAGAAGATGCTGTGTGTGCTATTCTAACACAAAGCAGCTGGCATCTTCTTAATAAAGTAGCATTTCTTTGACAAGGAATTGCACGCCACTATTTCACAGCTAAATAGAATATAAGAGTTTACGTTGTATATGTACTATAATAATCAGCACCACTCGATATTGAGCTTTAGGTGCAGATTCTCCAAAATGAATATATAATACTGCATGGCCTCTGCTGTAGGGAAAACACGTGTGTTCTTGATTCCCACAGGTAATTAGAAAAATCCCCAAAGTTGGCACATTCAGGAAGTAAAATAGTATACATTGAAGGAAACCACTTTCTTTTGATACCGCCCTCTGCAAAACCTTTTGTGTTTGAAGAAGACAGGTCTTAAAACTCTTCACATAATCACATTAGTTAGGTTCTTGCATTGTGCTTTCCCTCCCCCTTGTTGTGAAATCTACAAGCTTCAGTGTAGCAGTTCTCAAAAGTTCTAGAGTTCCAGGCTCATGGTGGGTAATCTAGTTTGGTGAAAAGGCTTCCCAAATGCTGGAGCAGAGCACAGGTAGAATCAACAGGTGGTCTTTGGGGGGTTGACCAAATTATTGGATGGCCATCACTCAATCCTTATAAGCCCGTGTAGGGGAGGTTCCTTTGTAGAAGATGTTTCTTGTGTTCTCAGGGCTGTTGCTTCTTTCAGGGATTAAAATGATATTTCCCTTTCTTCTCAGGGTGGAGTCACGGGAAGAAGAAACAGACAACGTCTCTGAACCAACTTCACTGCCCTCTACTGGGGTCACGCGGATGGTGGTGATGCCATGGTGATGGTGCTCATTATTATCAATGTTGCTTCTCTTGCGGTCTCCAGAACCAAAACTGTCTTTTAGGGACTCACAGCTTTCCGAGTCCCTGTTGAGATCGTTGAGCTCATAAGTCTGGCGAAGGCTGCCTTTCTCAGGGGCCTTCCATTTCCAGGAGCCGCTGCCTTCACCTTCCGTGGACGGGATCTGGATAATGGGCCTGTTGTTCTCCGGGTGAGCCTCAACCCTCACGATCCCACTGGGCTCGTGGTCTGTCAAGGTTTTGTAGCGAATGGAGCCAGTGCAAGAGACCGTGCTGCCTTCGGTGTTCTTGGGGCTGCTCTGGAGAACGCCCTGCTGCTTGGACATGGCTATTACTTGCATGATTCGGGGCTGGCTGTTGCTTCTGTTACAGGCCACAGTCTTCTCAGCAGCTTTCAACCACTTGGCCCGAGCAGAGCTGCTTTTGGGGGAGGTACTTAAGTTTTCCTGGGTCTCCTCGGGGATGTGCACCAACTGTGAGGACCCGGGGCGGGACTGAATGGACACTCTCGGACCTCCAGGCATGCTGTTGTTACACCCGGGGACGGTGCCAGGCTGGATCTTGAGGTACTGATTGCCAGGACCATGGTGATCTCCATTCACCCCTACCCTCGATGGCTCTGAGCTTGACCTCATTTCTATGGATCTCGGTGGTGAATGTCCAGGCTCATTCTCCATTACTTGCAGGGACAACTTCCGGCTTTCGTTTTTATTCTTCCACTGGGTGAGAAGCTGCTTTGATCGAGCAGAATCCATAGAGGCATGAATAGTTGCATTTCTTCTAACAGGGTCTTCTATCGATGGGGTGTTGGCCCTAGGCAGGGTATTGCTGAAGGTAACCATGTTCTCCTTCCCCATGGGGCTTCGCGGAGTGATGATCTCTACGTCAGCATTTGCCCTTTTGAGGTTTGTCAGCGAGCTAGCATCTCGATGGTTTCGGTTAAGGATGCCTTCTGTGTGAGCAATTCCATCACTGCTGCTACCATTTTTAGCAGATAAAACTCGGTTTGGGTCTTGATTAAGATCAGTCAGAGACCTGAGGGCTTCTCTGTGTTGAAACATAGTCTCTTCACTTGGCAGAAAGTTCCCCACAGCATACAGGCCCTAGTGTCCAAGAGAAAACAATAAATCAGCCCCAGAAAATATGCTTACTAATGGTTTCCCCTAGAATACCCGCTAAAGTACATAAATAAGGTATGTAGTCTGTATGACCCCATTATATACAAGTAACAGAAAACCAAAACTACAACTAATTATTACCCTGCAAATAGTTTATAGGTTATATCATAAATCACTGAACTAATGGTTCAGAAACGTGAAATCCATTACTTTTATTATTAATTGGGTTTGTCTTCCCTTTCTCCACTCACTGAATATTTTTGCAAATCCTTTCCTGTGTATGTTTTGAGGAGAAAAGTCGGACAATGAGAGAAAAAGCGACATTCTTCTGCTTTTCAAAGTAATTCATGCTTCTGGTTTTAAGAACTTCTTGTTGAGTGACACCTCAAGTGGCTTAAATGATTTACCTTTCATTTTTAAACAAACCTCACGATGGAAAGCAGAAAAGGTGTAGAAAATATAGAACAATGGATTATCCAAAAAACCTGATACCAGGTTTTGAAGTGAGGCCAGAGACACAAATTGTTACAATTCAACTGAGTACACCCTTATGTGTCAGCATTCTATAGAGTGCTCTCGGAAGGAAGGGCAGAGTCCGCCACTAGATCGGGGCACTTCCATTCTTTCCTAGTTTAAACTTGGTTTTAAATTGGGAAATAATATTTGATCAATTTAGTGCTATTACAAAAAAAACTGACCTAAATTTTATTTAATCTTGTCTTCATAGCCAGATTATCAATATTTTGTTTATTTTACATACTGGGAGCAAAAATTTGGAAAAGGCTAAAATTCAGATTCAGAATTTTTACCCCTTTTACACATGGAAGATCTAATCCCACCTGGATTTTCAGTTTTTGAGATGCTTAGTTTGGAGATACAGTCAAGCAAAAGATGCTTATTTGTGTGCTAATTTCAGTAGAATATAGCCACCAGGTGTTTTTCCAGTTAAAATAAAGAAGTTCCATCGATTTTTTTTGTAGCGCACTTTCCAATAAACAAGAGCCTTGGCTTAGAACTGATAAATTTCCAATTTCAGAGCACTGAATACAGGTAGGAATGAAATAAAGACAAGCTCCTATCTCTCCAACTATAATTTCTGGTGGTAATCTCTTAAATAATGTCTGCCTGTTTTCACTACTAGAGTTCACCAGGATGAGCAGTCTCTACCCAATGTTATATTAAAAATTAGAGTTAAATTTGTAAGTTTTGGAAAATCCTTCACTAGATTATAAGCTCTGTCTGCATTGTTCATCACTAAACTAGTCGTTCAATCCTTGCTACGATATGAGGCACAACTGGAAGGAGAGTTGACCTTCAAGTTCAAATCCTTTGTACTACCAAGCTCATGCTATTTCTAGGACACAGTGAAAAATCACACATGCAAACACATGAACTATACAACAACAGTTCTCAGTCCTCTTTTCTTCTGTGACACATATTGCCAATTAACACTCCATGGGCAACCTGGGGTTATGCACCATTCCTGACACATTAACTTTAGTTTGACTCATTTCTCCTCCACAGAAGAAAACACGTAAGGAAGAGTGAGATTTAATGTGACTACTCTATGTTAATTTGTAGAAATGAAAAAGTAAATCATTGCATGTTGAGTATTTTATTATTTTTTTGAAATAATGTTCTTGTGATACCTTTCACAAGTGCACCAAGTTCTCGTGGCTGAGAACTGCTGCTATAGACAAGTATTTCTCTGTCAGCTTCTTCTCAGTTTCCTTCATTATTGCCTTTTTCCCTGCACGCTGCTTACATATTGGTGTTCCCTGGCTCTTTTTTATTCTCATGATATGGCAATTTTAGGTACCCCCATAAGTACAATAATGCTTCTACTGATAATGTTGATTCTCAAATCTATTTCTCCAGCACTGATTGCTCTTTTGAGCTCCAGATTCAATTCTTCAACATAAATACATAAATACTGAAAATGTTACTTAAAACTGCCTATTGGTCATCTTCCCTTAAATGTTTCAATTGAGCTTTTCAATCTGATCCTTAACCTCAATGACCTGCTTGCTCTATCCTGTACGTGGTTGTCTAATGAAGTCACCATCTACATAGGCTTCTAAGCTAGAAATCTAGCCATCATCCTTCATTTCTCCTGTTCCCTCACCCTCCACATGTACTTGCTCTTTCACATGCCCCTATCTCTACAGATGCAGCTTCTTTTGCTTGAATGCCCTTCCTCCTTTCTTTATTCTGAGAAACTCTCATTTTTTAAAAAACATACCACTTTTATGAAGACTTCTCTAACTTCTCTAGGGAGTGTGCTGATTCCCAAAGCTCTTTGCTCACACCCTATTACATCATTTTGCATATTGTAACTATTTATACTTATGTTAGTCTTTAGATACATAAACTTTTCAAGGATACATCTTATTTCTCACTGTTCTGTGCTTAGTATAGTGCCTGGCACATATTAGATATTAAATAAATGTAAAATTAATGAATAAATGCACAAATGAATGAAATGGACAAGCTGTGTTTCCTTGGACTGAGGGTATTTCTCTTGGAGGGAGGTTGGATTTAAAAATAGAGTACTGTTAATGAACTCAATATAAGTTAGCTCATAGTTATATCCAGGTGCTATGTTTGTGTTGTTGGGCAAGCAGTATAACCTTTCTCATATTTCACTTTCCTCATCTGTAAAATAATACTAGCAATAATAGTTCCTACCTCCTTTTTGTTGTTGTTGTTATAAGGATAAAATGAGATGATCCTTCTAAAATCACAGTTTCTGGCACATCCTGTTACCCTGTTGCCGTCGTCAATTCCGACTCATAGCAACCCTATAGGACAGAGTAAAACTGCCCCATAGAGTTTCCAAGGAGCACCTGGTGGATTCGCTAACCAAAGGTTAGCAGCCATAGCTCTTAACCACTACACCACCAGGGTTTCCTTCTGGCACATAGTAAGAGTTTAATAAATTGTATTGTTGAAAGTGTGATATGTGTTTTGGCTTAGTATGAAGATGCAGCCAGAGGTTTTCCTCATGATAATAACAAATTATTATGATGCAAAATATTCCATGTATATTTTTCATTTTAAATTGTGGTTTATCAAATACTAATAATAAATTACTTACCAAGTACAGGGCAATTCCTCCTCCTATTAAAAAGCCACAATAGACATCAACTGGGTGGTTCTTATACTGGGTTATCCGTGTTAGTCCACAGATGATCCCACAGATGATAAATGTAAAGACCAAGAGGGGTTTCAGAAGCTTAGAGGAATCCGTTAATGTGGAGTTGAAGTACATCTTAAAAATGAAAGACATGGGTTAAGCCTGCTACAAAAACTTTTATGTTAAATTATAATCAAATAAAAGATAGACTCAAAAGCTCAGCTGATTCACTCAACATCAATACTACTGTTTTACTCTCCCTGCTATGGCTCTGTTCTACCTGTAGAAAAGGGAGACACATGTTGAAATCATCAAACAAATAAAAGATCTTTCATTTAATTCCTTGAAAATTTGAAGAAAAAAACCCCGAAGCAATAGAATTAGTCAAATATCTGTTTAGTCTCCATGTTACTTTCCACATACTTTTAGTTGTTTTTTTCTCACAAAAGACTTCATGAACTATTGTATTAATCAGCTACATTTATCAAATTTACACTGGTTTAGAACTAACCATTGTTACATAAATACTGAAAGTAAAATGTGTGTGTACTTAATGCAGTTCTTTCAGTTTTAGTAAGTGTAATACCTGTAGTTAATAACACCCTCCCATGAAGTATAATATTACATTGCAGGGGTACCAAGCTAAATAAATATTATTACACTGTGAAGAAATTCTTTTACTGTACTCTTTTTTATAGAATCATATTTCTTCTTTCAATGCTATTGTATTAAAAGACTGCAGTGCTAGAGTTTACTGTTCTGTTATCCACAGCCATATAATCTAGTCACCTGGAGACAACACTTATTCCTCTGATTTTCTGTAAGACACAGCTTAACGAGAAAGATCAGTCACTTACCGAAACATACACAGCTGCAAACGCCGCAAGGGTCGCGTGTTGCGAAGGAAATGACTTTCTGCCAAAGAAATACAGTCAAATTATGGCTTTTAATTCAGATATACACTAGCAATCATCTGAAGAACACTGACTGGTTAAAATGTTCAACTTAAAAGCCACAAGGCAACAAGGAATAACTTTAATCCTCATTTCGTTTTCTGGGGAAAGACCTGGGTGATAAAATAAATATTGCTACTTACCTTTAGTATTAAAGAGTAATGGAGTTTCACTTTCGAACATAAATACCTGTGCCAGGTTGGTAAGGGACCACTTCTTTACCCCACTGAAATGATGGTTAAAAGTAGAAACTGATTGGAAAACATTATAATTGTTCTTACATATTAGAATTATTTTCAGTTTAAAGTAAATTTGAAAACCTTGGTGTTTTAAAGCTTTTAAGCTTTTTCTATGCCTCTAAATATATGGTTTTGCTTACATAAAATTTTTAAAAGACAAAATTATTTTGTCACAGCAGTAGATCTAAATGTGTGTTTATTTTTTGTTGTTGTTTTTTTTAATACAAAGAAAGCATGGGAAGTCCAAATTTAGCAAAATGTTTCTCTGTGTATTACACTTTGGAAATTATTATCATGTCAAGAATGATAGAGCATTTTATTTAGTTAAATAATTGAAGGAAGATGGTTGGGAGATAGAACACTGGATAGTGGGAGAGACACTTAAAAGGACAGACAAAAGAAAAAGAATAGAGATTTCTTTCAGTGGATAGGAAAATCTTGGAAAAAATAAAATCGAGAGTTATATTAATGCCCCCCCCCCCCAATTACTTGGTAGAGACCCTGGTGGTGTAGTGGTTAAGAGCTACAGCTCCTTACCAAGAGGTTGGCAGTTCAAATCCACCAGGTGCTCCTTGGAAACCCTATTGAGCAGTTCTACTCTGTCCTATAGAGTTGCTATGAGTCGGAATTGCCTCAGTGGCAATGGGTTTTTTTTAATTACTTGGTACCACATTACAGAGGATAACTATTCCACACAGACAAGATAATGTACAAGGATAAAGAAAGAATAGAAGACATAGGTCTTGAATGTAAGTTTAAAATTATTGAATGGTCCCTGAGAACCTGAATGCATACAATAACATAGTATCAGTCACTAGTTTCTCAAGTGTACATATTAACTTATTTTTGACTCTTAAATTAATCTTTGGGAACACACTGAATGACAAACTCATCTTAAAATCAGTCATTACTCCTCACCCCTCTGTAGTTTATCTCTTTTGAACTTCTAAGCTACCACCTCTTGCCACACAAGTTTATTTTTACTTTGTTGATTGAAAAAAATGATGCATTGGTAGTTTTTTTTTTTTTTTTCTTCAGTTTTTCAGTCCCTTGTTTTCTGAAATGCAAGGCCAGGAGCTATAAAGATATTCCATGTTCATTTAAAAAAATATATAAAATCCCAGATGTTACCACTTCTCAAAATCTACAAAAATTCACACGATTCTTTCGATAAAGCATATGTCAGAGATGTAAATATCACAGATACTTAGTCTTACAGTTAAGCCAGTGCAAGACACAACATGTCCTAAGGTGATATTAAGTGCCATAATGACAGTAAGCCATCACTGACTGTAAATATCTTAAAATAAACCTATGAGGTAAATCTGAAACTAAAAGAAGTATAGGGCGGATCGCAAAACATGAGCGGGCACTGGTGGTATGAGGACTGGTAACAAGAGTTGAGGCTGAAATTTGGAGACAGAGAGAAGGATTTAGAAGGAGCCACCAATGGGTTTCTATGGTACAATCACTAAAGAGATGACTGAATTGAGAAGAAAAATAACACCAAAATCATTATGACTGAAAAAGGGGTGTTTTAAGATGATACCCCAAGCAATTGTTGAACACCGGCAACGACATGGAATTTTTTTAGGTCTCAGTTTCTCACCTTCCACTGTTGATAACTGTAAGGTCAGATCCCGAGCAAATATCTTCCACAATGTAGGAATTTTCTTTGCACGATACATTCAGAGAGGTATAGTTTGGCTTGCACACAGTCAGAAAGTATGGTGCCTGATACCCTGTGGACAGTTGTATGATATCTGTAATGAGAGCTGTAGAGCACAGTCCAAATACATGAACACCTACAAGTAAAAGGAAAGAACGTGTTACAAAGTTAGTGGCTAATGCTGATGTTGAGTCATCATCAGCCATGTTTATTACACATCAACACGCCAACCTTAAAAATCTGTTAGAATCCTTTTCTCTAAGTTTATTTCAAGAAGATAGTATGACAAGTTCCTAGACTCATAAACAGATACTTAAAGACAAAAGAAGGACAATGAATATCTTCAAAGGAGTGCTTTGAGACATTTTTATCAGAGTTTGGATAGTTAGGGCTAATTCTTAATATTATTAACCATAGATCACTTGACAAACACCTGGAGCATATTAAGTTGACTGTGATTTGAGAAGGACTAAATGTGGGGAATGAAGCAAAATTCAAAATAATTTTCAATTGTTTTGTGTGTTTGAACTGCTAGGGCTCTCTCCTCCCAATTGGTACTTAACTAAGCCACAGTTGTCAAATCCTGAAGTTGTTGTTGGGTGCTGTCAAGTCGATTCCAACTCATAACAATCCCTAAAGAATCGGTTCTAATTCTGTGCAAGTTCATAGTCACAGCAGGAATGTTAATTAAAGCCAAAGAGGAGAGCAGGCAAATCCTGTCTTGGAAACAACAATTAGATCCCAGGTGCATGGCTGTGGAGCCAGCCTGCATGTTTAGAATCCTGGGATGGTGTTCACATGTCTCCTGGTCCAAATTCTATGTTTGTCTCTTGGAACCAGGCTTACACCATAAAATCACAAGCCCTGATGCATGCTAGTGCACTCAAACTCCAAAGTCCTTGCATGGCCCTACCCTTGGGAGCCCAGCTCTCTGCTCACATACACATGATCTTATACTTGCATGATCCCTCCAGGTTGCCTTAACACCCTGGATTCTGATTTGTGATTTGTTCATAGAAATCATGAGAGGCACCTGGGTAATTCTTCAGTGGATTCCTCAGACAGAGATCGCCAGCCTGCACATTACGCTGTTTTGTATTTTTCCTGCTCCCCTTATTGTCACCTAACCACTCCCCCACACCCCTTCCCTCTCCAACCACACATCTTGGATTCATGGCACAGGACTTCTATTTCCACATTCCAATCCCTGGCAGTATGCAAGGTTTGGGAGAGAAGTAGGGATAATAGGAGAAACCTACCTACTTTTACTTTTGGAGAATGAAAATCATAGCCCCAGACCCAGGAAGGATGGGGCTACTGAGTGAGAACCTCTGCGACATTGTTCTCTAGAGTATGACAGACCATCTTTCAGCCATGAGGCATTTCAGAGGTCACATGCCATCTGTCCACAGCATTTTGTTACATTAGGGAAAATTTTCTCAGAGATCAGCTACTTGCCCTCCAGTTTTATTTCCTTGCCTCAGTTTGTGACCCTGCTAAGGGGTCTGTTTTTGTTTTACCAATCTGACATGCTTTTCTTAGTGGAGCAGATTTAGACAGTCCAGGGCAGAATTTAGACCAGACTCTTTGCTTTCTTGGTAGAGAAAGTTATATTTGATTATCTAGGTATTATAAGAAGTTACTATTCCTTTGAACTAACAGGTTACAAATAAAAATAATGCTTTACTAACTATTAAGAAAGAATATAAAACATTAAGGTTGATGTGATACACTGTGACTTGTCTACTTAGCTCAGGTAAGGAAAAAAAATTCCAGGTTTGTGACTGAAGCACCATTAAGATGATCCATGCAAATCAGAAGGAATGAAAGTTTAGATAGTTTGATTAAGATTCTGGTTGTTCCAGGCATATTGATTTCCTTTGTTGTTGTTGTTAGCTGCTGATGAGTCAGCCTCAACTCATGACAACCCCCTGTACAAGGGGATCAGACCATTGTGAACCATAAGGTTTTCATTGGCTGATTTTTTGGAAGTAGATCACCAAGCCTACTTCATCTTAGTCTGGATGCTCCACTAAAACCTGTTCAGCATCATAGTCCCATGAAAGCCTCCAGTGACAGTCAAGTAGTGGCTGTGTTTGAAGTGTATTGGCCAGGAATCAAACCCAGGTCTCTTGCATGGAAGGTGAGAATTCTGCCACCGAACCTCCACTGCCCCCATTGATTTTCTATAGGTGTCCTGAAAAATGAGAGGTAAAGCCAGAGAATATAGCCAAGGAAAAAGAGCCATGGATGTAGTGTTCCACGGTGACGTTTCCATTTGCAGTAACTTCTGGATGAAAACACTCCAGGAAAATTGAAATGGAATCATTGATGTGGCTAAAGTAATTTCTGAAGAGTTACCCATTCGTATTGGCCTGCTGACATTTATTCTCCCTTTTAAAAAACTGAACATAGATTCATTGGAACTACTTTCTTTAAAGTAAATTCAAGTTTCAATCTGAGCTAAGACAAAAATATTCTTAAGTGTATGGCAAGTTAACTCTGAAAACAAGGCATGTAACTGTAAATAGCACATTTCAGATACAAAGCCCAAATTTTGGTGTTTTAACAGTTTCTTGCATAATGTAAATCTCATCATGTATTTGAAATTATACATGTAAATTATAGCTTTAAAGACTTAATATCTGTAATTAACTATAAGATTTCCATTTGGAAAAAAAAAAATCCTTTCTTTGTAATTGGTACCCCACACACACCAACGAATCTAACGGCTCTTCTAAGAAAAGAGTTGAAGTTGCAGCCTCCGGCATTAATGTTGGGCTCCAGTCCAACTCCATTTCTTCTTTTGGACAGGCAACAGTAGAGAATTCCTTCCCCTACCATAATCTGCAAAGACAAGAGGGTGTTCAGAATGAACTCATTGCTTACAAATGAATTATATGTCATCTTAACACTTCGTCAATTCAACAAGGTAAAGGTGTATTTTTCTTCAAAACTTTAAAGAAGGGTAAATCAATTTCTCTTGAGTAGTTGAGCAAGCAGTGAGAGGAAGCAATCAGGGACACTGTGAAGAGCTTTAGTTGGATATCTTGTACTGTTACGTACTGGTTAAGTGTGTGATCGTATTCTGGCATTTTAAAATGGTTGCAGCACTCAGCCTTTGGCCCTTGACCCAACAAGACCCATGACGCTTAATAGATTGATCACATGGTGATTCTGCCCTGTTAGAGCCTTGACATTTCATCCCTAAAGCCATGAAAACAAAATGACTGGGGAGAGAATAAAAAATACCAGATTTAGATCAGGAACATCTTAAAAGGAGATTAGATCAATAAACTGATTTGGGATTGAGCACAGGATCAATCAATGGAAAGCGAGTGTGAGGGTAGGAAGGTACTATTTAGATCTAGAGTGATCTGATAAAAAATTCTGCAGTGATGGAAATGTTTTCTGCCCTATCCCATTAGGTATCCACCAACCACATGTGGCTATTGAATGCAGGAAATGTAGCACTGAAACTGAGGAATTGAATTTTTAATTTTATTTCTTGGCATTTAATTAATTACTTATAATCTAAATTGATTTAAAATTAAGATTAAATAGCCACATGTGGCTAAAAACAAACCCACTACCATGGAGTTGATTCCAACTCATAGCGACCTTGTAGGACAGAATAGAACTGCCCGTAGGCTTTCCAAGGCTGTAAATCATTACAAAAGCAGACTGTCAAATCTTTCTCCCAAGGAGACTGGTGGGTTTGAACCTCTGACCTTTCAGTTAGCAGCAGAGTGCTAACATGTGCTAACAGCCCCATGTAACTAATGGCTACCATATTGGAGAATGCAGATTATGAGAGAATTCAGCAGCTAGGGTGATATTTCCTATGGTATTAGGCATTTAGAAAATCTGTTCACAATGGACAGAGAATCACACTGTAGTATCAGAAGGACTGTCTTAAAATTAGGAACAGTGCAGTTTGTTGTAAGATTCTAGGACGTAGGACAACGATCAAGAAACACAATATTTTTTTGGCATCATCTTTTTGAGGACATTTTCCATGAAGTCCCTTACTATAAGCTAAATTACGTTCCCTTCTATGTGGCTCCCTTAGCATCTTGCCCTACCCTCTAGCACGACTTTATTAAAGTGCACTTTAATTGTTCATTTGGGCGTCTCTCACTAGGCTAGGACCTCCTGAGGGAAGAACCATTTCTCATGTGCTTTTATCCTCACTATCTAGCCCTGCGCCTGGCACTGTGAGGCCATGATTACTATCTATTCTGGACATTTGAGTTGTCAGTTATTCTGTACAATAGAAGGAAGATTTGAAATATGAGTTTTAGTTATACAAACATTTTTCAAATATTTGAAAAGAGATTGTTGTGCAGTTAGGTATTGATTTGCATAAATGGGCGAAACTGAGAAAAGTAGGATTACGTGAGATATCAACAGTCTTTCAGATGCAACTGATCAAGTCACTTTAAAGATTATAATCATTTTAAGTGGCTGAAACAGACTTTATGAGAGGGAATCTTTCCTCCAGTTCTCATTACTAGCTTATATTTACTTTATGAAGTGTTTAAAATTTTAGTTTTTTTTTTTTTTTTTTAACTAGTGACAGTAAGAATATGGTCTTCTGCTTCATACTACTAGGCACGGTGAGAACTAAATCTGTATTTAGTTATGTAGATAATATGATGTGTGTACAATTATCAAACATTTTAAATCTGCAAAACAAATAAAAAATCATTCTCTTCAATGGGACTGTATGGATAACCCTGTGTGAAAATCATGCGACATGCATGATAAACTAAGGTCTACCATTGTAGAAAGAATCTAAAAGAATTTTTTACATATCATTGAACTTTGAATTGATGGAGGTGTAGTCAGTTCTGTACTCTGTGTAGATTGATGTGACATGATACCCCTGCACACAGAATAATATAGTGACTATCTAAAATTCATTATTTCAAGAAAATTAACCACTTATTCCTGAAACGGATTGTTGTATGGGTAAGATATACTAATTTGATTTTCATTTCTTCTATAATAATTCTGTGAATAATTTTGTTTTCTCTTTTCCATTTTATATATACCGACATCCTATCTTATCCACGAATGCTAAGTTATGTAAGAATTTCTTTGTACAGTTTCATTAGAGAAATATGTTTTACCATACAACACACCAGTCATTGTCTCAAATGACCTTGAGATTTCAGGAGTTTATTTGAGTTGGTTTAATAACCTCAAAACTCATGTGTTAATAGAGTGCTCTGACTCCATTTGGCTCGATTATGTAATATGGATGGAGCTTTCTTGTCAGTACTTTGACATCATCCAACCTTCTCTTTCTCTTAGGAGCATATGAATTTTCTCCTCACATTCTGATTCATTTAACCATGATCTGTATTTCATTGCATGAATTTTCAAAATGATTTCATTTGCTTTCAAGATAGAATTCTCCTAAGGGGTATGAGAGAAACTTCCTAATGTATTTCTAAATGCTCCTGCTGAATTTCTCTTTCTGAATGGCATGCTATTGTGCTGCCATGTGGTTTCAGGGTTTAAGCTTTGACAATAAGCTTATTTTTTGTTGCTGTTGTCATTTGTAAACAGAAAACAGTTTATGACAAGCATCTTCTCACAACATTCTGTTTATGCTGTACATAAGCCTGAAAAGAAATAACAATTTTTTGTGTGTGTGTCAATTATCATGGAAGAGATCATATAGTGACTCTGCTTCAGGGAAGTTGTTGAGAGGAAATACATCACTTATTATCATACGGCACTGCTCTTGGAATCATTGCCATAGGAAGAGCTCTCAGTCCAGGAGTCTTCCTCATGGAAAAACAAAACAAAACAAAACAAAACAACGCCGCCAAAAGCGTTCTGATATTCATCATAGTATCGTGAATGTTTAAATTTGCCATGGTTGTCTCTTGGAAACCCTAACGTATTTAACATTCTACATTGTGATCATATAGTCTACGAAAGATAAGGTTACTATCTAGGAATTATAATCAAATTCTGATATAATTTTCCTATAAAATTAGATGGAGTCATCCTTCAATAATATGCAATGCAATTGTATTTTCAGGAAAGGAAAAGTACACATTTTTCCTATTTATGTAATTTCCATGACAATTCATAAGAAGACCACATATTCTGCATTACTTTCTCTCAGAAATTATCTCCAAAAGACGTAAGCAAAATGCTTGTTTCACTGTTACACTAAAGTCAATGAAAATTGAATATTAAGGAAGAATTTTCCAATTTAAGAGCAATTTTAGGGAAATAAGAATATGAATTTCACAGACATGAATTTTTATGGTTTCGTATACCACAGGTATGTGAATGACAAGTTATTTTTAAAGCATCTCTCACAGCATAAAGAAAAACTGGAGAAGCAAACACTAAATGATCTGTGTAAAAAAATCACTTGATCTTTCTTTTGTTCATCTGAGGGTCCTTTTAAAGAATATTGTTGGCATGAGGTCTTTTGTATTGCTTTGTCTTCTCTCTTTGAATTGGGTGAACACAAGAAGCCCTCTCCTCGCACAAATTTATTCTAAAAGCCATTTTCCAGTGAAGGATTCTTCTCCCCAGCCCCTACCCCAACTATCCCATAGTTAATAAGTTTATGCCACCATGAAAATAAAAGAAAAACAGCATACTTGAAAGTCAGAAACTATTAGTCTATTTGTTATTTCTACTTTTAGGAAGAGAGAGAGAAAAAAAAAAAAGACAGAGAGAGAGAGTGATGTAACATATGTAGTTAAGATTAGAGATAGAATTCTAGTTTTAGAACAAGATGACTATAGAAACTAAAGGACCAGATGTTGAGAAAGTGTATGTTTTGGGAGAAGGCCTTAGAAAAAAAGAGAACATGAAATTAGGAAGAAATCCAAAATGTTTGGAGAGGAACGTGAGAAACAGTATTTCCGTATTTGATGTCAGCAAAGTCAAGATTTGTCTAACCACCAAGTTGTTTCCCAAAACCCATGAAACAGTGTGATAGAAAAGAATCCTGACGTTCTTGAGTGTTCTGGACCTTTAGGTGATAGGGGAGAAATTACAGACCCCATGGTGTAAATATCTCCCTGGTTTGCCTCTTGTTCTATTAAGAGGCATTTGGCAGCTATGGAGGCCCTGTGGAGACCCAGGAATTCAGTGGTGCTTCCGGAGCTTTTCACCTGTCAGAACCACAGGGAAAGAAGTTTATGGAAGAAGCTGAAACTGGGCACCCCGGGGCAGTGTTGTGGGAAGGGATCCACAATGGATTTCCAGTTTCATTCTCCAGGACTAAAGAAAGATTCAACTCAGAATCCTTCAGAAAGCGCCCCTAAACTGCATATGAGAATTTTTTACAGGAAGTAAGGAGTCAGAGGCAGGCGCACAGTGGTAAGGTCAAGGTCATTCTCCCCACGACAGGTTACTGTGTCACCAAAGGAAGCAAAGTCAGATAAATGCTGCTGGCCGGGGCGCCACAATTCGACCTACTGTCCTAGGAATTTGATAACATAGGGAAGAAAGACTTCTGGATATATAAAATTAGTAAAATGATTAAATATTAACAATATTTTCAGCAAAGTCATGAAAATTTTTATAGTATTTTATTCTATTTCAAGTGTATTAATAATAATAAATTCAGGCATTACACCTCAATTTAAGAGAAATGCTTTCGGGTATGATAGACTTAAAACATATATTCATTCGGCTCTTGTCAAATGATGAGATGATATGGATATTTTTGTAAGTCTTTAGAAAAATGACAGGAAAATGCTGCTATCCTGAGCAATACTGCCCTTCAAAAATATTTTATTAGTCTCAGAGTCTCAGCTACTTCCAAGTAAATCATACTTCTAATTACCTGGAGTCACTGCAGTTTGAATAACTCATTTATTTACAAAGTGTTTTGAGACCTTTTAAATATGATAAAGTTCTATGGAAAATTAAGTTCTAATTTTATCTTCTGAGAGTGTTTTCTGTAATTTATTTACAATGTAAACAAGATGCTATGATTATTTAATATAGGGGAAATTTTTAAAAATAAATCCATGGCTATACAAAAGCAGAGTTTAGAAGGTCTCTGCAAAGACTTTTATAAAACTGCTGATGTACAGAATCAGAATAAGCCAATTCATTAGGGTATCTTGTAAAATCTTTATTCAAACCTAGCTTTTAATTTAACAACCACTTCATCTGGCATTCACAACCATGATAAAAGCAAAGTAAGAGTTTCTACTGTTAAAAATAAATGTTATTAACCTTGCAACATGTTTTTAGTTGCCTTTAGGTAGTATTCTGAGTAGAAAGATGGTGGAAAGGCTTTGTTAGTCTTATTTATTAATGGATTTATCTAAAAGTGTGTTCTTTAATGCGTGTGTTAACCTAAAAACAGCTGTTTTTTATAGCGAGGTATTGCATTGGCAAATCTGCTACAAAAGACCTCTTTAAAGTGTTAAAAAGCAAAGATGTCACTTCGAGGACTAAGGTGTGCCTGACCCAAGTCATGATATTTTCAATTGCGTCATATACATGTGAAAGGTGGACAATGAATAAGGAAGACCAAAGAATTGATGCCTTTGAATTATAGTGTTAGCGAAGAATATTGAATAGACCATGGACTGCCAGAAGAACGAACAAGTCTGTCTTGGAAGAAGTATAATCAGAATGCTCCTCAGAAGCAAGGATGGTGAGACTTCATCTCACCTACTCTGGACATGTTATCAGGAGGAACAAGTCCCTGGAGAAGGACATCATGCTTGGTATAGTAAAGGGTCAGTGAAAAACAGGAAGACCCCCCAACAAGATGGACTGGCACACTGGCTGCAGCAATGCACTCAAACATAGCAACGATTGTCAGCATTATGCAGGACAAGGCGGTGTTTCGTTCTATGGTGCATGGGGTCACTGTGAGTCAGAACTGACTCGACGACACCTAAAAACAACGACAATAATGTTTTTATTCCATTTCAGTAGGCTAGGGCATTTCTTTTATATGTTACGTATTTTAAAATGCAAATGTCTTTTCTGAGTCTAAAGTATCTGACTCTGTGTGTGTGTGTGTGTGTGTGTGTGTGTACGTGTGCTTGCATGCACCTGCCAGGAATGAGAGCTCTTCCCTCTACTTTTCAATCATTGATGCTCAGTGCTCATAATCAATAAAAAGTACTGGCCTAGTTAAAAATGAAACTGTAAGTGATATTAACATGCAGTTTTGGGAAGAAAGTCTGTGGGCTGTACAATTATTTGCTTTTTTCCCAGAGATTTCCAGAATTCAGATACCAAATAAACACATTAAAAAATACATTCATTAGGAGTGGATTAGAACTGTCATGTTAGCCATTCAAGGAGAATTATGCAGTTGCAAAATCTTTTCAGAATAATTTACAAAAGTAAATATTAGTGACCCACCATTTTTGTAACCGTATAATCCTCTTTAACTTTTAATATGAATAATTTTAAACTATTCCTACATGATGCAGTCTAAATACTTCAAAGACATGATCTTTTTGGTCCAAGATTTAAAGTTCATTTATTGCTTTTTGTTTTTTTCAACCCATTTATTACACAAATGTGATCATTTTTTAGTTTTCTGGGACTGACAAGCACAATTTGGGTGCAATTCTTACCGTAATTGCTGGTCCAGCAAAAGCCAAGCTAAGCAACATGAGGAATGGGATTGCCTCCTGTGTCGGTTCAATGTACGGCATGCTAAGACTTCGGTCATAGCAGCTGAATCCAGAGTGCACAGGCTTGAAGACATCAGTGAGTTCAAGGAAATAGAGGCTAACCACTGACGATGCCAATATAGGCAACTGGGAAAGAAAGACATGGAAGCTCATTTTATCCTTATGTGGAGGGACATAAATAGAATCAGTACATCCTGAAGTACGAAACAGGAGGATTTCTCCCTTTCTCTCATTACACTTCTTTGATCCCAGAATTAAAATCATTCATAAGTATTACTGCTTATGTCTTCAAGTCACATTGCTAATTCACCCACCTCTGTCATCAACCTACTGGAAGCCCAAGCCATCCCTCATCTTTGTTTTTGAGTTGCCTTCTAACTGATACTGTACTTTCACTCTTGCTCTCCCACTCACCCATCCCTTTTATACCTAGCATCTGAGTAATCTTTTGAAAATATTTCAGATCCTATTACTGCTTGTCTTAACCATTTCTAGTAGTTTCCATTCTACTTGAATAAAATCCAAATTCGTTACGGTGCAAATCTCTGTGTAATCTGGCTCTTGCTTCAGTTGCTTACATCTTTCTTGTACAATGTTTTCACCACTCCTCAGCCCTCTGTCTACTACAATCCAATTTGTCCTCATTCTTTTCTTGTCACAGTCAAACTCATTTCTGCCTAGGGCCTTTGTATGTGCTCTTCCTTCCTCCTTTTATGTTCTACCCCTGGTTCTTTGCACTACTGGCTTCTTCTCATTATTTAACGATGACTTCCTGAACTCTCCCTCTAAGGTAGCCCCTTAATCCATCCTCCACTCTCTACCTCATTATTTTGCTTGATTTTCCACATGACACTTACCAGTAACTGAAATTATGTTTTCAATTTAATGCTTCACTTGTTCATTTTTCATCTCCCCCCATATCTTACTGAAATACATGCTCCATGAAGTGAGAGTTTGCCAGTGTTATTTACTGCTGAGTCCCTGGTGCATAGATATGTTTCTGGCACATGGCAGGCATGCAAGCCATCATTTAATAGTTTAATGGAGAAATAAATACTTGTTGATAAATGACCAAATGAATAAATAAGCTTTGATTTCTTACAATACCTTAACTAGAGTTATCAGATTTAGCAAATAGAAATACACCTCACTTAAGTTAAATTAGAATTTCATATAAACAGCAAATAATTCTTAGTAGTATCTCCAATGGAATATTTGGGATACTTTTACTAAAAAATTGTTTGTTGTTTATCTGAAATTCTAATTTAACTGTTGTTGTTATTTGCCATCAAATGGATTCTGACTCATGGCGACCGTGTGTGTGGCGATCCTCTATTTTGTCTGGAAGCCCTAAACTAGACACAGTCTACTTTCTAGATTTTGTGTTACAAATTCAATTATTCATTTATACAACCCATAATGTACCAGGCATTATATGAGGTGTTAGCTCTATCATGGTGAGCAAGACAAATGTCGGCATGGCCACCAAGGATCGTAAGGGTAATGAAAGATCTGCTTTCAATTAAAGAGAAATACTACAAGTGCATTGTCTAGTAGGCCTTTCAGAACCTGAGAATGCAGACTGATTGAAAATTGAAAGAATTGTTTAGTTGAAAGCTTTGTTACTTGTGAAGGAGTCAATATTTATTTAACCAACAGTATAGGTTTTTGATAAAGACATTCCAGACCACTAGTGATTTCTGGTTGTCTGGATTTAGAAAATAAATTCACATGGCAGCATTGTGTCTTCTAGTCCTCTGAGTTCTTTTTGTAAAGAGGTGAGAATAAGGTTTATTGGATGAGTTAATAATGTATGGTGGTTAATCTAGTCTTTTCCAGTCAGCAAAGGAGAAAACAAAAAGTATGTCAAAACACTCACATTTCTCTTATCAGAATCGGTGATCACTGGATCACCCCAGATATCTAAGCGTTTCTTCTCCCCCTCTCCTGTAGAGCAGAAATAGGAGCTTTCAGTCGAGGCCAATAAATCACCCCTTTGTGGTATATGACTGAGATTTCCACTTAAATCTATGTAAACATATTTTAGTTTTAATTTAACAAATATTTAATATAATACTCTGTGCCAGAAAATTTTCTAAGGAATTTAGAAATTTTAATTCATTTTTAATTCATTTAGCTTTAAACATTCAATTATAATATAAGATAGTATTATCCAGACACTGTTAGCAAGTGGCAGAGTTGAGGGCTGAACCCATAAATTCTAGCTCCAATGTCTTGTTTGTGAACCAGTGTTTTATGCTGCCTTTCCAAAAATGGGAATACAGTATAAGAATAAGGAAATACAACTAGCATCAACTAACTGGGGTACTGTCTAGCTCAAAATTCTGGTCAATTAAGGGTTTCTATTTGCAAACTTTTAAAAGGAGCCCTGGTGGTGCAGTGGTTAAGCGCTTGGCTGCTAACTGAAAGGTAAAGGGTTTGAACCCACTAGTCACTCTGTGGGAGAAAGACGTGGCAGTCTATTCCGTAAAGATTTCAGCCTTGGAAACCCTATGGAGCAGTTCTACTCTGTCCTATATGGTAACTATGAGTTGGAATTGACTCGACAGCGATGGGTTTTGGAATTTGCAAACTTTTAGTTACAAATATGCATAACAGTACAAATAGTACTTAAAATTATGATTTCCATTAAGTCCAGAAAATGGTTTTCATCCATTGGTTTGAATGCTAAACCTTTCATGAAGAGTGGGACATAATAGATCTCACCTACATTTTCCGCTTCTCGAGTTTATTGGTAAGGTACTGTATTACTGACAATACATGTGCAGCATTTGGGGGCGTGTATAACTTTTTGAAATGAAAGAAATAGGTGTGTGCTGCAAATTACTATTTTTACAGGGTATTGTATACAGTGGTGTTGAATCCATATTTTTTTTTTAGATAAAATATGGATTTTTTAAATTTTTATGTAGGACACCTATGTTCCTCTGGACTCAGGGTCAAATTAGGGGTATGTGTATGTCCCTCTGGACTCTGAGGGTAGGATTTTGGGGATGAGGCCAGAAAAAAATCCGTCTTACCTACCAAAAATTCAGACACACTCAATGATTTGGCATGCATCCCATTAATGAAAAAAATTATATAAACAAGAAAAATTAATTCATTCACGAAATGGTTAAATATTGCACTTTTAAACCAGATTGCATGATCCACCTTCTCCCCTCTTTTTTTTTTTTTTTTTTTTTTTGGATGTCTTCAGTTCATATTTTGGGTCTTCTACATGTATTTTGTAAGTGGGAATCAGATCTGAGATCTTCAACTCCCACCCAAGTAACATCTTATGCATTTTTAAATGCTCATGCTCAAGGGAAGTGAATTTAGTGTCTTTTGAAGAAAGCTGAACAAGATTTTATCAACATGACCAATCTGAATAGTAAAAAATTTTCCCTAATAGAGACCATTGAATTTTATGGATAATTACTTTAGAATCTGCTCAACTGTGCCAATGAATATATAGCACTTTTGAATGAAATTGCTATTCCTATAAAGTGTGTGTGTGTGTGTGTGTGTGTGTGTGTTTAAATGCAGGAAAATATTCAAAATTTACAAACTATATTCAAGGCACCGAGGGAGTTTCTAATATCAGCTTGGCCCTTTACTACTATTCGTGTGACCTTGGAAAAGTGTTTCTTAAATCTATTTTCTCATCTATGAAATGAGTATATTGATAGTATCCACTGGTGGTGCAACAGTTAAGCGCAGGGCTGCTAATCGGAAGGTTGGCGGTTCAAACTCACCCAGTGGCTCTGCAGGAGAAAGACGTGGTGATCTGCTCCGGTAAAGATTAAAAAAAAAACAAAAAACCGTTGCCATCAAGTCGATTCCGACTCATAGTGACCCACAGGACAGAGTAGAACTGCCCCACAGGCGGAGGGGTAGCAAGTTGGGGGAGGGGCAAAGGGAGCACTTGCAAGTCCAAAGCGGAGCAAGATGGGGCACAAAATGACATTCCGAGGTGCCACAAATATGAAAGTTGCCCGACTGAGGCAGCCAGACAAGGGGAGGGGGGAAGGTATTAATGTTGAAGTTGAGGTGGGGCACAACTTAGAGATTGCCCCTGGGAGCTCATTGCCCGCGCTACGCCCCTGCCTATAGGGTTTCCAAGGCTGTAAACTTTACAGAAGCAGACTGCCACATATCCTTCTCCAACAGAGTGGCTGGTAGGTTCGAACCGTGAACCTTTCAGTAAGCAGTCAAGTGCTTTAACCACTCTGCCACCAGAGCTAAGGAAACCCTAAGGGAGTTGTTCTACCCTGTCACATGGGGTCGCTATGAGTTGGAATTGACTCAATGGCACCTAACAACAACAGTCATCACAGAAATGTTGAAAGGATTAAATGAAGTATTACAAATAAAATTCAAAAGTGCCTGGAATGAAGAGTAGTTAATAAAAGTCAGTATTATTATTATTAATAAACTGATCAAATGTCCTGCTATTCTTAAAATTGTACTTGATAATCTTTTTTGAGAGTAATTCTTCCCTCTTAATTCCTAGCACTTCTTCCCCCCGCCCCCAGCCCCAGCACTTCTTTTCAGAACATTTTTTCACAATGCTCTACATTATAGTTAATTGCTATGGTTTAGTTCTGGAATCCCTGGGTGGTGCAAACATTAAGTGCTCGGCTGCTAAGTGAAAGATGGGAGGTTCCCGTCCATCCAGAGGCACTTTGGAAGAAAGGCCTGGCAATCTACTTCTCAAAACTCAGTCATTGAAAACTCTATGAAGCACAGTTCTACTGGGAAACACATGAAGTTGCCATGAGTCAGAATCGACTGATAGCAACTAGTACTGATAGAGTTTAGTTATAGCCTTTGCTTTGCTGAGTCTGAAATCTCCTTAAGGTAGGGAAGTAATCTCAGTTATTTCTCTATTTCTCACAATAATATAAATATACAAACAAAAATAATTTCTATCACTAATACTCTGCATCTTAGTCCTCTTGGACATTAGCCTTATTGAAACTCCCAATTCTTCCTGTTATATAATTTCTTCTATCCATGTATTAATATCTTCTATAGTTCCACAGAAATATGTTTCAAAATCTTCAATTGTTTTCAAAATAAAGATCATTTTTCTTCCGTCCTTATTTTTGATATTTGTTTCTCTGATTTTTAAATAATTCATCTTTCACACTTTGCATTTACATTGATTTTGTAACATTGATTTGAACAGACTATAATATCTGGAAAATAAGTAATTTTATGCTCTGTTTTCTTATGCTGTATTTTACAACCCAACAGTGTACTGAATTACATTACAATGTTTCCTTCTAAAAAATTTGTCATCAAAGGTATCTTTAATTTTTTGAAATGTTCAACGACAGAACTTTCTTTTGAGCATAAGAAATTTAGCATATAATATGTACTAAGTTTGGTGTAGATACAGAATTTATATACAAGTAATAAAATTACATAAATGGAGCTGTCTTGATTGCATTTAAAAATGAAATTCTTCTAAAAGTGAGCAAAAAAAATCTATATGATCAAGCATTAAGGATTTTATTGTCTACTTATGATGTAGCCAGAAGAAAAGTGTGGCCCAAGCTCTTTTTATGCAGCAATACAGAAGAGGGGAATTACCTGAAAATTACAAAAAGTGATTTTCACAAGGATTGATTCTTAAACTTGCCATTGGCTAAGGAACTGGCAAATAAAAACCATAAAGAGAAATTTTAAAAGAGAAAAATTTACAACTGTTTTAAAGAATATGGGCAAAAGAAATGTGTTTCAAACAATCATATATGCTAGATAATATTTATTTTTTCTCATGCCAATTTAAGAGAGACAAATCTTCAGTATATGACCATTTTAGTGGAACGTTTTATGTAGCCTATCATGACATTTTATCTAGGTCAGATAGCTTAGTTGGTTTTAGCAGTATTATAATAAGGACAAAGTTTACTTCTCATTTAGGAGAGTTCACTTTACACTCAGTGTAGAGCGTATTAGACATTCAATATAGGTCAGTACCATTCTTTTCCTTTTTGTGATCATAGTGAAGAGAGAGTCCTATAAGATATTCTTGAACTGATGGGACCATAGTTACAAAGGATCAATTGTCATATATAACATGGATGGTTTATTCATTTATGTATTCTTTCATTCATTCAACAACTATCTATTGAGAGCATATGAATGCTAGGCATTGTTCTGGGTCCTGCGAATACAGTTATGAAAAACCAAAATCCTTATTCTCATGAAGATTTTATTCTAGCTGAGGAAGGCAGATAAAAAAAAAAATAATACTAGAAAAAGAATGTTGTTATTGTTAGGTGCCATGGAGTTGATTCTGACTCATAGCAGCCCTATAGGACAGAGTAGAACTGCCCCATAGCGTTTCCAAGGAGCAGCTCGTGGATTTGAACTGATGACTTTTGGTTAGCAGTCGCGCTCTTAACCACTATGCCACCAGGGCTCCAGAAAAAGAATATATGCTACAAAGGGGCTAAAACAGAGGACTGTGATGCTTGGGTTGTTATTTTCCATCAAGAAAGACCTACTTGAATAGGTGCCATTTGAATGGAGACTTGAATGAGCAATAAAGAACTTGTTGTGCACTGTTGAGTTGATTTTCTTCTCACAGCAACCCCATGTGACAGAGTAAAACTGCCCTATACGGTTTCCTAGGCTATAATCTTTATGGGAGCAAATCTCCAGATTTTTTCTCCTGTGGAGCCACTGAGTAGGTTTGAACCACCAGCCTTTCGTCTAGAAGCTGAGCACTTAATCATTGCACCACCTGGGCTCCTTAAGAAAGAACTATCCATATGAAATTTTGGATAAAAAGCGTAAACAAAACATGGGGAAGTGATATGAGATGAAATCAGAGAGGAAGACTGGGGCTTAGACTGTGCTGAGACTTGAAGGCCATGGTTGAAGTTCAGATTTTATTCAAAGGGAACAGATAACACTGAAAAATTTTAGTAGATGAGTAATATGTGTTAAAATATATTTTATAAAGATCAATCTGGCTGTTGGGTTGAAAACAGATTGCAGTGCACCAAAAGTAGAAGCAGGGTAAAAGTTAGAAGGCTGTTAAAAAACTCAACAAATACTTATTGAATACTGTTATGGATTGAATTATGTCCCCCCAAAATATGTGTTGTAAATCTTAACCTCACAATTGGACCAAAAAGCAACATCATGATAAACGGAGAAAAGATTGAAGTTGTCAAGGATTTCATTTTACTTGGATCCGCAATCAACCCCCATGGAAACAGCAGTCAAGAAATCAAAAGATGCATTGCACTGAGAAAACCTGCAGCAAAAGACCTCTTTAAAGTGTTAAGAAGCAAAGATGTCACTTTAAGGACTAAGGTGCACCTGACCCACGCCATGGTATTTTCAATCACCTCATATGCATGCAAAAGCTGGACAATGAATAAGGAAGACCGAGGAAGAATTGACGCTTTTGAATTATGGTGTTGGTAACAAGTGTTGAATATACCATGGACTGCCAGAAGAACAAACAAGTTTGTCTTGGAAGAAAAACAGCCAGAACTCTCCTTAGAAGCGAGGATGGCACGACTTCATCTCACGTACTTTGGACATGTTGTCAGGAGGGACCAGTCCCTGAAGAAGGACATCATGTTTGGTAAAGTAGGGGGTCAGTGACAAAGAGGAAGACCCTCAGTGAGATGGGTTGACACAATGGCTGCAACAATGGGCTCAAACATAGCCACAATTGTGAGGATGGCGCAGGACCGGGCAGTGTTTCATTCTGTTGTACGCAGGGTCACTGTGAGTCGGAATCAACTCGACGGCACCTAACAGCAACAACAACATGCCTGTGGTTATAATCCCATTTGGGAATGGGTTGTCTTTTTTATGTTAATGAGGCATGATTAGTGTAGGGTGTATCTTGAGTCAATCTCATTTGGGATATAAAAGAGATTAAACAAGTGAGCAGAGCAGAGATGAGGGAAAAGAGATGTCAAGCCACATGAAGATTGCCCAGGAGCAGAAGCTCAGAAGAGACAAGGACCTTCCGCCAGAGCCAACAAAGAGAAAACCTTCCCCCAAAGCCAGCACCCTGAATTAAGACTTCTAGCCTCCTAAACTGTGAGAAAATAAATTTCTGTTTGTTGAAGCCACCTACTTGTGGTATTTCTGTTATAGCAGTACTAGATAACTAAGATAAATACCTAGTATGTCTGTCACTGTGTCATATTGTGGTGGCTTGTGTGTTGCTTTGATGCTGGAAACTATGCAACAGATTTTTGAAATACCAGCAGGGTCACCCATGGTAGAATATGTTTCAGAGGTGCTTCCAGACTAAGACAGACTAGGAAGAAAGGCCTGGCAGTCTGCATCCAAAAATCAGCCAGTGAAATTCTTAACTTCCGGTACTATATCAGAACGTTGTCTGATATAGTACTGGAAGATGAGCCCCCTACGTTAGAAGACACTCAGAATACACAGTGGCTGCAACAATGGACTCTCGAGCATACCAACAATCGTGAAGATGGTGCAGGACCTGCTAATGTTTCATTCTGTTGTACATGGGGTCACCATGAGTCAGAGCCACTCCATGGCAACTAACAACAGTATGCGCTGCGCAATATTCTAAGTGTGAGAAGTACAGCGGTAAACACAACAGAGGAACGTCCCTGTATCAAGGAGCTTCCATTCTAGTGGCTGCATGTCTGTTTTAGTAGTTCAGGCAAAAGATAGTGGCAGCTTTTACTATGGTGTATTACAAGAGATATAGAGAAGTCGATCTATTCTGGATATGAATTTGGAAACAGAACGGCAGAACTTTTTAATACGTTGGTCATTGAAGGAAAGAGAAGCTGATTCCCAGGATTTTAAGCATGAACAATTGGGCCAATGGTCTAATTTACTGAAAAGGGGAAAACCAGAGGACGCTCGGGTAGGAGGAATCTAGAGTTGTTTTGGAAACATTAAAATCAAGATGCCATTTAATTGTCCAGTTGTAGCTGTCAAGAAGAGAGCAGATCTGAATCTAGAGTTCAGGGGAGAAGCCAAGACTAGGTACAAGGCTGCAAGTCATTGATACATAGATGATGTAAACACCATCATCCTCACTTTTGAAGAACAACATATGCACAAATAATTTCAAAGTTAAATTGCTTTGGTTTTGGTATGAGTAATGTCACAAGAAGTCACAGAATTTAATTGTGTATATTAATGCTACTCACATGTAGAAGAGATAATCTAAGAGAAAAAGATCATTTGCTATACAATAACAAATTTAAAATGGGAATCTGAGAATCAATCTTTATAAGTATTTAAAGATGGTGTAAATGTGAAAATTAATAGAATATATTAAAATGAAGTTCAAACTGGAAACAAATGTTAGCAAATCAATTTTTATTAAAGTCTGTGGATACTAAGGAGGTCGTCACAGGTCAATACACAATTATGAGGGAATTTTCTGCTTCCTACCTGGAGCACTGGTGGTGCAGTGGTTAAGCGCTACGGCTGCTAACTGAAAGGTTAGCAGATCGAGTCCACCAGCCACTCCTTGAAAACCCTATGGGGCAGTTCTACTCTGTCCTATAGAGTCGCTATGAGTCGGACTCCATGGCAACAGGTTTTTTTTCTTTTGTTTACTTGGAATCTTTAATGACATTCCATAGTATTTTTTACCTTGTAGTTAACACAGATAATGTTTTTCTTCAAATATTGACAATAATAATAACTAATAGTACAGTATAGTTTATAACACTGTTTCATCCTAATTGTAGCAAATTCACATTAGCTACAATGTACTTAAAAAATGTAGAATATATATATATATATAATTTGGAAACCCTGGTAAGATAGTGGTTAAGAGCTATGGCTGCTAACCAAAAGGTTGCCAGTTCGAATCCACCAGGTGCTCCCTGGAAACCCTATGGGGCAGTTCTACTCTGTCCTATAGGGTCGCTGTTAGTCAGAATTGACTCAGCGGCAATGGGTTTGGTTTGGATATAGGTAATTTAAATACTTTTTTATAATCTATATTCCACTATTCTTTTCACTAATAGAAAAAGGTCAAAATGAGTCTATAACACTATTCAATGTCTAGTGTTCAAAATAACAAAGAAATGTGAGTGAATCTGTCCCAAAATATAGATATAGAATGACATATGGGATATTTTATAATATGGTCTTAAACTAGCTTTCTTGTTTAATTTTCCATATACTGTGCTCCATATTTAAAGGTCAAAAGGTGAATTATTTGTATTTAAAAATGTATACATGATAAAATAATCATTTATTAATCATGAAGAAAGGAGAATCATAATGAATTATATTGATGATATAGGACTAGGTAGTACCAATTTGAAAAACAATTTATGTGTATTCATACACTATATTTCATATGGAGTACTTAGATAAAAGGGGAAATTATTTGATACAACTGCAGAAAAATAATATTTTATTTATGGGAAATCTTAGCTTTCTCAGCTATGAAGAAATTGAGAAAATTATAAAGGTCTATAAAATTTTAAAACAAACATTAGCCATATAATAAAACTAAAAATATCAAACAGATTAGAAGATTTTTGCCTCAAATGTGTTTGACAAATATACTAAATAGACAAAGAAAAATGAATTAAAATGAAATATTAATATAGTAATACAGTATTGATTTGTCAAAGCCAAGACTTTCAGTCTTGGTCTGAAAAATCAACAGAATATGAAAGGACATTTATGTCAGCACACATAAGGATGTTCAGATTAGCATTTATCTATACTACAGAGAATTGAGAATTAGTCTAAAACCTCAGTAACAGACAAAAAGTAACTTTTAATATGTTAATTTGGCTAAATTTTCCAACAAACATAAAAACAATTGTGAAAACTATACAGAGACATGGAAAATTATTTATTAGATTCAGTTAGGTAAAACAGATTTATACAATATGTATAACTACAACTAAATAAAATAGGAATGAAAGAGAATTGTAAAAATAAAAATTTTATTAGAGTATTTTTAAAGCATTTTTCAAAAATGTTAACTATGCGTTGCTATTATAACCCCAAAAGAAATAAATTAATCATTAAGAAATACCTAATTTTTATTCTAAAAAGTAAAAGATTATATAACAGACAAATCTTGTTGTAACCTATCTAGCATGCAATGACTATGTAGCTCTGTACAGAAAAATACAACAAGTTACACAGAAAAACATGCAGACTGTTGCCCAGCTTCTTTGGGGCATATTTCTAAATGAACCATTTCAGACCTCTGGGGAAAATAAACGTGCTCAAGTCAACCCCTAACTACAGAGGGTGTGAGATTCCATCAAATGGATGTGGCTTATATGGCATGCATAAATTAAAACAGGGCACTGTGATATAGGGGAACCAATGTCAGGCTAGGAAAAAGGAGAATCCAAATGCTTCCTCATTCAGTCCATTAGCTTCTGGGATTTAAGACAAGCTACTTAACCTTTCTGGGTCTCATTTCTATAGGGAGCAAATGGAGGTGTCACTTCTTATCAATGAAATAAGGGGTTTCTTACGTGGCCATCTTGTTCTAAAATTCTGCACGCAGAGTCATGATTTAAGAAACATTCCTCTCATTTCTTCTCACACTGTCACTGCCCTATATAATGCATTACGTTTTTCCTCTCTATTCTCTCTACAATTTCTTGACCCATCCACAATGCTTCCAGAATTCACATCTGATTATGCCTCACTAATCACAAAATGTGCCCTACTAGTAATGAAATAAAGTGCATTTTTTTTAGAATGACATTTAAGATATTTTATAATAGGGCCTCAAGCTGATCTTCTTGTTTAATTTTCCACTATACCCAGGCTCCACTTTCCCAACCCACTGACACAGCTCATGTTCCGATTATACTAATGTCCCAAGAAGACATAATGTAGTCTCTGCTTTTAGCCACGTTTTCCCTTTTGTTTCCCATAAAGATTATCCTCATCCTTCCAGGCTGAGTTCACATAATTTTCCTCCCTGAGCTCTTTCTCATCCTCTCCATCCAGAATTGAAGACCCCTGCCTAATGTACTTTCATGTATAACTTTACTGTAGGACCTGTTACTCTGTCTTAGATTATCGTTATTTGCATATTATGAGCTCCAGTTTGAAGATCAGGTACTTACAAGTAGGAATTTTGTAATTCACACAGTGTTTTGGATGTTTTAGTTGTTTAGTAAATGTTTATTGAATTTAATTAAAAGAAATCAGGAAATTACTATTAAAGAAACAAAAACTTGGACAATTTCTTAACAATACCTAACATGTATTGAGGATTTAGGTAGCAGATACTGTGCTAAATCCTCTAATAGATTTCCGCATTAATCCACACCTTATAAAGCAAGTGCTAATATTAGCCCCAATTTACAGATGAGGAAACTGAGGTAGACATCCACCCCCAGAAAAAAAAAAACCAGATCCACTGCCATCGAGTCGATTCTGACTCATAGTGACACTGTAGGACAGAGAACTGCCCCATAGGGTTTCCAAGGCTATAATCTTTACGGGAGCAGACTGCCACATCTTTCTCCGATGGCTTGGCTGGTGGGCCCAAATCACTAATGTTTTGGTTAACAAACGAGCGCTTTAACCACTGTGCAACCAGGGCTCTTTTTTGAGGTAGAGGTAGGTTACATAAATTGCCCAGGGGTCACAAAGTCAGTAAGTGGGAACACCCAGATTCCTACTCAGGCACCTAAGTCCAGGAAACATGCTCTTAGCTGCTTTGCTTGTGGATTTCAACCCATTTTTTTTTTTTTTTCCCCTCAACACTGCTACAATGGCTATAATTCCCAAATAATTGTGTTAGGAGATGTGTGCAGTGTGAAAAGAGCCAGACAGTTGCTGGTAGAAATACCTTTAAACACTTTCTCTTGCCATTTCTTCCCCGTTACTCAAACATGAAAATCATTTCTTTTACTCAAAATTAAGACCTATTCTTTCTAGAGCCCATTTCACTCTGAGTAACTGAAAGCAGAATTTATTGAACACCTACTCAAATCTAAAAAAGAAAAGAACATCTTTTGAATACTTAGATATTTTCCCCTTAAATACCTAATTTAATTCTCATACTCTACTTGAGAGGTATAGTCCACATTTTAGGATGAAGATCCTGCCCAGATAATTTAAACAGCTTGCCTAGATTCTCAGTGGCAAGACCAGTCACTGGAATCTGGTCTGTTGAATTCCTGAAAGCATGTGCCGTACTATACCGTGCTGCCACTCTGCCACATGTCGCCATCTGTCAATAGTTTGATGCTTTTCAGGAAAGGATGACCCTAGGCGTCAATGTGAATGCCAAATGAAAGGACAGAAGGTGTGAAATGGCCATGTGTGCAAGGGTTTAAGAGGCACGGAGAGACGGGGAGACAGGCACTTTCAGATCAGTGTTACTAGTATGGAATGCCAAGGTCTTGAACGTTCTTCCCTGTGCAGCTCCTCCAAAGTTGTTTTAATTGTGTATGTGTGTATGTGTATAATATTCTGTTATTGTTAGTTGCTGTGGAGTTGATTCTGACTCACAGCAACCCCATCCATGTGTGCAGACTAGAACTGGTCCATAGTGTTTTCAAGGCTGTGACCTTTTGGAAGCAGATCACCAGGCCTATCTTCTGAGGTATTTCTGGGTGGGTTTGAACTGCCAACCTTACAGCTAGTAGTCGAGGGCTTAAATGTTTGCACCATCCCGGGACTCCTGTACAATAGCCTAAGAACCTTTAATTATATCTCAAATGTGCTCTGCTTTTATTCTCACTTCTGCCTTCCCTAGTAAATTGCTCCTACTATAAAATACCAGGAATTGGGCACATTTAGGGCTCTAGATGCTTTCCTGTCTTTAATTTTGGATCGTTTTCTCCAACTGCACAGAGATATTCCCAGTGAATGCCTCTGTCATAGCAAATGTCACATGGGGTGGCCATTGTTGGTCTACATTTCTCTCCTATTCAATGACAAGATTCTTGAAAGCAGACAAATTGTCTCATTCACCTTTCTATCCCCAGGGCCTAGTATGGAGAAGGACCCGGCATAGTAGATGTCCTCAATGTTGAATAAATGAATACATGTGTGAATGATGTGAACAGAGACGTCAACTGTTTAGATGATTTTCATAATGTGGCTAATATAAGAAAATAAATCCCCCAGTTCAAAGATCTTTGTTTATTTATACCTCAAGAAAATGCTTCTTATTTTGAATTTCTGGAATTCTAATGACTTTTTAGCATTGAAGAACAGAAGAAACTCAAATAGTTTCCTCTAAATAGCAGCAGTAATTAATAGGGAAGAGCTAACAGACTTAATATATATGTTAGATCTAATGTGAAAAATCTATTTTTTGTCTTTATGCCTGCGTATGAACTACATTTTTACAGCTCTAAAAAGACTAATTACAATCATTCAACAATATAACAGTAAAGTCTAAAATGATGACAAGTGGCTTTTTATTACCTGGCTATTGATCTAGCATTGAGCTTGGGGTAGCAGGCTTTGTAATCACCAGCCTTAACCTCAGGTGCTGAAAATTTGCTCCTCCTACATAATTAGACACTGAAAGATGTGCATTGTCTTGGAAAGCAGTTTGCTTTTTAAACCAGCTTAGAGAGTAAAACCTGAAGCAGAGGACCTGTATTTCAGCTGTAAAAGCAATTGCCTTTAAATTCTTTCTTTCAGTTGTAATTTCTGTTCCTTTAGAACAAATAGCTGACTTTCAAAAATATGAGTACTGTGGCAAAATGGCACTCTAGGCAGAAGCACCACGCCGTCCCTCCACAGCAAAGATCTGAAAAACTAAGCCAAACAGAGAAAACAACAATTCTGAAACCCTAAAACATCAAACGAAGAGATAAAGAACTCAGCCAAGCACCAAATGGAATGAGAAAACTGACAGAGAAAGGAGAGCGAGGAGAGATTCTTGCAGAGGTCCCCTGTCAGCTAACACAGCGTGGATCCACCATCTCAGACTCCTATCGGAGACCAGCAAACAGGGGTACGAGAAAGAAGCTTCACGGAGCTTCCAGCGGGAGACAAAACAACTGGTAATTTGTGATATATGCTTTCCCACCCCCCACCATTCTTCACCCCCACTCGGCCCCCTCTGCTTCCTGCGGCCACAATCTCTTGTCCGGGAAGCACCGGCTGCTTGGATTCCACCCACCCAAACAAGCCGGCTCTCTGAGTGCCATTTGTTGGCTGCTGGTGTTGCTTTTTTCCACTTCTTTTGATTTCTTCCTTGCCTCTCACCACCTCCCCCTCCTTTCGCTAAAATACCTGGCTCCATGCACCACCTTTGCTTCTTCCTGAGGGGCTGCGGAGCTTGGTTTGAGTGTGGAGCTGCTTCCCGGTCTGTGCTGCCGCGCTGGTGGGATTCCAGGGCTTTTGTTTGTTTGTTTGTTTTTAATTGTTTGTTTGTTTTCCTCTTCTTGAGTTGGGAGCCCATTCTGGCCAGGCAGTGCTGCGTGGCTTGGAAACTACCCCCTCAGCTTGCACAGACGTGCAGAGGGATCCCTGAGAGCATTTCTTTTTTCATTGTTTTTTTGGGGGGCTTTTATTGTTCTTTCTTTTTTTTTTTAATTTGTTTTGTTTTCTTTTCCCTCTTTTTCCCTTTTTGTCTTTCTTCATTACTCAGTTTCTCTTTTCTCTATATCTTCCTTCTTTCTGTTCCCTGAATACCTGGCATTGTATACCTCTATGCCTTCTAGCCAGGCTGTACTGCAACA
>NW_004444080.1:356472-357658 GCF_000243295.1 Trichechus manatus latirostris | reverse complement strand
ATGTTGTGGGGTTGTTAACCAATGTCATAAAACAATATGTGTACTACTGTTTCATGAGAAACTATTTGTTCTGTAAGCCTTCACCTGAAGTACAGTAAAAAAAAAAACAAAAACAAATATGAGTACTAACAGCAATAGTATTACTAATATTTGCCAGGTACCATATAAAGAAATTTACATGTCTTAACTAATATAATCTTCACAAGAATTCTCTGATGAACGTACTATTATTATCCCCATTTTACAGATAAGGAAATACAGACAGAGAAATTATGTGATTTCCCCAAGGTTATATAGCTCCTTAGCTGGATTACAAAGTCAAGCTATCTGGTCTCAAGTTCATGTCTGTAACCACTGTACGTACTCCTTCTTCCTAGAAACTTCCACCAATGACGTACGTGTTCCCAAAGATACTGAGAAATAGCAAAAATAAATGAATATAAAATGTATTTTTCTTTATATTCTGTGAATGCCACCTTACTATATCTGCTGTGAGTGGTGTTATACATATATGTCTCCAAAAAAAAGATAAGATCTTCATATACTCAGATTAAATAGGAATTTTCACTATTAGTGGGGACAATTTTATTCATATAGAGAAACATGTAGATTTTCACCCTGAATAATCTTACAAAAAATATTGCACTCTTCTTGTGGTCCAACACACATTTCTTAACATCAAACAAAATAGGAGTTAAGGAAAAAAATATTGTCATTGTCATAAGGCCAGGGAAATAAAATTTAACTGGAAATTCTGTATTTGGGATATGTTAGATGGAATAAAAAAATAAAATTTCTAATTTGGAGATCTAGGGTAACATATAATCTTGTGCTATATACTCATAAATGATTGAATTAGAGGCCCATCAGTATATTGAAATTATTTTTTTCAAGTTGTTTACTAAGTTTGGGCACCAAATTTATCGTTATACCATTTTACTTATGCATATAACAGTTCATATTCATATTCTTCTACTGTGTAATAAGCAATTGATTTAACAAATATTTATTGTTTACTATTGTCTGAAGTATTTTATTTGAACTGCAAATTACAGAGTAGTTATTTCTAATTTAATTTTGCAGATGAAGACCTAGCAATGACTCATGAACCTCTCTCTCTTTCCAACAGTTTCCAGCATACTTAGATGCTTACAGAAAGCCCGCCTTTAGGATGAAAGATTTTCCA
>NW_004444080.1:354207-355684 GCF_000243295.1 Trichechus manatus latirostris | reverse complement strand
TTGTGGCTAGTGAAAATTTTTAAACAAACTCCCATCCATTCTACTTCAAAGAATATCCACAGCATTAGAGGTTCATTTGACCCCTGCTCATATGCCTAACTTTCAGCTGTCTCTGCTGTTGGCAATCAAACCATCTGGTATGTTGAGCCCAACAGACCCATCTTACTCTTGGAGAAGAAGTACCTGCTTCAATACCCGAGTTCAGTCCTGCTCCTCTGTTATACTACACAGCTTCTGCCTCGATTGGAAACCAATCTCTTCTCTGTGGTTTTTAAAATAACCTGGACAATGATGAAACAACTCATCGCTGGCTGCCAAGAAAAGACTGTGGGACTAAGGCACAGCTCTTAAGGCCTTTGTACTTCTTGGGATCACCTCTTATGAGCTACCTATTACTCTTTCCTTCTCTACTCTGCTAATTGACCTCTATAATCTTGAGAAGGTAGAGGGGTAGTAGTGGAGGAAGAAAGAGGAGCCTGTTCAGTCAGACCATCTGCGAACTTTGGAATGAGCAGTTCTTAAAGTCTTTTATACCCCCATAGAATCAGAATCTTCTAGGAGGTGTTGTATGTGGCCCTTATTGATCATGTTGGAATACACATCTGGGCACTGAATTCTATGCAATTTCTCACCTGTTTCTAGACAGGATTGAAAGGGCCTCTGGTCTTCAAGACTGGCTAGAGAAGACTAAGGCCAAGACCAAGATCAGAGCTGAGGTTTGTGTCCTGGCTCTATCTCCCTATCTCCAATAATTAAGTTAATAGATTTATTGACTAACACAATGATTAACTCAACACAAATTTACTCAGAGCCTACTGTGTGCTCCCTGCTATCTGCATTGTTCTAAAGTTTACAAAGTAATAATAAAAGGAACTCTTCCTTAATTATCTCCTAGTTTACCTTTCTAAAAAATCACTAGAGTCAATATTATCAATGAAATAATCACAATGAATCTGAGACCTTTTGTGATTATTTCATCATCAAATAATTTTTATTCATATATGTAAAATTTAAATGGATGCTAGAAACCAAATAAGATCTTGGAGCCGGAGCATTTTTAAAAGCTCATCTCTCTATAGCATGCAGTTTAAAACATATTGCTGTCCATCTTTTTGTAAAGTTTTCTCATGAAGAAGACTTTATAATCTATATTAAAGTCTTTACAGTTGGAAGTGCTCCCCATTTACATCACTCAAACTTCAACTGTTACAATATAAGAGTCTCCAGGTCATCACCCAAAGGGCAAAAAAAGTCTGTTAATTCTTTTGGTTATATCCATCCTCCTTAAAGAAATAATTCCAATGAATTTCACCTTGAAAGTCTAAGTGAGACCATTTATTCCCAAAGATTGGATTACACTTTACTCATGATGTTTTCAATCACCTCATATGCATGCGAAAGCTGGAGGATGAATAAGGAAGACAGAAGAAGAACTGACGCCTTTGAATTGTGGTGTTGCTGAAGAATACTGAATATA
>NW_004444080.1:345129-352756 GCF_000243295.1 Trichechus manatus latirostris | reverse complement strand
AAGCCCCAAATCTCAAATAATGCCTATATATGCTCTAGATCATAAAATGAGCATAAATATAAATAAGAAATAAGGAATCGTATAGACCTTGGACACTGATTTAATCTTCAGTTTTTCAATAATCCACAAGGCTGAATAATATCTTTGACACGACATTCATCAGCACTTACTTTATAAATAAAAATGTCTCCACTGGCTAAAAAAAAAACAGTTAAAGAATATTTTCTGTTCATAGTTATTACCTGTTGCTGTTGAGTCGATTCCTGTAGGACAGAGTAGAACTGCCCCATAGGGTTTCCAAGGAGTGGCTCGTGGATTTGAACTGCCGACCTTCTGGTTAGCAGCCGAGTTCTTAACCACTATGTCACCAGGGCTCCATAGTTATTAGTACTATATTATTCCATCCATTCAGTGAAAATTTATTCAAAATCTACTATGGACTAGCAACTATACCAGTAATGATTCCATAAAATTCCCATTAATTTAACCAAAAGGCATGTAATAAGCAATCAAAAATATTTATTGAAGGAATAAATGAAAGTGCAAACAGGTTACACCCTAGAATTTCATTTTAGCACCCCTTATTGGAGACAACTTAATATAAAATTGGTCTCTTTTGGATTTTATCGCTGAAGTGAGACTGCTGCTGTTATTAGCTGCAGTCACCAAATCATGGTGACCCCATGTGTTACAGAGTAGAACTTTTTCATAGGGTGTTCATGGCTGTAATCTTCATGGAAGCAGTTCATCAGGTCTTTCTTCCACGGAGCCACTAGGTGGGTTTGAACCACCAACTTCTAGGTTAGCAACAGATTGGAAACTGCTTACACCACCAGGCTCCTTGAAATGTGACTAGGACTTTATTAAACAGTGATTTTACTTCTAAGGCGATTCTACTGCATAGGCTTTGGAGACAGCATGACATTGTAGACAATATATCCACACATATGTCTGTTACCCCTACTTCCAAACAACCCTGTTAAATGCACTGATACTTTGTCTTCCTTTTTCGCAAGATACATTGCTTTGAATTACTTGTATTCTCTCTTCTTTTTAATTTATGACTAAATGGTCTAATGTCACTTTTAGAAGAAGGGAGCATAAGCCATCTTGTTACAGCAAATAAGAAAGCAATTATCCTCCCTTATTTTGATTGACATGGTTTTGTGACTAAAAAACAAATGGAGAAAGAAAGTAACTAACATTAATGGACCTAAGGGGCAATTGATTCAGTGTCTAATTAGTTAACAGGAGAAACACCTCAACATTAATTATGTCCAAATTAGCATTTCTGCCCTTGGCATACACATTCCAAAATCCCCTTGACCAATAGAAAATTACTCCATTTTACAGTTATCTTGAAGCACATTTCCCCCAGGTAATTCATTCTAGAAGAAACCATAGAAAGTCGTGATTTTCAAAATTAGAGACTCCACAAACTGTTCCCTCCCCCCACCCCATTGCCAAGATGATAGAATAGCACTACTTGAGTTTTAGGCAAGTTCTTGGACCTTCCTAAGTCTCAGGTATTCAATTTGTGAAAGAGAGTTAATACTTCAGTTGTATTTAAAGGATCAAATGAGAAAATGTATGTGAAAACAATACAAAAAACTGTAATGGACAATTAAAAGTTATGTTGTTGCTGATGATGTAAATTATATTCTTACTTCTTCCAATGTTTCCTCTTTTCTTTACTTTTCTGTAAAATTAGAAGAGGGTGATTAGGCAATGAGAAAGAGAAATGTCATTTCCTATCCTCTGATCTTTACTTGTAACCATGTTTCCAAAGAGTCTAAAAACTTGGAAAAGTAGAAGATCCATTCATAATTGCTTCAACATGTTGTTTAATCCAATGTGATGTGACAAAATATGCACCTTAGTTATTTAGAGATAACTTTCAAGCAACTAGCATAATTCGTTCACATTTAGTTACAATGACCTGTATTTTAAACGTTATAATCCAGAGGGAAACTTTCTAATATGAGGAATTCTAGAAATAGTAATAATTAGCAAAGAGCAGAACAGGAGTCAGGAGACCTAGGTTCTATTCCTGATCTCATATTAAACTTCTGGTAACTCAGTTAACCTTTTAAGCCACAATTTTCTTACATGTGATAGAAAGAAAAAAGTTGGATCAGATGACCTTTTAAGTCTCTGTCAGTTCTTGAAGTACATGATTCCATTCTGCTTAATTCTTTAAGAGGACATTTCCTCACTTTTCTTTTCTTTTTTTCAATAGAGAAGAATTTTGAGAAACAGTCTCTGCTGTATATATACACTGAGAGGAAATCTGTTTACTGTGGGTAATATTTGTAATATATTCTCAAGATAAGCAGCAATAATTATGTCCCCCAAATGCGTTCATTTAACAAGCAAGATTGGACAACCCAAATGGCTGAATGGGTCTCCATAATTTGCTCATAGATTGGATGCACTTCACATGCACTTCACTTCTATCTTTTATTTTCTAGTTGTTTTTTTTTTTTTTTCTCTTAATCCTACTTGGCTTGGCCTTTCTCTGTTTCTATTACGTCTTTGGGGTTCTTTCCTCTACCATTGATCATTCTCCCAGACCTACAGATTCTACTTAAACTTTATTTCACTCCCAAGTCTTCCTTCGCACTCTCCCCACAGCTCCTCATTAATCTCCATAGCCGACTCATAGGTTCCATTTGTGCTTTCCCAAAGGAAGTATCTTTTCAGGTGGGCAGTCATTGTGCTTTTTATACATCAATGTCAGAATTAAATCAGTTACTGTTAATAGGATATAGCACTAAACCCTAACCCGTTGCCGTCAATTCGATTCCGACTCCTAGCAATTCTATAGGACAGATTAGAACTGCCCCATAGGGTTTCCAGTGATCGGCTGGTGGATTCCAACTGCCGACCTCTTGGGTAGAAGCCAAACGCATATCATATTCAGCCACTGAATAAAGATGGAATCCTTATCTCATAACTCAGACTGAGTCCCAACCAGACTTCTTCCAAATACATGTCTTCTGATACCACAATGGCTAGCAAGCCCGTGGTAGTGGCAGGTATCTTCATTCTACTTCATTGTTAATTTTAGCATTATTATTGAAAGCATGTGTGAGGCAGTGTGGTATAATGTAAGAGCAGGATGAACAAGTAAGCCCTCAAATGTTCGTTCCCTGGGTTAATTGCTGTGTGTCTCTGAGAAAGGTATTTAGCTCTCTGAATTATAATTTTCTAATTTAAAAAATAAGGATAATAGTACTTTCTTGGTAGGGTAGGTTTTGGAACTAAAGATAATGTATACATAAGATCTGTCACATAAAGGAGGCTAGCAAACTTACAGTTATTTTTTGTTATTACTATCATCATTATCATCCTCCTCCTCAGTTTGAAGTTGATAGCAGCTAACTTTTTTTTAAATTTTGTTAGAGAAAAGTAGGGCAAAGAACATTCTGAGTGACTTGGCTACGGAGATGCAGTAAGATAGTGATGGAGCATAGGAATAAAATATAATTTCATAATAGCAAGTCCTACACTCAATACTTGGCATTATTACTCGTAGAAATGTCCTTATTTAACTGTATCTCTAGAACTTAGGATCTATTATTTTCTCTATTTCCTTTTTCTTTTCTATCAAAGGACTTTGTGCATTGTGATTCTAAAAGAGGAGGAAAGATTTGCCAGCTCATCTCAGTTGGCAAGGTTTGGAGCATTTCTTTAACCAGGCTGTTGAGAAAAGAGGGGAAAAAAAATCTACCACTACGATTTTCGTATATACAATGCAGACATATGATTTTGTACATCCCACTGATTCTAAAGTTTATGCAAAAGGAAGTAAGCTAGCTATATTTCCCAGCAAGAAGATTAAATGAGTTATATAACTTTCACATGAACCAATAGCTAGAATGAAAATCTTGTGAACTAATGTTTGCTAGAATCAAGAACCTGTGGACAGTTTCCAGTGGGAAGAAAAAAAAATTATTAAGGGAATTAGGTTTTGTCAAGACATCACAGGGTCAAGACACTCTGTGTTTGTGCATGCCCATGCAAATGTATGTGTGTGAAAAACAAGAAATTTCAAACTCCTGTATGTATCCATAGCACTGTAAAAAATATCCACTGCATATCGATCAAACATAATTCTTCTACCTCTATAAAGTGAACATCAGATCAATAATAAAAATGTATGCTATGAAGCAGAAGGTTTAAATGAAAATAGTCTTTTACCATTCCTTTATTTTATGTTAAGAACATACACCTTTTGGCTTGAAAAGTAATTTGTCATTTGTTTATATTTCTTGCTGAATTGATGTGAGCTCATGTCTTTGAAAACAGGACTAATGAGGACAAAATTGTGGGTCTGAGCACAGGTTGGGCCATTAGCTTTGCATAAAGGAAACGCATTAGGTACACAGCAATCAGCCTCATCACGTACCATATTGGGTTATTAAGCTTGAAAGATCTTTTGTTAATTCTAGGTGTGGGACTGGTGGCAGTTGCCCCTGTAAGTGATACAGCCATCACTTGGAGAGTGCTTTGGAACTTTAAAGATAAGAGAAACCTTTTCTTTAGTGGAAGATTCCTTTTTACATGCCTTTCTGTTCAAACCAATAATATCTTGGATATGCTTATTTGACAGCACTTTTAACAAGGTGACCTTTCTTTTCCCAAGTTCAATAGTACCAAGCTGTATTGTCCAACTTGTTCAGACAATGATGTCCTGGAAATCATTATGTGCCTTTCCAATGACCATGTAATAGTGATATATTTAATTACTGTCAAACATAAACCTCTTTCTCAGCAGACAATTGGTAGCATAAACAAATGACATAAGAAAAAATGAATTCTATCAATTAATTTGATGTTTGATGAACATCAAGTTTAGTGAACTGGGAAAAGATTAGTTGATTTGAGTGGCTGGGCAACTTGTCCTAACCCACCACCACCACATCACCACCGCCGGTTGCTGCTTACTTGATTCTGACTCATGGAAACCCCATGTGTAGCAGAATAGAACTGTACTCTGTAGGGTTTTCAAGGCTGTAACTTTTCAGAAGCAGATTTCCAGGTCTTTCTCCCAAGGGGCCTTCTGGGTGAGTTTGAACCACCAACCTTTCATTTAGTAGTCCAACACTTAGCCATCTGCACCACTCAGAGGGATACAATTAGAGATATCCTGACACCCTTTGCAAACGGGCTACCAGCATCCCCACTTTTCCCCTGCACCTAGGCGTGGGAACTTGGTGAGGGGTTACTAGCTGCTAACTAGTGAGTCAGAGTGGGGAGTACACACTGTTCATCAGCTCTTCTTGCTTTCAGGCTCCCCATGGAGGAGAAACCAAGCAGAGAAATCTGGTCTGCTGCCAGCAAAAAACTATCATTTTTGTCAATGCGCCTTTGCTTAAGACTCCCAAAAAACCCAAACCCCTTGCCGTTGAGTCGATTCCAACTCATAGCAACCCTATAGGGTAGAGTGGAACTGCCCCATAGAGTTTCCAAAGAGTAGCTGGTGGATTCAAACTGCCTAAGACTATATCTTCGATTTTCTCCAATGAGAAGCCAAGGGAAGTCACTTTGCCTACACACAGTTAAGAAAGGCAGTCACCCAGTTCTGCCTCTGATTTTGCTTTCTACACTTCGGAAAGTTGTTTAACTTCTATGAGTTTCAGGTTCTTCTCTAAAACATGCATGGGTAATAATAGCCTCCCTTAAAGTTTCTTTCCCCTCAATTTCCAGTGAAAGTTTCTTCATATCTCATACCTACCATGAATAGCAATTTAAAACAGCCTAAACTTCTAGAAGAAAGGTAACATTTGAATTGTCTATGGTATCACTGATTTGAGACCTCGAATCATTTTTCCTCAAGAGTTGATCCTTCTAGCTTCTTTTTGTTACTTAATTATGGTCAGAAGTAATGGACAAGGCTTGAAATAGGTGCTTTGGGCTGATGTGTGATGGAATGGGATTCGCTCATGTTTTTGTTTTTGTTTTTATTTTTCATTTTAATTATTAAGACCTTGGGAAACTATGTTGTAAAGCAGAATATTATTACTCTAGAGTATTTTACTGACATGTTAATTCATGCTATGTAAAGCAGATGTAAAGTTCATTCTCAGAGGCCTCAAAATGAGTCATTCCAAAGGAACTCTGTAGTGCCTCCTGTCAACCCTTAGAAATTGGTATATTAATGTCTTCTCCCATTTTCTGAAGGCTTTTGGGTAGTACATCATGCATTTAATTCTCAAGGAGATAATTTGCTATCCAATTTTATGGCTCTTCTTTGATGTCGGTTACCCCAAGACATAGCGTCGTAAATACTCACTCAAACTCCATGAATTGACTTCAAGTGATTGTTCTATAGTTTGCACTGCTAAAGAATTCATAGAGAATAATTGAATGGCTCATAGTGAATGTAATGAATCTGGGGTACTTCCATTCATGGACAAGAAGTAACATTTGTGAGATGTTTGTTCCTAGACATGGAATTCAAATACACTCTAACTCATTTTTACTTTTAAAATTCTAGATTAAGGGACATATACTCCTGTTAGGTACCTCAAGAGTGCAGACATAGATTCTTTAAAGACATATCCTTAATTTTCTGGTTTGTATCCTCTTTCACAAAAGTACTTTCCTCAGAGCCAGATAGCTTCAATTGACATGTGGTCCGCTTCTGGCTAACCTGAGGTGTGCTCCTTCCAGGAGGTGGAACTTGGCAATTAACTGATTTCTCCTAGACAAACATAATATACCCAAGCACAAAATAAAAGTGTTTGGCAGTACAAAACCACAGTGAATTAGCAAAGCGACAAGTGGCCTGACAGGATTTAACTTAAAGGCAGATATCCCATCTTCCTATTCCTTTACCCTTTTCATCATGGGATCTTCTGCTGTCCACAATTTTTCTTGAGAAAGCTCTTTTTATTTCAACGTAATTTACCTAAACCATTGTGAAAAAAATTTTCCAAAACCATTACCAACCTTTTGTGGAAAGAGAAAGAGTAAAAATAAAAGAATCAATTAACTAAATTGACAGGACCAGTATTTTTCTCCTTTTCTATGAGTCACAGAAGGAATCACTCAGCATTTCTGAGACTTATGCAAGTCACAGACACCTTTCTTGAAACTGAAGTTACTGCTTGAATTTATTATACCTAAAAGATATTTGTAAATATGCTGTTATCTATAAGAACAGTTTGACAATGCCCCTTCCCCCAAGTTTCAAGGCAGTGACTATTCCTCACCACAGATTCGCCTAACAATCATCGTATATAGAATCTACTGTCTGTACTTGGAAGTGCAAAACCTCCATGTTTGGCTGGAAAGATGGCCAAGGAAGGATATTTATAATTCAGCAATAGTCTTTATAATTCTCTATACAACCCACAGTCTAATTATACAGAACACAGGTTTATGCCTAAAACATTCTGATTTTCCCATACCTCCCCAACACATCTCTTTTCTACCTATAATTTAATAAACTGCTTGCTTAAAAATGTCTCCTAATTCAATGGATCACAGTGTATGGAATCACTGTACCTGTCAATCTTTATACTCCTCCCATAAATTGTTCGTCCCTCAAATACTGCATTTCTGTAAGTTAGAGGTTCATTATAAATACATCTGCATGCTAATTGCTTATCTGTAATAC
>NW_004444080.1:296338-344906 GCF_000243295.1 Trichechus manatus latirostris | reverse complement strand
TTTTTTTTTTGGTGAAAATACACATAGCCAAAGATACACCATTTCAAAAATTTCTACATGCACAGTTCAGTGACATTGACTATGCTCTTCCAATTGTGCAGTTATTCCAGTGATGTCATTTTTTATTTTTGTTTCTTTTTACCATGGAAAAGGACCAGTAGATAAGTGCCTAGAGATGAGACCCGATTTTATAAGTAGATGTGAACACCATAGTTAATTATAATAGAAGGTTTTTTTTTTTTTTTTTTAAACTTGGTAAAAAGCAGTCAATCCCAACACTATGCCAACACCCCCAGCATTCATACACAGGCGGCATGGCTAGTGTGCATTTGAATTCTCACTAAAAGCTCACACTATCCAAGATACACATTCGACAGATTGAAGACACCAATCCCAAAATGGCCCCTCTGGGGCACTGACATTGTGCACACTGGTTGGACACCAGGGCCAGGGAACTAGACTCACTCACACAGGTATCCCTCTCCTGCAGGCCAAGGCCACCCAGCAGCAACACCTTTAGTGGTAGGCACCCCAGCCTGGCAGGCACTCATAGGCACACTCGGGGGAGCTACTGAGAACCCTGAGGGTCGGGCATTTGGGGGCAGCGGCGCGCACCCTCGCACAGTCTCGGCTCACCGAACACTGTCCAGGACCCGAAATCGCTCCGGAGCTGCCCGGAGGATCTGCATTATGCCAAGGCGGTGGGCCAACTCACCTCGACGAAATAAAAGCATGGCAGGAGGGTGACGCTGTCCTTGATCACTTTGCCCTTTGGCCTCTCCTTCGCCGACATCCCGGCCGCCTGCTGGGGTCTGCGTTCTCCCCTGGGCGAGGTGTGCACCGCGCAGCCGAGGCGAGCTGCCTCCTCCAGCCGCAAGCACCCAGCGCCGCTGATGTCACATTCCCCGCGGGCACCGCTGGAGCCAGCGCGCTGCATGCAGAGCCCCTGCCTCTCCCCTCCCCTCTTTGCAGCAACCCAGTGGTTCCCTGAGTTGGCACGTCCTCTTCCTCCTCGATTCTTGCTCCTGCTCCAGTTTTACTAGGCGAAGAAATGTACTGCTCCTCCTCCAAGCTGTTGCTGCAATGGCTTCTCCTCGTCACCCTCCCTCTGCTCTCCACCGCCCTTGCAAGGCTTCACGGCTGGCTGTGGGAGCCTGACGTCAAGAATTGGGAAAGGGGACGCACCCCTGGTTCCTGCAGCAGCGCGGCTGAGGAGCTCAGGCACCTACTCCCCCCTGAGCAAGCCTTCTCGGTCACTCCAGGAACGCGAACTTTAGGATTGCTAGAGAGCAGAAATCTGCTCCTGCCTCCAAACTCACAGCTAGGAAATCGGTTTCTACCTGCCCGAAATTAAAACTTGGAACCCGTACTGAAAATTAGGCCATAGTGGGAACTCATTGATAGTCGGCTGCTACCCAGGAATGCCTGCCCCTGCTCCAGATTCTCTGCCCAAGCGATTCCTGGGCTCTCTACAACCCTGAATCACCTGCTGATGAACCCTCGCTATCAGCTGTCTGGGAATGGTGAGGGTTCCCTGCATCAAGGGAGGCCAATGTATGAATGCACAGGTGGTGGGCATCCTTACAGAGGCCAAAGGTCGGGATGTGTTTTAATCTCACCCTCGCACCCCAGAACATCGGTATTACAGGGATAACCCTAAAAAGAACTTCTTCAGACATTAATTATCTAAGTAAAGTCCTTCGCTCTTAGGCGGTGTGCATGGCTGGTTTTGATATAGTAATTATTTTGGGAACCCAGAAGCATTAAGTGTCACAGAAGAGAAACACACCCAGCAAATGCAAAAATACTGCATTACACCTATGTCAGTGATTACATGCCCAGGTGATTTCCAACATTTCAAATGTCTCCATTTCAAGCAGGTGACTGCAATTCCCACCCCTCTTCCCACCTTACTTCTTTAATCACTACTTCAGTAGGTCATCGACAGCGTGGGGACTCTTCCATCCATTAACCGTACACACGTCACTACCGCTACCACCTCGTGCTGTCACTTTCTTCCTTACCAGGCTTGCATTCTACAGCACATCAGTATAGTCTCTTCTTTCTCCCTCCCTTTTCATCATACTCACCTGGCAAAATCCCAGCCCCACGTAAACCCAGTTCTCTGCCCATGCCAGAACAAATGAAAGTGGTTGCAAAAAAACACAGGACCACATGGTCTCCTCTCACATTGGACTTGTGGTCACAAACTTCAAGTCATTTTCCAAAGTCAGGTCACCTTTCCCACTAAGGATAAACTCACGCTTCTCTTCCCAATCTCCTCATTCTCAGCTAATGACAAGAGTTTCACTCAGAAAGTAGAAGTAACGGAAGAGAACTATCTCTTCTTTCAAAACTGACCATTCATCCCTCATTCTCCCAAAACAGACACACACAGTTACCACCGTCTATTGCCTGGGCTGGAAACCCTGGTGGCATAGTGGTTAAGTGCTACGGCTGCTAACCAAAAGGTCAGCAGTTCAATAACTCTTCTCCCAGCTTCCCTCCTTACAGCTGCTGCAACCAACAATCCGTTCTCTATACAGCAGCCAGAATTATCTTTCAAAAAGTAAATCTAATTGTGTCACTCCCTTGTTCAAACCTTCCAAAAACTCTCTGTCACTTTCAGCAGAAAGTCCAAATTCTCCACCACTTCCGCAAAGCCTGCCTGGGGACCCTGCCTGGTTCTCGGATCTGGCTCACTTTGCTCAGTGTCTCAATGGTGCAGCCTAGCTATTTACTGTCTCAGGGATTTTGCACTTTTTGTTCTTTTGTCCAAGAACTCTGTTCTGCCAACATTGAATGACCCAGCCCATCCCTTAACTCACACCTCTGCTCAAATGTAAACTCCTCAGGAGAGTTTTCTATAACCACTCTATCTAAGTAGCATTCATCACCCAGATCTACATTTCTCTTTATTCTCTGATATTATTTTATTTTCCTTCATAGGACTTCATCACTATCTGATGGTATATTGAGTATCTCTTTACCTATTTTTTCATTGCCTGCCTCTCCTATGAGACTGTAAACTCCACAAAGTCAAGCACTTTTTCACCATTATATAAAGTCATGCACTACACAAAGTCCTGTTTAGGCAACGTCCAACTGCATAAACATCCATGATCCCATAAATTCAGAAATCCCGATCCGAGAACAGGATGTAGTGGATGTAGCTGGACATAACCAACGCAACAGCTTCCTGTATGCGACATGTGTATCTCATGTCTCTTGTATACAAAGCAATTGCTTTGCACGTAAGTCGGCCTTCGTAACCCAGGGACTGCCTGTATATAATATGATGTTTGCACAACATCCAAATCACATACTATCCAATTTCACAGAATGTATCGTGGATGTTAAGCGATGCATGACGGTACTTCATATCTGGAACTGTGACTGGCAAATAGTAGGGGCTCAGTAAACATTTGCTGAATAAACGAATAAACCAATTGAATCAAATGATGCATATAAAATCATGTAGCATAGTTTTCCTCTATGCTTAATAATCATTGGTTGATTTTGTTTGTTAATTATTAACTTATTAACCAGTAACTATATTTCACATTACTACCAAAGTTACTTTATGTGTATGAGGGCTTTCTTTTCTCAACTTTCTTGGTACCTCAACAAAATTTACAATTCTTGGTAGAGGTAAAGAAAAAAAATGTTAGATATTTATGAATCTATCATCCTGAAAACTCAGCATTTTTATATAAAGGGAGGTGAAACATAAGACTAGAACTATAGATTTGTAATCTCATTAGCAAAGAGCTGAACATATGTGATAAAATATCAGAGATACATGTTAACCATGCCTAGATAATTTATTAAATTACTGATACATCAGAAAAGCTCTTCTCTTCCTTCTCTAACTGGTCTGCCCACTTTGACCTGCCCACATTGTCCAGGATTGGAAAATGCTTCAGAATCCAAAGCCCATTTGTATTGTAAATCCTTTACCCTGTCCTTGAACAGACTTTTTTTTTTCTTACTGGATACCCATTATACCCACTGTAGGAAAGAATAGATATGGTTCCTGCTGTCATAGAATTTACAGTTTAATGCAAGTGGCTACCACCCATCTGTCAGTTTGCCATACTGCAGTACCTTGTGTGTTATTATGCTGTAAGCTGTGCCACTGCTATTTCAAATACCAGCAGGGTTATTCATGGTGGGCAGATTTCAGCGGAGCTTCCAGACCAAGACAGACAAGAAAGAAAGGCCTGGTGATCTACTTCTGAAAATCAGCCAATGAACACCTTATTGATCACAACAGAATATTGTTTGCCTCACTTGCTTCGGACATGTCATTCAGGAGGGATCAATCACTGAAGTAAGACATCTTGTTTGGCCAAGTAGAAGTTCAGTGAGGGCCAGAGAGATCCTTGGTGTGATGGATTGGCAAAGTGGCCGTAAGGATGGAATTGAAAATGTCAGCGATTGTGAGTCTGGCAAATTTCACTCTGTTGTACATGGGGTTGCTGTGAGTCGGAGTCAACTCGATCGCAGCTAAGAACAGCAACAACAATGCAGGTGGACAGGGGAAAGATACAAACAATAAATGAGTCATAATAGAAAAAAATTTACATGGAGTTCACTATGGACAAAGCACTGTTAAAAATGCTTTGCACGTATTACCTCATTTAATCTTCACAGTATCCTTACAAATCGGATAGCATTATAATCACATTTAAAGGTTAAACTGAGATGCAGGTTTAGGTCATGCATGCAGGGACAACAACTGTAATTGGCAGAGCTGAGATTTTGAATCCAGGAGATTGTCATAAATTCTTTGATCTTAAGGGCTACATGCATTGCTTCTCTTAACAAACACATATATAATTGCGTCTTGTGATATGAACTATTAAACAATTAAGGCACAGTTGTAATTACAATGAAAATCTTTTCAAGTGTGGTGGCCAAGGAATCCCTTGGGAAGAGTTGACATTTAAGCCAATTATAGCTTTGAGGCTACTATAGTGTATTCCTGAACTAAGAAATAGAGTATATCCCACTTTCCTCATTTGGGCCGAGGGCAGAACTTGTATATTGAATGTTGCTTCAGGTACGCTAATTGCACGTCCTTATAATAAAAGTGGCATTAAACACAGTTAATTATGTCTTGTAGAACTTGAACATTGTCCATGGAAATCTTGTTTCAGCACATTCAAATGAAAAATGGCATCCACGGAAAAAGCAGACTCTGACATTTCACAAGACAGACTACTTCACATCAAAAACAACCTGGAAAAAAATATGCCTGAAAATGCATTTGACATTATTATTAGACTGTCAGATTTCTCAGAGAAGAAAGAAGTAGCATTCCTATGTATTGGTTTTGGGCGTCCACAGCCAAATACTGTTTTTCAGCTTTTTGGCAACTGTTTATCCTTTGGGTTATTTACATGACATTTATGTTTAAGGTCATAAAAATGTGTATTCAATTTAGTAATGTATTTCCCAGACATCAACCCTCTCTCCACGGCAATTTGAGAAGATAATATTTTATTGCATTTTCTAAAAGGGAAGTGTTTAAAAAAAATCAGAAGAGATGTGAAGGAGGAAAAGTACTGAAATGAGGATACCCCTGGAATGTGGGAACATTTTAGCTCTGGCTTCATCACTGACGAGTTTTGTGGCTATGGATAAGAACATTTTTCTTCAGGGACTCAGTTTCCTCATTCAGAAATGAAGTTGTTAAACGGATGAAGTAGACATCTGGTGTTTCTGCTTGTCCATGTTTCTTGCTTCCTTTTTTTTTTTTTTTTTTGTGATGTCACCTTGGTTTTTCATGATGAACTGTCCCTCTCCCACTGCAGTCAAATTCTAGGACTATAAATCAAGGTTTTAGCATTCTTCAGGCCAAGTGGCAGAACGGTGACCTAAACAATTGGACTTTATTCTCCAGGAATTTCAATCTCAAGGGAGTGGTGCAGAGAGAAAATTTTTGGTGATGATTCATGGCAGAAGCCTAGAAAGGCCACTAATTCTGGCCTTCGGATTCTCAGAACCACTCTTGTTTCTTTCCTTTCAGAACCCTAGCTTTCCACTTCCCTTTTGTTTCTTTTACTACCCTGAGTCCTTTCGATAAGGAGCCCTGGTGGCACAATGGTTAAGAGTTCAGCTGCTAACCAAAAGGTTGGCAGTTTGAACCCACCCAGAGGCTCAGTGGGAGAAAGACCAGCAGTCTGCTTCCATAAATATTACGGTCTAGAAAACCATAAGGGGCGGTTCTATTCTGTTACATAGGTTCTCTATGAGTCGAAAATCGACTTGATAGAACCCAGCAAGAATGTCCTTTAAATAAATTTCCTCTTTCTCACAAATTGAGCCAGCAGCCATTTTGGTGGTTGCAACCAAAAGACTCCTAACTAATATAAAGAGATCACAAGGTACTCATTTGCTAAAGGATTGACTTAAGACTTTTAAAAAAATTTAATACCAATTTTACTTAAACCAATTTTTCTGCATAGTTTTCTTTAATATAATTTTACATTTTCTTACTATCAATGACTTTTGCCCACCATGGTTTCCTGTGATTCCCAACAGGGCACGATAGAAGGCAATTTACACAATTCTGGCAAGCCCCATCCTACAGGAACATGTCTTTATTTGGGAATTAATAGCTAGTAGAAAGGATCCCATAACAGTGACACAGGGAACAAAACAAAAAGTTGGTTTGCATAACTTCTCTACTGGTGTGCATTGGCATACTAATGTGCTGGGAATGGGTTACAATGATACTAGAAGACACCGATTTCCCTCAGGGATATTACCAGGGTCTGGGGTGCAAGAGGCTCAGTGCCTATTACTGCTGGTTGCAAGCATCTTCTTTCAGGGTGGATCAGGGTATGACAGCATGTCCATGGGCCCAGAAGGCTGTAAGCCTAAGGAACAACATCAGCTGTTCCACCATCATACAATGAACATAGCCAAGAAGGGGTCCCACCACTTGGAAACCCACTGGACATACCACCTGGAAGGCCAATTGCAAAGCACATCATACCCAAGGGATACTGAACCCAGCCCCAGGTGTGGCCTTTGGAGAGTGAGGAGACCCAGCAGTGCTCCTCATGAGTTCAGCTAAAGGCAAACCAAACCAAATCCATTGCCGTAGTGTCAATCTGACTCATAGAGACCCTATAGGACAGAGTAGAACTGCCCCATAGGGTTTTCAAGTATGTAATCTTTATGGAAGCAGACTACCACATCTTTCTCTCTCGGAGCAGATGGTGAGTTTGAACTGCCGACCTTTCAGTTAGCAGTCAAGTGCTTAACCACTGTGCAACCAAGGCTCCTGATCAGCTAAAGGCAGTGGCTGATATTTCAGTCTTCACTTGTGTCTGTTAATTCTGTTCATGAGCAACCAATATGTCTTCTTTGTGGTGTCCAAGGTATCTGCCCTGGCGGTGAAATGGTCAAGAGCTCTGCTGCTAACTAAAAGGTTGGCAGTTCAAATCCACCAGCCGCTTCTTGGAAACCCTATGGGCAATTCTACTCCTTCCTGTAGGGTTGTTATGAGTTGGAATTGACTCGATGGCAATGGATTGGTTTGTTTGTTTAAGGTATCTGCATAGCAACTGCACTAAAAATGCATGCATTATACACAAGAGCGTCACTTATTTTGAAACTTTTCGCATGAAAATGTTTAATTGGATTTAAAATCCATTCAGGTTGTCACAAAAAAATTCAAAGTTAGTTTTGTCAATGAAAGAGAGCCCTTAGATTATTTAAACATAATTTTAAATTGTTGTGTTTTTAATGATTGTAAAACAATGATTTTAGAGTTTTGTCACCTGCGTGTGCTAGCAAAGTTTCTTTTTAATAGCAACTATTAAGAACTTGAAGAGATCAAATTTTGACCAGAAAGTATACATAGCCATTCCTTGTACAAAACCATATTTATGGAAGCAAGTTCAAGGTTTATCATTTAATAATTTAATGATTTTATTTGGAAGTTTTATATAAATGTAAATATTCTGTATGTTTTTCTAAAACACGGTATTTTATTTGTCTTCATATTTACATATTGTAAAAAATATGATCAATTTTTTCACCGAGTTCTTTATTTCAGTTGCTGTCAAGTCAATTCTTGTGGCTCCCCCATGTGTGTCAGAGTAGAATTGTGCTCCATGGGTTTTCAGTGGCTGAATTTTTGGAAGTAGATCACCAGGACTTTCTTCCAAGGCATTTTTTCTGTTGGCAGTTGAGTGCATTAACTATTTGCACCACCCAGGGACTCCAAGTTCTCTATAAACCAAAAAACCAAACCCACTGTCATCAAGTTGATTCCAACTCAGCGACTCTATAGGACAGAGTAGAACTGCCCCGCAGGGTTTCCAAGGAGCCGCTGGTGGATTCAAACTGCTGACCTTTTGGTTAGCAGCCATAGCACGTAACCACTGTGCCACCAGGGCTCCAAGCTCTCTATATATGCCCTCCATTCCCTTTTAGTTTATTCTATGTGCTGCACAAATATCTCTATTTTATGTGTAAAAAGTTGGTAAGTACATAAACATAAGTTGAACTATTCCTTTTCCTTCAGTTATACTATGCAAACATTTCTATACTATCTTGGTAGTAAATAACAAGTAGCAAATAATTGAGACATTAAATGTTCCCAATCACCAGTTTAAAAATATTGTCATTGCTTTTGATTCATTCATGCCTTTCATAGTTTATGCTTAGTCTTGAAATTCTTCGAATTTCTATTGAAATCTTGCTCTTTGGTGTCTGTCTCTTGTTCCTTTCTATTGGCATTAATTAATGCCTGGTTCCCTGCAAAATTCTACTGTAGCCTCCAAGCTCTTCTCCCACATAACACCTTTCTGGATAAGTCACCCCCCACTACACACTCCTTGTCTCAGATTCTCCACCTTATTCCTTCCTCTTTAGATATGTATTCTCTCCTCTGAGGAGCCTGTTTGAGCCATAATTCTGGTATGTTTATTTGTGTGTGTACCTTCCCATATGATGTTTCCTTCTGAAATGCATTCACATCTCATGTTTCTGAACTCTGTCCTTGCTTCTACAGCTCCCAGTGAACTCTTTGGATACTGGTAGTCCTTATTTTCCACTGCACAATCTAGCACTTGATGATGTGTTATTTTGTTTTACTTGATATACTATTTTAATCTGGTACTCCCAATTGTTGGAGTAAATTGAGGGGATGACCCACATAATTTCTCTTCTATTCATTCCCTCCTTTCCATCTTTGCTCTTACCATCTTGTTCAACCCTTCATTCTCTCTTTGACATTATAATAACCCTCTGGCTAATTTCCCTAACTCCAAGTCCCCCTCTTTTGGTCCATTCTATAATTTTGTACCAGGTTAATTTTCCTAAAACACAAGTCTAATCATGCCGCTCCCTTGCTCAAAAATGTTCCATGGTTCTCCATTGCCTAGAAAATTTTATTCACAATCTTTAGCCTGGCTTTTATGGGCTTCCTTGGTCTAGTCTCCACTAATCTTTCCATCTCACCTCCCATTCCTTCCTTGTACAGATCCTATACTCCAGACATCCCAGCCTACATGGTATTGCACAATAAACCATACTCTTTTGTATTAAAGGCTTTTGTGTGCTTTTCCTTTTCCTATTCTTGAAGTTTCGAACCCAAAGCAACCTTCCTATGAAGCTTCTCCGTTTTTTTCCACCTCTGCGTTCCCTTAGGGTTTTCTTTGGATGTCTCTCGTATGTAGATCGTGTTACAGCCTGTCTTGATCGTCTTATTTTTCCCCAAAGATATTTTGCTCCTTGGAAGTATGAATCATGTCTAATCCACTTTTTTTTTTCTTTTGAACCCTTAGCATAGTATTTTATACATGCCAAGAGTTCAGTGAATATTTATTTAATAAATAAATTCCATAATTTCTACTCTTCCCCTAAGTATAGCACTGGGCCAACGTAGAGATTCTGAATGAATACTTATTAATTTTATGTTTTATGTTTTATGATTCTGTTGTAATAAGCATGATCTCTCTCTTTCTCTCACTTCTCTCTCCCAGTCTGAATATATTTGAGAACACTGTCAACTCTCACAAGAAGTGCAAAACAAGTCTGACACATAGAAATGAAAATCTATTTTAATTAGCCCAGAGTGACTCCTGTTCTCTGTCCTTCAGTAATCGTCAATTTGTTGCAGAGTTAGAATTTGGGCAATAATTAGTCCAACAACAGAATTTAAGTATCTCTGTGAAGCTGCTGGAAATGCGCTCCAATGAAGCAGATTTCCTTTCTCTCCTCTTCACCTCCCAGTATCCTAGTCACTCTTGCCCTCTCTTAAATGTTGTATCTCAAATTATCCTAAATACTACTGAGGATTCACTTTCCCCATGAAGCTTTTCAGCCTTGTCCCCAGGCTCTAGGAACTCTAAACTTTTTCTATAATTCGTGTTAGTCCTCCTGTTTTTTCTCTGTGTACCTTAAAACTTGTGCAGTCCTTGCTTACATTTTTCACCTGTCCTGTTCTCCTTAGCTGCTGAGCTCATCTGTGGGCTGGAACTTCTAATTTTTTTTTTTTTTTTTGGTTTTTGTATATTTACTTGTTCATATCATTTCATAAAAGTGACAGCATACAATATTTGTTTTCTGTGATCTACTTATTTTGTTCAACATAAAGTCCTACAGGTTTATCCACGTTCCAAGATGTTTGGGAACTCATTTTTCTTTATCACTGAGTAGTGTTCCTTTGTATGTATAGGCCATAGTTTACTTGTCCATTTCTCTGTTGATAGGCACTTAGGTTGTTTCCATCTTTTTGCTGTTGTAAGTAATGTTGTGATGAACATAGGTGTGCATACCTCTGTTCATGACACTTCTATTAGAGCCCTAGGGTATATACCTAGGAGTGGAATTGCTAGGTCATATGGCAGCTCTACCTCTAGTTTTTTGAGGAACCCCAAACTCTATTGCCCTCGACTTGATTCTGACTCACAGTGACCCTATAGGACAGAGTAGAACTGTCCCACAGGGTTTCCAAGGAGCAGCTGGTAAATTTGAACTGCTAACCTTTTGGTTAGCAGCCTGAAGAACCACCAGACTATTTTCACAATGGCTGTAAGACTTTGCCTTCTGGATCTTCTATTTTATTTATCTTTCTAAACTCCAATTTCTCTATATGCTCTCTCTCTTAACTTCAGTGCCATGATGATAGCCACTATGTTTCATAACTAACTATAAGAAAAATCTGGGCAGAGTCCAAATTATTTTAAAGGAAATTACTTCAAGGAGACATCTGTCTAGATGTGGAAAACAGCATAAGAAGCTGGATGGCAGTGATTTTTTACCTTTGTTGCCAATCATACCACTTTTGTTCATGTAGTATGTTCCAGAAGCCCTTATCAAAAGTGCTGAAGCAAGACAGTTCTAAAATTAAGGTATCTCGTAACTTTAAAATAAAAGATAGAATTACAATTTATTTTAATTTCAAAATTATAAAATACATAAAAATACACGCTTAAAACAATTTTTACCCATTTAGTTACTCTTTTGAAGTAGATTTGCTCACTGATATGTGAAAAATAGCTCTACTCATGCTATACAAATACAAGTTTGATCTCACACAGGTGTGGAGTCACCATTGGCAGGGGATCTCCACTCCTGTCTTTGCAAATGCGGAGTCAGTGCTCATTTAAACTCTAGAGTACTCAGATTCATTGACTCACCTTTTACTTACAATTATATGTCATTGACTTGTAATTTGGTGAAATACTCTTTCATCAAATTTTTATCTTTGGTGCACTCCAGGTATTGGAAACATTTGTTGCTGTACCCACCTCTTCTTATAAGACAGGACCTCCCTTCCAAACACAAGTCAATATATGGTTCAAGGGCGTAGGATATTTTCCATCCCAGAGTCCATCATGCTGATTATGTTGTGAGCACACAACTAAGGTGAGGTCAATCATCAATGGTACCCCATTCTCTGGTCATGGAGATTTGTTTAGAAATGGTCATATAACCAACAGGAGCCTGTTAGAATACCCTCTCAGGAGTTATCTAACTAGAGTCAGGAGTCCTTTTTGGTGGCAAGCTGCACAATTGTTCCAATTTGGTTGTGGTCATAATGAGGAAAGCCCTCTGTAGTAGAAGAAAATAAAGCTTTCATTAAGAAAGAAGGAGAGCTAAAATACAGAGAGAGAGATTACTGGCAGCTTTGAGACCCTGAATTCAATTACTCATGAGGCTAGATCCAAAACTATCTTCTCTGAGCTTCTACTACATGATTCACATAATCACTTCCTCTTCCAATCATTTTTGCATGAATTATTTTGCTTTAAGTTCCTGTCACTTATAATCAAAAATCTCTGTGTAATATACACTCAGTAAAGTACCAAAAAAAGAAAAGCAAGTTACTAATGATGTTGTAAGAGTTTTCTGTGGGAGTGAACTATGAGGTGTTAACAGTCAGTGTCTCACTGATTCCATGTCACAGTCTTGCCATACCAATCATCCTGAAATGAACTATAATAGATTACAAACTGAGCCTTAACACAAATTACTAACCACTATCTAATTTTCTACCACCCACAATTTTCAGGCAGGGTGATGACAGGGGTGTCCACCAATCCCTCTTATATAGTGATTCTGGAGCTTCAGTACTTGCAGGCACACATAACTCACCCATGTGCACAACTCACCCATTACACAACTCACTGGGGTTGACTGAAGCTGATCAGTGAATTGTGCAAGTTGTGTGATGGGCTAGCACTTGTGAGGTGATGCCAGGATAAAGACTAGTGGAACACTGGCAATGTAGAAGAATCAAGATTAGCTGTGTTGGTTTAATTTGCATTTTGGATTACCTGGTTTCTATTCAATTTAAAAAGTATAACTCTTCCTTAAAGGGCTTCTTGCATCCCCAGGAAATGACCAGGCATCTGGGTGAGAACTTCCTTCAAACATAAATAAATTTTTATTTTATGAGGAGAAACTGAAGACTTACTCTACGGGCAAAGAGAGAAGCCACCTTGCAAACGCTTCGTTTTGCAAAGGGTTAACTTAAGCAAATGTAAACAGAATAGGATCCACTGTCCTTAAAGGAGCCCTGGTGGTATAACAATTAAGTGCTTGGCTGGTAACTGACAGGTTGGCAGGTACAAACCTACCCAGCAGCTCTGTGGCAGACAGACCTGATGATCTGCTTCTGTAAAAGATAACAGCCTAGGGTGGGGACCATGGTCTCGGGGAACATCTAGCTCAATTGGCATGACACATCTTATAAAGACAATGCTCTACATTCTACCTTGGTGAGTAGTGTCTGGGGTCTTAAAAGCCTGTGAGCGGCCATCTAAGATACTCCACTGGTCTCATCCCTTCGGGAGCAAGGGAGAATGAAGAGAACAGGATACAAGGAAAAGATTAGTCCGAAGGACTAATGGACCACAGCTACCAAGGCCTCCACCGGCCTGAGTCCAGTACAGCTAGATGGTGCCCGGCTACCACCACTGACTGCTCTGACCAGGATCACAACAGAGGGTTCTGGACAGAGCTGGAGAAGGATGTAGAGCGTAACTCTAACTCACAAAAAAAAAGACCAGATTTACTGGCCTAAAGGAGACTGGAGAAACCCCGAGAGTATGGCCCCCAGACACCCTTTTAGCTCAGTGGTGAAGTTACCTCTGAGGTTCACTGTTCAGCCTGGGAGTGGACAGCCCCATAAAACCAAATGAGACTAAAAAGGTACAGGAGTCCAGTGACAGGGGCCAGAAGGCAGAAGGGGACAAGAAAGCTGGTGATAGGGAACCCAAGGTTGAGGAAGGACACTTACTGTTGATGTGTTGTGAGATTGTTAACCATTGTCATAGGACAATATTTGTAGTAACTGTTAAATGAGAAACTATTTTGTGCTGTAAGCCTTCATCTTAAGTGAGAATAACAGCACAATTGGAAGAGCGTGGTCAATATCACTGAACTGTGCAAGTAGAAATTTTTGAAATTGTGTATCTTTAGCTATGTGTATTTCCACCAGAAAAAAGGTTGAGAAGTTAGAGGGCTGATATGCTGTGGGGTTGTTAACCAATGTCATAAAACGACATGTGTACTACTGTTTCATGAGAAACTATTTGTTCTGTAAGCCTTCACCTGAAGTACCATTAAAAAAAAAAATATATATATAACAGCCTAGGAAACCCTATGGGGCAGTTCTACTCTGTCATATGGAGTCGTAATGAGTTGAAAATTGACTCTACGGCACCTAATAATATCACTGTCCTTAGGGAAGGATGTCACAAAATATTTTTGGCCAGAGAAGCCTTTTCCAAGTTTTCTTTGAGAGGTAATCAGTTTTATAAAAAGCCAGGTCTTTGTGGAAGAAAGAGACCCAGATTCTGACCCATATTTTCCTGAATAGGAGTTAAGGAAGACTCTCAAAAATGACCTAGGGTGATCTTAAACAAGAGGTCTACTGGCAGAAGGAACTAAGAAAAGAGGAACTCATAAGAAGGGAAAGGGCCCTGATTTGGTGACCCAGGTCCAAAATAAAAGGCCTAAGAGTTGTTGAAGGAGGAGTCCTGGAGGAATATGTAACTAAGGTTGGATGCCCTCTGGACTCAACCACTCTGGCATGGTGTAGTGCTTTGATGAACAATGGATGATAATAAGACTGTGAAGTGAGAGAGCTCTGACCTGGCAGTCCCAAAGTGAGGCATTGCGGAAGCCTTCACAAGGTTCCTGGCCAATGAGATAACCACAGCAGCCATGGACAAGCTGGCACTGGACTGTGGAGGACCAATGTGTGGCAGCAAATGGAGCAAAAATGTCACAGAGAAAATAAGGCTCCTTGATTCTCTCTCTTCAGGCATTGGAAATGGAGTGTCTCCTTTGGAGCAAGTTAGGCCCTGGGGTTCTTGGACTCTCTAGAGCAGGGGTAGGTAAACTATTGACTCACAGGCCATATCCAGCCGTTTGCCTGCTTTTATAAATTGTGTTATTAGAACACAATCACACTCATTCTTTTCCATATCATCTATGGCTGATTTCTCACTGCAGCGGCAGAGTTGACTGGTTGTGACAGAGACCATATGGCCCAAGAAGCCTAAAATATTCATGTTCTGGCCCTTTACAGAAAAGTTTCCTGACCCCTGATAGTCAACATCTTCCACAATTTCCCTTCACTCTCTCTGTCCTAATTCTAAATCCAATTTTACTCTCTTAGTAAATGTGGTTGATCTTACTGTCTCCAGAATGGACTGTAACTCTTTCCTTATACACCCCATTCTTCAATAATATCACTCATGGTTGAGTTATTAAGCAACGTTTCACCCAAACACACTATCTAGTACTTGACTCTATAACGTCACATTCTATGGACTTGAATTCAATTCACTTACTGCAGTGAATTTCTATCATGATTTCAGACACCCAAGAATAACATGAACGCAAAATAGTCTAAAGTGTATTTTTATAAAATATTTGACAGAAATTTAAAATATTACCTAGGGTAATGTACCATAAAATGAAGTAGAGCAATGTTTTTAATTTGATATTTCATACGAATATCAATTGAAGACATCCATTTGTCCTTGAAAATATTATTCAGAAAAAAATTTAGATGTAAAATATTACAAAATGGCAAAAACCACATTATACGAATATCTTTAATTTGTTCGATCTGTGCTGAGTTCTTTAAAAATTATTTAAGATCATCTGTGAGTCAGAGTAAGGAACCAGTATTTCAAAAAAAGCTGATGGAACCTTGGTGTCAATGGCATTTGAATGCTAAAACCAACTGTTATATTGATTACAAAAATATATGATTGTATTTAATGAAACCAATATAGTTTTCCTTTGCTGGCCAGCTGCCATTATAGCACAGCATAATTTTAAAAAGTATATATCGAGAATATCTGCTTGTTTATATCTATATTACCTATTATCTCTATCTCTATTTCTATAAAGACAGCAAGCTACATTTGGTCATATACTACTATCTTCCTATGCATACTTAATAAAATTTGGGCTAAAATAAAAATTTAATAATTCAACAAATACTTACTGAGAGACTTCTGTACCCATTCCTATTCTCAGTGAGTTCTTATTATACTAAGTGAAGTTATACAAAATCAAATCACTGAAAAATAGATCACTGGCCTTCAAAACTTTTTCTTATATGTCTCTTAAAATATATTAAAAACTGCTTTTTCTTGCCTATTTTATGTCAGTATCTTTAAAATTGTTGCAACTGATATAATACTGACAGATTATAAATATTGATAATATTAGATAAAGCTGTTATCTCATTTAAAAAAAAAACTATCCAATGGAATTAAAATACCATTATGATTTGATGCCTACCTTCATCTATTAACAGTATGAATGTTTCCAGTAATGGTGATTTAATGATTCAGACTGACATCTTTGCTAAGAACAAGGTAAACTAGGCACACTATGGAAAATAGCCTCTTAAGAGCAACAACCTCCTATTAAGTTAATGAGGAATAACCAAGCCTAGACCAGGGAGAGTGTCACACCACAAAGAGGTGAACTGGAGTTGTGACACCAGGGGCATTTTCCCCTTGAGAAGGGGCAAGTGACACTTAAGGGAGAGGGGCTGAGGGCACAGGAGTGGGAACTCCCAGTAAATAGCTAAGAAATGAGCTGTGCTTTTGAATTGACTTTTGGAGATGGAGGGATTGGGCCCGAGTTCAATATCTGCCAATATTAGAAACCTAGTATAACATACCCCTTCTCTGGGCAAAGATCTAAGGGCTAAATTTTGGCAGTAGGATGTAAATATTACTCTGGGAGTCACCTAGTCAGGCCAGAGACCCCTCAAATCTTGGTCTTGTACTAAAACGCCTACAGGTGACTGGGAGAAAGAAACAAAATCCTCCTTGGAAGAAGATAATATCATGCGAAGTCACAAATTTAAATTTTACCTAGCTCTCAGTATAGGAATTGGAGTCAAGATTTTTTTTTTCTTTAATGTCATCAATAGACGGTTATTTAGCTTTTGCTTGACAATTTATGACTTTAGGGTTGAAATATCATCTGGCTAACGGATTATAAAACATCTTAGTGTATTTTCCAGAAAACATACTTGTGAAGACAGAAAAATAGATGATGAAATAATGAAAACAGATAACACTGAACACTATGTAACTCCTAATCTCACCTGAAAAAGGTAGAAAAAAGCTAAATTTCTTTTCAACTCAATAATTCCTGGCTTAGAGCAATAGTTTTGTACAAACCAGAACACTGAGGGGCTATTCTCTTTCTTTGGAAGCACTGCTGTTTGTGGCACTGTTTTTATATTCCTATACTCATTCAGAGACTTGTTGTTAGTTGCTGTCTAGCAGACTCTGACTCATGGTGACCTTATGTATGATAGAACAAAACGTTGCCCAGTCCTGTGCCGTCTTCATGATGGTTGATATGTTTGAGTTCGCTGTGGCTATTGTTTCAATCTATCTCATGGAAGGTTTCCCTCATTTTTGCTGACCCTCTGCTTTACCAAACATGATGTCCTTCTCTAGAAATTGGTCTTTCCTAAAGTGTCAAAAGTAAGCAAGCCAAAGTCTCACCATCCCTGTTTCTAAGGAGCATTCTGGTTGCATTTCTTCTAAGACTGATTTGTTCATTCTTTTGGCAGTCCATGGAGACTGTTGTTGTCGGGTGCGGCCAAGTCCATTCGACTCAGCAAACCTATGTAACAGAGTAGAAGGTTTTCTTGGCTGTAATCTTTATGAAAGAAGATGGCCAGGTCTTTCTCCCACAGAGCCTCTGGGTGGTTTCGAACCCCTAACCTTTTGGTTAGCAGCCAAGCACTGAATTGTTCTGCCACCAGGGTTCCTTCCACGGCAGATCCCAAAAATGCAACAGGGAGAGACGTGCAATGATGCACGGCATCCTGGGAAATGAATTTCCCAAAGTAGGTTACTATGAGCTGAAGCAAATGTGGTCTGAAAAGCCTGGATAAGAAGGCATGCTGAGGACTGCAGTTTTTCCTAGTTTCCATTCATTTATTATGGGAGAGAAATGAGATAGCAGGATTTGATAAGGGCCCACTTCAGCACAGCAGAACTGCACAAGATGCATGACTTCTCCACAATGAAAATGGGGCTATGGTTATGTACTTACACTAGCCCTCTCCTCATTTATTTATTCAGCAAATATTTACTGAACATCTACTATATGCAGAAATAGTTCTAGGCATGGAAGATATAGCGGAAAGCAAAAAATATTGAATTCTTGCACTTTAAAGAGCTTATATTCTAATGGAGGGAGACGGTGAATACAAAAATACGTATGTCAGGTAATGAACGTGATAGGGTGTAAAGTCAAGAAAGATAAGGGCAATAGTGGGACTCGGGGAGGTTGTTGTCACTATTTTGTGCATGGGGTAGGAAAAGGCTATTTGATACATTAGATTTGAGTAGATGGTTTGTGGGAAGAAATGCAGCAGCCAGTGTTAGTTTGTATCCTGAGAGGAAGTCTGAGCTCTTTGCACTTGCCAATTCTCTCTAGCGTGCATGCTTTTTCCCAGGTTCTCTGCACAGTTTCTCTCTCATCTTCTTTGGCTTTTAGAAAGAAAAAGCAGATCATTTACACAGAAAGGGAGTGAGAGAGCTGATATGACACTTCTCAAGAAGAAATAGAGAATGCCTAAGTTCAGTTTTCTTGTAATTTGAGATCATTGAATGTCTTCATTGCGTAAGTCATTAAACAAGCTTTTGCAACCAAGAGCATTATTAACTGATAGTTCCAGGCAGTGGCGGATTTAAAGTTGCTATTTTGAAAGTCTTTGTAAATGTGCAAAGATCATGTGTTTTCCTTTTCTAAGAAACTGTTGCTTAACCGCAGGGGACACTATTCACAGCATATCCAATGTCCTGCCTGAAGTTGTGCAGCAAGACTGTGTTGGCATTGCAAATCAAGAAAGAAAAAGTAATACACAGTCTATCCTACATTTAGTTTGTCACTCTCTCACCTCTCGTCCCATAGCACTTTGTACCTATTGTCATACTCTATTTTAGCATCTATTTCATTGTTGTACAACTATTTGTATGCATGTAAACCATCGAGGGCAGAGCATACTTCTCATCAGATTGTAGATCACTTGAGGACATGCATAGAACATTAGTCAGCTTTGCTTCTTCAGTATTACATAAATGATTGTCAGATAAGTGAATCAATGAATTTTAAAAATAAGAAATTTTGTTAAGCTTCCATTGCCTTTGTTTGTGCCTTCCTTTTCTCATGTATTTCTGAGTCTGTCTAGAACATTCGATTGAATATAATTTAGCATCAATTGCCAAAACAGCTTTAAAACAGTTGTGTCTACTTATTTAGGGCACGCTTGTGAATGGCCTTTCATCTGGTTTAAGTAGCCATTCTTTTAAGAGAATTTGTAATCATAACCATACATCTGGCCAGACACAGATAGTCCATGGTTTCCCTAAGGCCAAGCAAAAAGCTTTTAAAGCTCTTAGCCAGAGCCACTGAGGGCAGAGCATTTGAACTCAACTATGGCAGCAGGGTATTCGATGAAAACATGCACTAAAAAGTTTAATGGCTTTTTTTCTAGATATCTTATTCAAAAAACACATGATAACTTAATAAATGTTCAATACATAAAATTTGGGAAATCCAGGAAAACACACAAAACCATCCACCACACTGTGATAATTCATAACACGTTAGTGCGTATATTTTTTATGTACTCAAATTCTGTTGGACATTTGAGTTATCAATTTTTTTTTTGTCTGATAAAAAAATCCATAACTCTAATTATTTCTTTAGGATAAATTCATAGGAGTGGAGAAGGGTTTGACTAATCAGTACATTGAAAATCCAATACATGGTGCTTGAAGAGTTTGACGGGCATATGTACTGGGTGAACCAATACCATATGAAGATATCCAGCCTCCTGAAGTCACTATGGCAACTGAAGTCTGTAAGCCAATGGCTGCTTTTAGTAGTAAGTAAAGGCCCTATGGGTCTTAGTAACTATACTCCATACATGCTGCTATAGCAAAAATATCCTCAATGGACACCGCAGGCTACAGCTGATATTGCAGGCAGCACAGAGACAGAGATTAAAGCATTATGAAATGAATCCTATTGTTAAACAGGCTTTTTTTATTTTTAGCACTGGTGGATAGAATAATTTTTGCTGTCTTTATTCTGATTCTTATCTAAGACGGCAGGAAGATAAGATTTACATGGTCCTCAGAGCACTAGCAGATGAGATTCTAACTTTTAAGTGGGAAGAACTGGGCACTTGGATTATAAGACCTAATTCTGTTCTGCTTTATCCTGTTTTGAACGTCATCCAGGGTCAAGGAGGGACTGCGGAAGGGCTAACCCCTTAAAGTCTTTTTCTGAGGCTCTTTAAATTCGTCGCTAATGGTCTCACATTGACTCTGGGTTTTTAATGACATGAACTCTATTCATGCTTAGTATATCAGGTACCCAGAGTTTGGGTTCCACCACAAAGGGATTTACCAATATCAGAAAAAGGGGACTGGACTGTTACAATCTTTTGGATTCCCAGACAGAACTAAGTCAATGCAATTGTTATAATTCACTGAAAGGCTGAGAAAGAAAAGTAAGCAGGCTGTAGCTTGGACAGTGTGTCTAGAAATCAAGTTTACTTAGATTTTTGGGGAGAAACTTGATTGCTTTGGGGGAAAAAAGCAAAGTTTGAAATTAGAGCAAGAATGGCAGAAGTAAGAGAATGAAAGAAAAAATAAAGCAAGATACAATGATTAAGCAAGAGAAAAGCAGAGTTCCTTTCCTAAAAGGTTGAGATTTTAGCGACCAGATTACTAAGTAATGGAAGAGAAAAGGAGACACACCCAAATCAAATAGTTTTCAAAGATAAAAGGGAAACTTCTAGTCATTACTAAATCAGAAAAGAGAGTTGTAGCCCACTGAAGCCTAACCTAATGTAAAAAACAAAAAAGGCAACATATCAGGTAGCAAATGACTCTCAGAAGAAACAGATACAGGTAGTTATTGGGAGGCATAGTCTTAAAGCCAAAGATAAAGTAAGACAGGGATTACCTGTCTATATTGTAAAACCAATATTATATAAAAAATAAAACAGTGAGAGTGATTTTCAGCATAATTGCAAAGTGACTTTCAAGTTAATCTTATTACCGTATTTTTACGTAAATAACGCATGCGTTCTACATTTGTTTGCCAACCACCTCCCACGAGGTATTTGCATAAGTGTGCTGTGCTAATTTTTTTTATAGCAACATGGAAAAAAAAAAATGGCCTGGTGACACTTATGAAAATATCTTGCTGGGGAAGTACAAGTTTGGCAACCAAATGTAGAAAGTATGCATTAGTTACATAAAAATAAGGTAATGTTTTGACCCAATTTAGAATTTTTTGAAATATGTTGTATTCTCAGAAGGACATAGAATTTTTTTCTTTAAGGACTGGACTCATAAAGGTAGAAGCTGATCTCACCAAATAAATTTCTGATCTCTTCCCCTAGGAAAAATAAACAAACAAATCCATTGCCTTTGTGTGGATTTTGACTCATGGGAACCCCATGTGTGCACAGTTTAACTGCACTCCACTGAGTTTTCAAAGCTGTGACCTTTCAGAAGCAGATCCCCAGAACCTTTCTTCCAAAGTGCCTCTGAATGGGTTTGAACCACCAACCTTTTGATTAGAAGTCAAAGGCTTAATTATTTGTGCTACCCAAGGACACATTTCCCCTAGAGAGGGACCCAAAAATTTAAGAGGAATAAAAGGAAGATTAGATAGATAGATGGAGTCAGATAAAAAACAAAAATCCAGAGTTTGTTAGGGAGAAGCTTTATTGAAAAAGGAAAGGGAGAATGGGAAAGGGAAAGGAATTGTAATAGTAGGAAAAGAAGAGTACTGCAGTAGGGAGAACACTCCAGCCATAGATCTGCAAGGTTTAAAGAGTCAGGGAAAACGTATTTTCTTTTACAGAGACTGAGAGTAAACAAGAATAGGAAAAATCCTAGCTTTAGGGAAGTGGGATGGAAGGGTGACATCACTGGATAATAAATGTTTTATGCTGAGACAGGCCTATTCTCCATCAGGGGCTCTTAAAGAGGGGCAGGTATGTTGCCTCAAAGGAGCCCTGGTAGTGCAGTGGTTAAGCACTCAGCAGCTAAACAAAAGATCAGTGGTTTGAACCCACCAGCCTAATCAACTCTGTGGAAATAGAATATTGGCTAAGGCTAAGGGTGGGCCAAAGTTCAGGGACTTGAAGGAAGGAGAGAGACTTAACCAAAATTTGATTAGCAAGCACTTTGTTTCTGATTGATCAATGGGGACAAGAAATTCAGATACTCATTTATGAGGCAAGAAATGGGAATTTGGAGAGTCTGTGAATGGCCATAAGGAACCCCGGTGGCACAGTGGTTAAGCACTCGGCTGCTAACCAAAAGGTTGGCTGTTCAAACCCACTGGCATTTCAAATCCACCAGTGGCTTTGCAGGAGAAAAGTCAAGCGCTTATCTGCTCCTGTAAAGACTACAGCCTTGGAAACCCTATGGGGCAATTCTACTGTGTTCTATAGGGTCGCTATGAGTTGGAATCAAGTCAGAGGAAACGGATTTGGGTTTGTGTGTGTTTGCGTGGCCTTGTCCTAGGTAAACAAGGGGGCTTTCCGGAGTCTTATCTAAGTCATGTGGGAAGGGTGGTTATTTGCAGTAAGCTGTTTTCTCAAACGCAAAGGCTGGTGGATTTCTTTAACCATCACTGTTTACCAGCATCAAAGAGTTCAGGTAAAATTCAACATGATGATAGATAGATAGATAGGTAGGTAGGAAGGTATGTAGATAGGTTGATAGGTAGATAAGTAGATTAGATAGATACACAGAGAGATAGGCAGGCAGACAGACAGACAGACAAACAGATAGACAGATAGATAGGCTCACTTTCCCTTATCCAGAGAGACAAAACTACTTCCCCCAAAAATGTTTCTAATATGTTTTACCAATCCCTACTGCTCTGTGTTGGAAACCCTGGTTAAGAGTTCCACTGCTAACCAAAACATTGGCAGTTGGGAATCCACCAGCCTCACCCTGGAAACCCTATGGGGCAGTTCTACTCTGTCCTATAGGGTCGCTGTGAGTTGGAATCAACTCGATGGCAACAGGTTTGGTTTTTCAGGTTTAATTGGTTATTATCAGTATATATAAAATCTAATATTTCGTATAGTTTTAACTGGTCCAAATCATTTCCTTCAATGTTCTTTTCTATTTGATAGTGTAAGCGTTGACTCTCCTGGCTTTTCAGAGAATAATTATTAGTTTGACCTTTTATTTTCTATTTCTACCATTTAACAAACTAAATATGAACATATCTTAACGTAGACTGGATTACACTGCTTTATAATAACCCATTTGCTTTTCTTTCTTTTTTTCCTTACTAGACAGTGAGTTCTCTTGAAACAGGGAAAATTGTTGGCTTAAAAATCAGTTTAGTTATAAAAGAATTTTTTAAAATGTTACCAAAAAATGGTCATTGCTAGGCTTCTTGATCACTGCCTGATTTCCAGTGAAGGAAACACAGACTTATGGAGGAGCAGTTTGGATCCCCCCTCATCTCATTAGCTACAATCTATTTATTTTTAATAAATTAACTATAGTTAACTGTCGGGAAGGTTACAATATTTTGAACAATTTATTTCGCAAAACTCGTCTCAGACTTCTCAATTCATTCATGTTTGTGCCCTTTATGCAGAGCTGAATTACCCAATAAGCAAGGTACGCACGGCCTTACTTGTGTTTATTTACTAATCTGTAGTGAACAATTTCAAAAACAAGTGAAATTGTTCACTACAGATTAGTAAATAAACACAAGTAAGGCCGTGCGTACCTTGCTTACTGGTTAATCTGACCCTACATTTATGTTAGAAGTTAGCATCCTTCATCTACTTTCTGAGCAATGTCATCAAATTATGGTGAGAAGAGAGATACAAGTGGGGTCAATGGAGGAAAACAAAAGTTGCCCTAGTGCTTCTATTTTAGGCTAGTCAGATCTGTAGGATTTAAGATGTCTTTCTTTGCTTGAAGAGAACACAGCCTGATAAACAGTGTTAATTAGCATTAAGGCAAATCCATGCTTCTGTTTGGTCACCTAAAATATGTGAATAATTATACTACCTATTTCCCAGGGTTATTGTGAGTATTAAGCAAATTAATATATGATGATCTTAGAATAGTGTCTGGCACATGGTAAATGCTATTGCAGTAGAATGGTTAATGACTACATATTCCTCCCATCCCAGTCGGTACATCCCTTTGTAATATGACTGTGCTGCTTTTCCCATCCAGAAAACAAAACAAAAGAAACAAACCCATTGCTGTCGAGTCAATTCCGACTCGTAACAACCCTATAGGACAGAGTAGAACTGCCCCATAGAGTTTCCAAGGAACGTCTGGTGGATTCGAACATGCCGAACTTTTGGTTAAGCAGCCGTAGCACTTAACCACTACACCACTAGGGTTTCCTCCCATCCAGAAGTGGAGTCTATAACTCCACCATTTGGATATGTGTTGGTCTTGTGACTTGCTGGTCTTGTGACAAGCAGAACGCATTGGAAATGACTTTAGGAGAGTTCTAAAGCCTAAAGTTAAAGAGATCTTACAGCTTCTGCCTTTGCTCCCTTGATATGTTGCACTGAGAATACTATATAAGGTACTCTGTCTAAGCTATTGGAGAAAGAGACACTACATGGATAACAACTGAGGCTTCCCAGCTGACAGCCAATGCCATATACACAGTGGAGCCCATCCTGGCCTTTCCAGCATAGCTGGCTGTCCAGCTGAAAGTAGCTGCAGTGGGCTCAGGTAAAACAGTAGAGGAACTGCACAATCAACTCAGAAATTATTATGAGAAACCATAAATCCTTGTTTTATTTAACAGCTTTGTTGAGATGTAATTCACAAACCATACAATTCAGCCATTTAAAGTGTACCATTCAATTGTTTTTAGTATATTAACTAAGTTATGTAACCACCACCACAATCAATTTTAGCACATTTTTACCACCCCCAAGAGAAACTTTGTACTCAATGGAAATCACTCTCCATTTTCCCCCAACAACATCCAACTATAGATTTGCCTATTCTAGACATTTCATATATATGGCATCATACAATATTGATCTTTGGTGACCGGCTTCTTTCACTTAGCATAATGTTTTCAGGGTACATTCATACTTTGTTATTCATCAGCACTTCATTTCTTTTTATTGACAAATAACATTTCATTGTATGGATATACCACTTTTTTACTAATCCTTTTGTCAGTGAATGGACATATGAGTGGTTTTTACTTTTTGACTATTATGAATAATGCTGTTATAAGCATTCATGTAAAATTTTTTGTGTGGACATAAAAATGTTTTCATTTGTGTTTGGTGTATACTTAGGAGCAAAATTTGGGGTTATATGATAACCCTATGTTTAACCATTTGAGGAACTGCCAGACTGTTTTACAAATGTTGCTGAACCATTTTACATTCCAACAGTGTATGAGGGTTCCAATTTCTTCACTTCCTTGTCAAAGTTGTTATCTGTCTTTTTGATTATAGCCATCCTAGTGGCATGAAGCGGAATCTCATTTTTGTTTGATTTGTGTTTCCCTAATAGCAAATGAGGAGCCCTGGTGGTACAGTGGTTAAGAGCTCAGCTGCTAACCAAAAGGTCAGCAGTTTGAATCCCCCAGCCACTCCTTGGAAATCCTATGAGGCAGTTCTACTCTGTCCTGTAGGGTTGCTATGAGTCAGAATTGACTAGATGGCAACAGATTTGTTTTTTTACTTTTGGTAATGGCTAATGAAGAAGCCTTGGTGGCGAAAGGTTGGCAGTTCAAACCCACCTAGTGGCTCCACTGCAGAAGGACCTGGCAATAGTTTCCTGTAAAGATTCCAAAAAAACAAACCAAACCCATTGCCATCCAGTTGATTCCAACTCATAGCGACCCTGCAGGGCAGAGTAAAACTGCCCCATAGAGTTTCCAAGGACCACCTGGCGGATTCAAACTGCCAAACTATTGGTTAGCAGCCATGGCACTTAACCGCTATGCCCCAAATTCTGCTATAAAGATTACAGCCTAGAAAACATTATGGAGCCATTCTACTCTGTCACTTTGGGTTGCTCTGAGTCAAAAATTGACTTGATAGCACCTAACAACAACAACAATGACTAATGATACTGAACATCTTTTCATGTATTACTGGCCATTTATATTCTTTTTTTTTTTTTCTATTCAGATCCCTTGACAATTATTTTTTAATTTGATTACTTATCTTTTTATTATTGAGTTGTAAGAATTATTTATATATTTAGATAGGAGACATCTATCAGATACATAATTTGCAAACACTGTCTCCTATTTCATGGGCTTATTTTTCACTTTCTAGATACTTTGAAGCACAAAAGTTTTTAATTTATATATTTTTTATTTCATAGCTTGTGTTTCTGGTATCATAGCTAAGAAGAATTTGCCTAACCCAAGGTCACAGGTATTTATATATATGTTTTCTTCTAAGAGTTTTATGAGAGTTTCTTATATTTAGGACTAAGTCCATTTTGAATTAATTTTGTGTACGGTGTACAGAAGGGATCTAACTTATTTTTTCTGCATGTGGATGTCCAATTATTCCAGAATCTTGGCACCTTTGTCAAAGACAATAAATGTAAAGATTTATGTCTGGAATCTCAACTGTATTCCATGGACCTGTCTATCCTTATTCCAGGACCACCTTGCTTTGATTATTGTAGCTTAGTAGTAAGTTTAGAAATCAGAGAGTATGAGTCCTTCAACTTTGTTTTAGATTTTTCAGGATGTTTTTACTATTCTGAGTCCCTTGTATTACCACATTAATTTTAGCATTAGTTCATAAATTCCTACAAGAAAGTTAGTTGGGATTGTGATAGAGATTCTGTTAAATCTATAGATCAATTTGGGGAGTATTGCTCAATTAAACAATATTAAGTCTTGTTATCAGGAGAGACTAGTCCCTGGAGAAGGACATCATTCTTGGTAGAGTATAGGGTCGAAGACGAAGAGGAAGACTGCTCAATGAGATGGACTGACACAGTGTGTGCAACAATAGGCTCAAACATAACAACGATTCTGGGGATGACGCAGGACCGGGCAGTGTTTTGCCCTGTTGTACATAGGGGTCACTATGAGTTGGAACTGACTCGACTACACCTAACAACAACAAGTCTTCCAAATCATGACGATGGAAAGTCTTTCCATTTATTTAGGCCTTCTTTAATTTCTTTCAACAATGTATTATAATTTACAGAGAATAAGTTTCACACTTCTTTTGGTAGATTTATTCCTAAGTATTTTATTCTTTTTGATGCTATTGTAAATGGAATTGTTTCTTAATTTCATTGTCAGATTGTTCATTGATAGTGCTTAGAAGTATAATTGTGGTTTGTATATTTATCTTGTATCCTGAAAGCTTACTGATTGCATTTATTAGTTCTGGTAGTTTTTTAGTGGATTACTTATGATTTTCTTATATAAGCTTATGTGATATACAAATATACTTTTTTTTTCCTATCTGGATTACTTTTATTTCATTTTCTTGCATAACTGGTCAGCTAGATTGTTCAGTACAATGTTAATTAATAGTGATAGTGACACCTTTGTCTTATTCCCAATATTAGGGAGAAGGCATTTATTCTCACCATTAAATATGTTCAAAAAACCCGTTGCTGTCGAGTTGATTCTGACTCATAGCAACCGTATAGGACTGAGTAGAACTGCCCAACAGGGTTTCCAAGGAGCGGCTGGTGGATTCGAACCGCCAACCTTTTGATTAGCAGCCAAGCTCTTAATCACTACATTACTAGGGCTCCTTAAGTATGTTAGCTGTAGGTTTTTGTTAGCTGTGAGTTTTTCATAGATGTTGTTTATTAAGTTGAGGAAGTTTCCTTCTTTTATTAATTTGTTGAGTGTTTTTGTTATGAAAGAGTGTTGGATTTTATTAAATGCTTTTTCTGCATCCATTGATATGATCATGTGTTTTTGCCCTTCATTCTATTGATATGATGTACAACATTAATTGATTTTTTTAATGTTAAATACAACTTATATTTCTAGGATAAATTCCACTTGATGATGGGGTTTGTAACACCCACGTGCTTGTCAGTTTGTTGTACTGTGGGAGCTTAAGTATTGCTGTGACTGTACACGTGGATCTCAACAGATGGAATACACAGAAGTCAAACCTACTTCATCTGTGAAAGAGATGATGAAAGAGTTAAATATCATCAGTCAGAACAAGGCCAGGGGCCAACTCCAGAACAGACCATCAATTGCTCATGTGCAAGTTCAAGTTGAAAATGAAGAAAATTAGAACAAGTCTGTGAGAGCCAAAGTATGACCTTGAGTATATCCCACCTGACTTCAGAGACCATTTCAAGAATAGATTTGACACACTGAACACTAATGACTGAAGACCAGATGAGTTGTGGAATGACATCAAGGACATCATACATGAAGAAAGCAAGAGGTCATTAAAAAGTCTGGAAAGAAAGACCAAAATGAATGCCAGAAGAGATTCTGAAACTTGCTCTTGAATGTTGAGTAGCTAAAGCAAAAGGAAGAAATGATGAAGTAAAAGGGCTCAACAGAAAATTTCAAAGGGTGGCTCAAGAAGACAAGATAAAGTGTTATAACGACATGTGCAAAGAGCTGGAAATAGAAAACCAAAAGAGAAGAACACTCTCAGCATTTCTCAAGCTAAAAGAACTGAAGAAAAAATTCATGCCTGGACTTGCAATATTGAAGAATTCTATGGAAAAATATTAAGCGATGCAGGAAGCATCAAAAGAAGATGGAAAGAATACACAGAGTCGCTATACCAAAAAGAATTGATCAACGTTCAACCATTTTAGGAGGTAGCATATGATCAGGAACCGATGGTACTGAAGGAAGAAGTCCAAGCTGCACTGAAGGTATTGACCAAAAACAAGGCTCCAGGAATTGACGGAATATCAATTGAGACGTTTCAACAAACGGATGCAGTGCTGGAAGTGCTCACTCATCTATACCAAGATATTTGGAAGACAGCTACCTGGTCAACCACCTGGAAGAGATCCATATTTATGCCTATTCCCAAGAAAGGCAATCCAACCGAATGCAGAGATTATTGAATGATATCATTACTATCACACACAAGTAAAATTTTGCTTAAGATCAATCAAAGTGGTTGCAGCAGTATATTGACAGAGAACTACCAAAAATTCAAGCTGGATTCAGAAGAGGATGTGGAACTAGGGATATCATAGCTGATGTCAGATGGATCCTGGCTGAAAGCAGAGAATACCAGAAAGATGTTTATCCATGTTTTATTTACTATGGAAAGGCATTTGACTGTGTGGATCATAACAAATTATGGATTATATTGTGAAGAATGGGAATTCCAAAACACTTAACTGTGCTCCTGAGGAACCTGTACATAGACCAAGAGGCAGTGGTTCGAACAGAACAAGGGGATACTGCATGGTTTAAAGTCGGGAAAGGTGTGTGTCAGGATTGTATCCTTTCATCATACCTATTTAATCTGTATGCTGAGCAAATAATCCAAGAAGCTGGACTCTATGAGGAAGAATGTGCCATCAAGATTGAGGGAAGATGCGTTAACAACCTGCGTTATGCAGATGACACAACCTTTGTTGCTGAAAGTGAAGAGGACTTGAAGCACTTACTGATGAAGATCAAAGACCACAGCCTTCAGTATGGATTACAACTCAACATAAAGAAAACAAAAATCCTCACAACTGGACCAATAAGCAACATTGTGATAAACGGAGAAAAGACTGAAGTTGTCAAGGATTTTGTTTTACTTGGATCCACAACCAATGCCCATGAAAGCAGCAGTCAATAAATCAAACAACACATTGCGTTGGGCAAATCTGCCACAAAAGACCTCTTTAAAGTGTTGAAAAGCAAAGATGTCACCTTGAAGACTAAAGTGAGCCTAACCCAAGCCATGGTGTTTTCAATTGTCTCATATGCATGCGAAAGCTGAACAATGAATAAGAAGACTGAAGAAGAATTGACGCCTTTGAATTGTGATGTTGGCAAAGGATATTGAATATACCATGGACTGCCAAAAGAACGAACAAGTCTGTCTTAGAAGAAGTACAACCAGAATGTTCTTTAGAAACAAGGATGGCAAGACTACATCGCATACACATTGGACATGTTATCAGCAGGGATCAGTCTGTGGAAAGGAAATCATGCTTGGTAAACTAAAGGGTCAGCGAAAAAGAGGAACACCATCAACGAGATGGATTGACACAGTGGCTGTAACAATCGGCTCAAGCTTAACAATTGTGAGGATTGCACAGGACTGGGCAGTGTTTTGTTCTGGTCTGTTGTTCATAGGGTTGCTATGAGTCGGAATCAACGTGACAGCACCTAACAGCAACTTGGGGTTGGTAAAGAGATTTATTCTAGAAAAATAATACTTGAGAAGTAAAGACACGGGGGCAAGAATGTGCATCTTGGTTTGTGGGTAATGTTAGGACATGTTTGGCCAGGGCAAAATTTATTTCTGATAGGTGTTTGGTAAATATTTGAGAGTTAATGAAATAGTATTTAAAGAGAGGGTAGAATAAATTCAACGGCTTCATCAGTACAGGGCTTTTTTGCTGGTCTAAGAAATGTGAACTTTCTCTAAAAATGAACAGGAGGGCAGAACCAGAGAAGTAAGTGTAAGAATGCAAAAAAAAAAAAAAAAAAAAGTGTTGTTTTAGGTAGATTAATTGAGAAACCCTGTGACCACTGGGATGGAAAAGGGAGACTGAAAGCAAGAGAGACAGATATCCAGGCATGGTGCCTAAGTGGGAAAAGAGAGAACAAAGGAGTAATGGAAAACATGAATCAGGGTAAAAAAATCAATAGAATTTTGTGACTGGATGTGAAGCAGGAAGAGAATTGAAAGGTATAGGGAAACATGCAAATTTGGGAAACCTGTGTTAATGTTTATACTTCCTTTCTCTAAGCTTCTAGATCTAAAATGAGGACATTGGGGAAGAGGGCCTATTTAGATAAAAATGATTTGTGAAATTGTGGGAGAGCATTCAAGTCGACATAATACCCTGTATTTGATCATCCCTTTACATTTGTTCAAAGTGCCTTTACTTGCTTTCAAATCATTAAGTCATCCATAGCAACTTATAAGGTAGTCAGATATTATTATATACTCTGCATTTGAAGAAAGGCTTCAGAAAATCTATTTGACTTAGTCCAAATTCATCTAATAACTACTCCAGCTAGAACTAAATCAGGTTCAGTATTTATGTTAATTCCAAATTCTACTATTGGAAAGCATAGTGTTCCTGAAAATCTACTACAAGCTATACTCAAGACAGGATCAGATATTGAATAGGAACCAAGCTTAGTGACTTTTGCTGAGTCATCCTCGGGGCTTGGATACTGAAGCTTCCCATTAGATCAGTAGTTGAAAGATGTGATTGCAAATGCATTTCCTGTTACAAACAATGGAAAATAGATTCTGTGAAACTGGATCAGTCATAGCTGCTCACTTAAGCACTTATATTTGTATTGTCTGACTGGAATATGGTCCAGTTGACTCACAAGGTAGATTTCTATGATTAGAGTAGACCATTTACTACCTTGAAGGAGACAGGGTAGTCAGGTTGTCCAGTGGAAATTCCAGTTATTCGCCTGAGCAGAAGCAGAAATGACAACACTGCCTTACTGCCTTTAAACAATAAAGGCCATTTTAATATGACATAAATCATTTTGCTCACTTGCTACCTCAATACTGTTTCGAAAAACGGCTATTTTGTTATTTTCTTGATTTAACCTGCCACCAGAAAGATTTATTCATCTAAGACTCCTATGAATTGACAATTGTTTGACCCTTAATTCCTAGGTTCAGTATGAAGTCCAAGAATTTCTAGTAGGCCCTGCAGAATAAATTAATAGGAGCCTAGTCTACTTTTGAGAGTCTGGTATGTGTGTGTTGTGGGGGAGGTGTTAGTAGCTTTTCAGAGCTACAGGCTACGAGCCCAGGAAAATTGGTTGCTTTTACATGCAGGAAAGGGATTTGATGAAATTAAATTAATGTCCTAATTTGGGGCTGGGATGAGCTTGGGAGTACAAATCAGAGAAGAAAGTCTGAACTGTTCATCAAAAGTCAAGTCAGAACTCAGAGCGTAAGAAAGTCTAAAAGATACAGATAAATGAAAAATCTGAAGTGTGGTCCTGCAAATTTAGGGGTTATAAGCAGCAGTGACCAAGGCCAGCTTTAAGTATTCTCCATAAGTGATTTGTGGGAGGGACAACTCATTTAAAGGACTGGTAGCAAGAGAGAAAACCTTAACGTTATAAAACAAGCAACATTTTCTGGTAAGAAAATACCTTTTTTGTATAATAATATGAAATTAAAGTTCATGGGGCAGGGAAACTTCCAGTGATAAAAAATTTATTACTTTGTGAAGAAATCTAGTCCATTATTAGACATATCTAATTTTTAAAACCATCTCCCTTGTATTGAACTGAACTCATCACTCACTGGACCAGCTATCTGAAAGTGCTTTCTAAATGACAGACCTTCAATACGTGATAGCAGCTAGAGTGGTTCAATTTTAAATTAACTTTTCTAAATGCTAAACTTCTCATTCCATCAAGTATTTTGCATATGATAACATTTCAACCCATTCTCTGGACTCATTTAGTATGTTAGTATCACAGAGTGTTAATGCTTAAGCTAGTGGATGTTAGATTCAGGATCTGAAAGGCTCTACCACTTATTAGCCATGTGACCTTAAAAAAAAACAACAAAAACAATTTAACCTTTCTATACCACTCTTTCCTAATGTGCAAACTGTTGATATCTCTAAGATATAGTAATGTATATATTGCAATCAGTAGTATCTACTGTTATTAATAGTCCAGTGCATTTTTAACAATTTAACATTATTCAGTCATATCGGCTTTATGTCTACTTAAAAACCCACATTTTTCATGTGAATTGCCCTCACGCTAGATTGCTCACATCCTGCATTTTTATAATTGATTTTTTTAATTTATAAAAAATATTTTATTGTATTTTAGGTTAAAGTTTACACAGCAAATTAAGTTCCCATTTAACAATTTTATACACATTGTTCTGGGACATTGTTAACAATTTTCTCAATGTGTCAACACTCCCACTACTTTCATTCTGTTTGTTCTGTTTCCATTGATCTAGCTTCTTTACCCTTCCTCGCCTTCTCACCTTTGCTTTTGGGTACATGTTGACCGTTTGTTCTCATATAGTTGATTGTTTAAGGAGCATAGTACTCAGGGGTGATATTGTTTGTTTTATAAGCCAGTGTTATAAAACCCAAGAGTAGCTTCAGTTCTAAGTTCAAAGGGCGTCTTAGGGTGATAGTCTCAGGGGTTCCTCTAGTCTCTATTAGTCTAGTAAGTCTAGCCTTTTTTAAGCATTAGAATTTTATTCTACATTTTTCTTCCATTCTATCTGAGGCCTTCTATTGTCTCCCTGGTCAGAATGGTCAGTAGTGGTAGCCGGGCACCATTTAGTTCTTCTGGGTTCCAGTAAAAAGAGGCCATGGTTCATGTGGTCTATTAGTCCTGTGGACTAGTTTCTTCTTTCAGTCTTTGTTTCCTTCATTCTCTTTTGCTTCAGATGAGTAGAGATCAATGGTTGTATCTTAGATGGCCACTCGCAAGATTTAAGACCCCAGATGCTACTCACCAAGCTAGAATGTAGAACATTATCTTTATGGACTACATTATGCCAATTGACTAAGTTGTCCCACCCACAAGACTATGGTGCCAAGCCTTTTGTCCCAGTAAACCAATCCTGCAAGTTGTTTGGATACGTCTAAGTCTCCATAAATGTGTGCCTATGTACTTTATTATATATACGGATATATTTGCAGAACATACAAACATGTATATACACATGCCTACAGATTCACCTATACATTCATGTGCGTTTACTTGCATACGCCCTCTTATACACATATATGCATACATACCTACCTATGTAAACTCACACTTTTTTTGGCTGTTAATACTGTTGTTGCAGAATTGTATATGTTATAGCATTTACTGAAATTGCCCCTTTTTCTTATGTACTTCTTACTGTCTTTATCCATCTTGGTCAAGTTGTACAGACTTCACCTGTATTTGGTATTGCCTTTTCTGTCACTGTAAATAACAAGTGTCTACTTTTTAGAAAGTTATTCCCCCTCCTTCCTCTTCCCATCCCTGGAAGCCATCAAAGAATGTTGCTTTCTGGGTATATATCTATTCTTGACTTTCTATAATAGTGGGACCAAACAGTATTTGTCATTTTGTGATTGACTTATTTCAGTCAGCATAATGTCCTCCAGATACATCCATGTTATGTTTGGCGGACTCTTCATTAGTTTTTATAGTTGTGTAGTATTCCATTGTATGTATGTACCACAATTTGTTTATCCATTCATTCATTGATGGGCACTTAGGTTGTTTCCATCTTTTTGCTATTGTGAATAATGCTGTGTAAAGACTTCATGGGGGTGGTATCTGACCTCCTCTAACTTCATAAGGGGAAGGAAGAATCAAGATCAACAGCCTAAGGCTGATTCCCATGAGGCGGAGGTCAGACATGCTTCCTCTGTCCCCCATCTTTACCAATTCTGACACCAACCGTCCCTCCCCCAGCACTCTCTACTTTTCTGCTGGGTTCAATAATTCATCGCAATGGCCACACAGAACTCAGAGACCATAGTCACAAATATAGGGTTTATTAGGGAAGTAACAGGTTACAATTCAGGCTCAGGAACACTCAAGATTACAGTTCTTCCATAAGGACAGCCTCTTCCTAGCCGTGATCACAGGCATGACTCTCCCTGGCCTTAGGCCTCTGCCCAAAAGCACTCAGCTTTCTCTCTCTGTCGGCAAGGTAGCCCACAGTATTCTGCTGCCAAGTCTCTCCTGTCACCGCTTCTCACTGTCTTCAGGGTTACAGCTCGCTTTCTCTCGGTCTTCCTGCTTCTCAGAGCAGGGATTCCAGGTCTAAAGGATGTGCTGGCTCCTGGCTGTTCTTTCTTGGTGGTTGTGGGATACTCTTTCTCGCCTCTAGGGTGGGTTATTTCAAACCCAGTGGGATGACAAAACTAACCAATTTCTTTGGCGGGCCACAAATACCCTATCATACAGTCCCGCCCAGTCACCTGGGTGGAAGTTACAAGACCACTATGAGAAAGGCCACACAAAAGCAAGCCACTATACCACGTGCTGCAAAGAACATAGGTATCACTGCTCTTATATCACTTGAATATATGCCTAGAAGTGGGATTGCTGAATCATAAAGTATTTCTATTTCTAGCTTTTTGAGGAAGTACCTTACTATTTTACATACTAACTGTACCATTTTACAATCCCACTGGAAGTATATAAGAGTTACAACCTCCCTACAACCTTGCCAGCATTTGTTGATTTATGCTTTTTGTTTGTTCGCAGGGATGCGATAGTATCTCATTGTAGTTTTGATTTGCTTCTCTCTAATGGCTAATGAGGAGCCCTGGTTGCCCAGTGGTTAAGCATTCAGTTGCTAACCAAAAGGTCAGCCATTTGAATCCGCTAGTCACACCTTGGAAACTCTATGGGGCAGTTCTACACTTTCCTATAAGGTTGCTATGAGTTGGAATCAACATGATGGCAACAGGTTTGGTTTGGTTTTTTAATGGCTAATGATAGGAGCTCTGGTGGTGGAGTGATTAAAGTGCCCGGCTGTTAACCGAAAGGTCAGTGGCAGAACCCACCAGCTGCTCTGTGGGAGAAAGATGTGGCAGTGAGCTTCCATAAAGATTTAAAGCCTTGGAAACCCTATGGGACAGATCTACCCTGTCCTACAGGATCACTATGAGTCAGAATCGACTTGACTGCAATGGGTTTGGTTTTTGGTTTTTTGGAATGGCTAATGATCACGAGCAACTTTTCAAGAGTTTTTCAGCCACCTGAATGTCATCTTTGGTGAAGTGTCTGTTCATGTCCTTTGCCCGTTTTTTGAATGAATTATTTGTCTTTTTGTGTTGAGTTGTTGAAGTTTTCCTTATATTTTAGAGAACAGACCTTTGTCAGATATCTTTGCCAAAGATTTTTTTCCCAGTCTGTAGGTATCCTTTTTACTCTTTTGGTAAAGTCTTTTGATGACCATAGTATTTAATTTTAGGAGGTCCCAGTTATCTAATTTATCTTCTGTCATTCATGCATTTTTAGTTTTGTTTGATAGGCTATTTATGCTAAATATTAGGTCCTCTAGTTTTGTCCCTGTATTATCTTCCAGGAACTTAATAGATTTAGCTAGAAGGTCCATTTTTAGTTAGTTTTTGTGTATAGTGTGGGGTGTGGATCTTGTTTCATTTTTCTGCAAATGCGTATCCAGTTATGACAACACCATTTGTTAAAGAGATTGTTTCTGTTTCATTGAACGGACTTCGACTCTTTGTCGAAGATCAGCTACCCGTAGATGGATGGATTTTTTTCTGGGTTCTCAATTCTCTTCCATTGGTCTATGCACTGTAATTGAACCAGTACCGTGCTGTTTTGACTACCGTGACGGTATAGTAAGTTTTGAGTTCAGAAAGTGTGAGACCTCTTACTTTGCTCTTCTTTTCAATATCTAGCTATTCAGGGCCTCTTTCTTTTCTGTATAAAGTTGGAGATTAGTTTTTCCATTTCATTAAAGAATGTTGTTGGGATTTGAATTGGGAATGCATTTTATCTATAGATTGGTATTTTCACAACGTTAAGTCTTCCAATCCACGAGCATGTAATTTTTTTCCATTTATGTAGATCTGTTTTGGTTACTTGCAGTAGTGTTTTATAGTTTTCCTTGTATACGTTACATCTTTTACGTCCCTGGTTAGGTTTATTACCGGATATTTATCCTTTTGGGGGCTTCTGTAAATGGTATTGTTTTCTTGATCTCCTTTTAGGAGTTCTCCTTGTTAGTGTAGAGGAACTCAACCAATTTTTATGTGTTGATCTTCTACCTTGCCACTTTGCTGAATCCTTTTATTAATTCTAGTAACTTTCCTGTGGATTCTCTGGGATTTTCTATGCATAGCATCATGTCATCTGTGAGTAAGGATAGCTTTACTTCTTCCTTTCCAATATAGATACCCTTAATTACCCTTTCTCACATTATTGGTCTGGCTAGGACTTCCAGTAAAATATTAAATAAGAGTAGTGATAATGGGCACCCTTGTCTCATTCCTGTTCTCAGGTGGAATGCTCTCAATCTTTTTCTGTTGAGAATAATGTTGGCTGTTGGTTTTGCATATATGCCCTTAATTATTTGGAGGAATTTCCTTTCTATTCCTATTTTGCTGAGAGTTTTTATCAGGAAAGAGTGTTGGGTTTTCCAAATGCCTTTTATGTAGCAATTGAGATGATCATCCAATTCTTTTCCTTTGTTTTATCTATGTGGTAAATTGTGTTGATTGATTTTCTAGTGATGAACCATCCTTGCATTCCTGGTATGAATTCCACTTGATCATAATATATGATTTTTTTTTTTTTTTTTGATATGCTGTTGAATTCTGTTGGCTAGAATTTAGTTCAAAATTTTACATCTATATTCATGAGGGATATTGGTCTGTAATTTCTTTTTTTATGATGTCTTTGCCTGGCTTTGGTATCAAGGTTACTCTGGCTTCATAGAATGAATTAGGGAGTATTCCTTCCTTTTCTATGTTCTGGAATAGTTTGAGTAGAATTGGTGGCAACTCTTCTCTGAATGTTTGGTAGAATTCTACATTGAAGCTATCTGGGCTGGGGCTTTTTTTTTTGGTTGGAAATTTTTTTAATGACATATGATTTCTTCTTTTGTTATGGGTCTGTTAGATTTTCTATTTGTGTTGGTTTAGGTAGGTAGTGTGTTTCTAGAAATTTGTACATTTCTTCTAGGTTTTCCAATTTGTTGGAGTACAATTTTTCATAATATTCTGTTATGACTACTTTATCTCATTTGGTTCTGTTGTAATGTCACCCATTTCATCTCTTGTTTTGGCTATTTGTGTCTTCTCATTTTTTATCTTTGTCAATTTGACCAGTGGTTTGTCAGTTTTATCGATCCTCTCAAAGAACAAACATCTAGTCTTTTTTATTCTTTCTATTGTTTTTCTATTTTCTATTTCATTTATTTATGCTCTGATCTTTATTATTTCCTTTCTTCTGATAACTGTGGTCTTCTTTTGTTATTCTTTTTCTATTTGTTCAATTTGTCAGGTTAAGTTATTGATGGTGGACCTTTCTTCTTTTTTGATGTGTGCCTTTATCACCATAAATTTTCTCTGAGCACTGCTTTTAGTGTGACCCAAAGGTTTGGACATATTGTATTTTCATTCTCATTTGATTCTAAGAATTTTTTAATTTCATTTTTAATTTCTTCTATTACCCAATAGTTTTTAAGTAAAGTGTTACTTGGTTTCCATGTATTTGTTTTTTTTTTTTTTACTTGTTTTTTTCTGTTATTGATTTCTAGTTCTATAGTGTTGTCTTAGTTATCTAGTGCTGCAACAACAGAAATACTACAAGTGGATGGCTTCAACAAACAAAAGTTTATTCTCTCATAGTCTAGTAGGCTAGAAGTTCAAATTCAGGGCATCACCTCCAAGGGAAGGTTTTCTCTCTTTATCAGCTCTGGAGGAAGGTCCTTGTCATCAATCTTCCCCTGGACTAGAAGCTTCTCAGCACAGGGACCCCGGGTGGAAAGGGCTCGCTCTGCTCCTGGCACTACTTTCTTGGAGGTCTGAGTTTCCCATGTATCTACTCCCTTCTTTCTTTTATATCTCGAAAGAGATTGACTTAAAACACAACCTAATCTTGTAGCTTGAGTCCTTCCACATTAACATAACTGCTACTAATTCCACTTCATTAACGTCATAGAGGTAGGATTTATAACACATAAGAAAATCACATCAGATGACAAAATGGTGGACAATCACACAATACTGGGAATCATAGACTAGCCATGTTGACACACTTTTTTTTGCGGGGGACACAATTCAATCCATAACAAGTGTTATGGTCAGAGAAGTTGCTTTGTATTATTTTGATATTTATGAATTTATTGAGGCTTGCTTTATGGCCTAAAATATGGTCTATTGTGAGAATGATCCATGTGCGTTGGAGAAGAACGTGTACTGTGCTACTGTTGGATGGGGTGTTCTGTATATGTCTATGAAGTCAAGTTGTTTGATTGTGTTATTTATATCTTCTGTATCTTTATTGAGTTTCTTTCTAGTTCTATACATCATGGAAAGTCGTATGTTAAAGTCTTCTACTGTTGTTGCAGAATTGGCTACTTCTCTTTTCAATTCTGTTAGAGTGTTTTTTTTTAATATATATTTTAAAGCTCTGTCATTGGGTACATAAATATTTATTATTGTTATGTCTTCTTGGTGACTTGACCTTTTAATCATTATATAATGCCCTTCTTTGTTTCTTATAGTGAATTTTGACTTAAAGTCTATTTTATTAGAGATTATTATTGCCACTCCTGCTTTTCTGGGTTACTGTTTGCTTGATATATTTTTTCCATTCTTTAATTTTGTTACCTATTTATGTCTTTGTGTCTAAAGTGTGTCTCTTGTAGGCAACATATTGATGGATCTTGTTTTTTTATCCATTTTTGCCTCTGTCTCTTGACTGGTACATTTAATTGATTTGCATTCTGTGTGATTATCTATAGGTATGAATTCACTGCTGCCACTTTGTTATAATTTTTTTGGTGTTATTAATTGTTTCTTTGTTCCTCTTAATTTTCTGTGGAGAGTTCTTTTTGTAAAAGGATTTTCTTTTCTTATCATCATTGTCGTTGTTTTTGTGTTTACTCTTTTTTATTTCCTTCTTTATTTTGGTAAGTAGATTTATTAATTTTCTTTATGATTTTCTCTGAAATTTACCTTTATCCTCCTAAGTTTAAAACAGTCTGTTTTATCTTGAAATTTTCTTGATTTCCTCTCCACATGGAAGCTCTATGACTACACCATTTATTCCCCCTGTTTGTTTTGAAGTTGTCATCATTTACAGCTTAACATCTCTGGTTCCCTGTTATCAGTTTTGCAGCTTTATTTTTTTGTGTGAAGTTTTTATCTGGTTTGGTATTTGAGTGATGCTGTTGTGTGTTTTTATCTCAGGTTGTTGTCTGATATAGTTGGTTCTCTGTCCAAAGGACTCCCTTTAATATTTCTTGTAAGGCTGGTCTGGCTTTTACAGATTGTCTTAATTTCTGCTTATCTGAGAGAATCCTTATTTTGCCAACATTTTTGAAAGACAATTTTGCTTGATATATGATTCTTGGTTGGTAGTTTTTTTATTTTTCTTTCAGAATTTTATATATGTCATCCTATTGCCTTCTTGCCTGGAGGATTTCTAATGAGAAATCAGTGCTTAGTCTTATTGGTGCCCCTTTGTAAGCAATACTTCATTTTTTTTTTATGAGCTACTCTCAGAATTATTTCCTTGTCTTTGGGTTTGGAAAGTTTGATTATGATGAATCTTGGTGAATTTCTTTTGGGGTCTCTCCTGTATGGGGTTTGTTGAACTTCGTGGATGGTAATCTCATCTTTCATGATATTTAGGAAGTTTTATGCCAATATATCTTTAAAAATCCTCTCTGTACTTTTTTTTCCTCCTCCTTTTCTGGAATTCCTATTACATGTAAATTATTCCTCTTGATGGTAGCTAACAGAACTCTTAAATTTTCTTAAGTCTTTTTCTGGTTGTTCCTCAAATGAATTAGTATCAAGGGATTTGGTTCTTTCTCCCATCGATTCAATTCTACTTGTGTGTCATTCCATTGAGTTATCTATTTCTGATATTTTGTTGTTAATCTTCTGGATTTCTAGCTGTTGTTTTTGTATGGTTTCTAATCGTCTATTTTGTTTGTCATTTTTTCTTGCATTGTTTTCCTGAATTCTTCTAAGGTTTTTTCCTGTGCTTCCTTTGATCTCTTTGAGGAGCCTAAATATAAGTCTTTTGAATTCCTTATCAGGTAGTTGTAGTTCTATTATCATTTCTTCCTTAGGAAGATTTTCTCTCCCTTTATTTGGCTCATTTGTTTAAGCCATCTTATCCTGTTTCTTCATATGATTTGTCTTCAAGACTTTAAGGTATTAATTAGTTTATTAATATATTTATTTAGTGATCATTTTTTTTGTTTTGTCCTGATTTTTTGTTTTGTTTATATATATATTTATATCAAGAGATTTGTTTTTTCTCCTTCTCTTCAGAATGTCTTTCTTCTTTTGTATATTTTTAATTGTTGTTTTGTGCAGGGCTTCAAACTGGTTCAGTCATGGCTGAAGAAATGAAACCAGAACAGACTAGAATTTTTAAAATTTTAGTGATCCAGAGTCATAACCAGAATGGGAAAAATTACTGGTTGAAACCCTGGAACGGGAAACTTGGAAGAGGTGTAGTGAATCCTTTCAGGAGTTTGATATGTGAGATTGGAGTATTGCCAGGACTGAGGAGAATGACACATATTCAAAAGAGCATGGTCAGCCACCATCTTTCAGTGGGGCACCATTGTTTCAAATTCTGCACAAAATCCAACTGGCAAGAGATTTGGTTACTATGCAACAAGTACACTGCCCTTTTTTTCCAAGAGGGAGATTAAGTTTCTAGCAAGGCTTTGACCTGTATTTTTTCCCCTTCTTGTTATGGTTCCACTTTACCTGAATTTTAAAAACCTGGTTCTGTTCCAGTGTCACTTTCTGGGCCATGATTGAACCAGGAAGAGCCAGTTCAAAGCCCTGGTTTTGTGGTACTGATCTATGTGTGACTTTGGTGGTGGTGGTTGACTGGTTGTGATTTCCTCTCACTAGCGGATGTGGTGGGTCACAGCTACTTGTGAGTCCTCTGTGTTTAGGCTTGTATGTCTTCCCTTGTAGGATTGAGTGGAAATGAGAGAGCAGGTTCTTTCCCTGATATTGGGAGACAAGTGTTGAGTGGTCAGGGTTCCTCCACAGCCCTTGTGGGACTGTAGAGTCCTTCTGGGTTCATGCTAGCAGTTAGATGTCAAGGCAGGACATCTCCATAGATTCTGTGAGTGAATGCTACACAAATGAATGGGATAGGTCTTTAGTGTGTGTATGAATTGGCATTTCAGTAAGTGGAGGGGGATCAAGGAGTTTCGGCGCATGTGCAGTCAGCCGGTAGGAACTGTCTGGCTTCATCCACTGTGTGCTGTTGCAGCCAGGTGAACATTGGATGAGCGTACTAGTATCTCCTGCTCATTGTTTGGCAGAGAGAATATGGTACTTGTAGTGATGAGCAGTGTTGATAAGCCGATGTGCCTGTTCTGCCGGTCACCAGGCATGAGTGCAGGGAGCGTTCTCTCCTGTCTCCAGGTTATTGACCCTGTGAGTGTGTGCTGCCTGTTGCCAGGTGGTCAGGGCAGTGGTGTATGGGTCAACGGTCACTGGACGGGTGGCACGGAAGCTCACACCACTGGTGGCTGGGCAGGGGCGTCTTGTGCCAATGGTTGCCAGATGGGTGGTTTGTGCCATCTGACTGGCAGCATGTGAGTGCATGCTGCTGGTCACCAGCCTGGAATTGTGGAAATACATGTTGCTGATCACCAGGCGGTTGGGGCAGTGGGAGGCGGCGGGCATGTGCTGCTGGTTGCCAGTCTGGTGACATGGGAGTGTGTGCCACCAGTTGCTGGGTGGGTGGTTCAGTGGGGGTGGGGTGTGTCACTGGTCACACTCAGGGGTGGAGGGAGAGGAGGCCTCCAGCCACTGGGCATGTGGGGCAAGATGGTCACCAGGAGGACAGAGGGGAAGGGAGGGAGGATGTTCCTATGGTCACTGGCATGGGCTTCAAGGCACTTCCCATAGGCTGCAACCAGTGCTCAGGACCTGGCCTCAGCCAAATGTGAGGTGGGGGGGTGCTGCCCAGAGTCTGGTCAGGTGTGGGACCTTCAGCTGCCACTCAATGGATTCACTATTTCTTGGGCGCCGCCTGCCCGAAAGATCAGGGACCGTAGCTGGTGAGTAGTTCTCTCCCTAGTGTCTGGCTCCCTCCCTGCTCTGTGATCACCTGAATCCCTGGAGCTCTCACCCACCTTCCTGCACTTTGTCTCTTTAGATCCGGTTCATGTTCTGCTCACCTTGTTTCACTCTGGGTTTGTCTACACAGTATCTATGCCTTCTCTTGGGAATTCCATGAAGTTGCCTTTGCTCCTCACCCAGGAATGCTGCTTGCTTTGTCTCAAGATGGCCACACTATGCAGGACTGGCTGGCAGGGAGCCTAAAATCTGTAAATCTCCTTGTTTGCTGTTTTCATTCAGTTTCTCATTCCATTCGGTGTTCAATCTAATTCTTCATCCTTCCATTTGCTGCCCAGGGTTCCAAGATTGTCATCTGTATCTGTTTCACTTGGTTTCTCGGGTCTTCGCTGTAGGAGGACAGCATGGTGTGTCTGACTACGCTGTCATTTTGGGCAGTCTCCTGATTTTTTAATTTTTAAAAACAGGAATTTACAAGTTTCCCAGTTCTATTTTGTTTTTGGCATTTAAACCCACATTTACAGTGTATTTAAAGATTTATGCATAATGATCAATCATCTGATTAACTATTCCTAAAACCATCTGCAGATTTCTTTTTTTGATGAACGTTTATTGAGCACCTTCTATATGTCAAGTACTAAAATAGGCATGAAAGACTCATGATCTAGAAGAGCAAAATTAAAACAAATAAAATTTGTTAAATGTTATAAATGAGTTGATTCATAAAATGTTAATTGAGCTCTTTACTCTGTACCCAAAGCTGTGCTTACATGTATCATTGTTAGGTATGTGGAATTTCTTTTTGAAACAAGAGCGGAAATAAATCATTATAGTTTCTAATAACAAGTGTCCATATACTTTTAAGCAAAAGACAGGAAGAAAACTTTGCTGGAATGAGTAACTCCCTTAGGTGACATACATCCATATCCTTTTGAATTACCATTCAATCAACTATGTATTTACACAACTTTGCTATTATTTTTTCTTATTCTCCATTATCACATTATGAGAGACCGTTCAGTGATTTGCCAAATTCTAGAAACATGTTTATGTCTGCATAAGTTTCCTCATCAACTTGAAGTACTCTCTTACAGGACAAAAAAAAGATAATAGTGCTGGATTGCTTTTTAATAATCCCCAAATCCCACTCCTTGTGTTTCTAAGATACACAAACCGTCTGTTTGTGTTTTAGGATTTCTTTCAAAAGCATTCATTTGTAGGATGATATTCTTATTTTCAAAATGCATGGTATTTTGTACTGCTTTGAAAGCAATGAACTAGATTATCCTTGCAAGTGAGCTTCCTTTGTGAGCCAAAAGGGGCACTTTGGGAAGCTACACTAACTCTCAAAGCCCTTAGGGCATCCTCTTGAAATTGCTTCTAAAATGCTTAGGAATAAGGAGCCCTAATGACTTAAAGTAATAGTTGATGAAATGCTATCTCAGTGATTCAAGAGTGTTCAACTTGTATGCAGGGCAGAGCTTACCTACCAGCTCACTATCTATGAGTCAAGCTTTGTGATTTCTAGACCAGACTCTGCCGTTAACTGGTTGTATGACTATGGGAAAATCATGAACCTTTATAGTTTTTGGTTTCCACATCTGAAAAGTATGAAGTTAGATCTTAGTATCCCCAAGAGTCCCTTCCTGCTCTAAACAGTCATGATTCACAAAAAAAGACTCAATGTGTAAAAAATTAAGATTACCTGACAATGCAATGAGTGCATGTGTGTGTGTGTTTGTGTGTGTGTGTGTGTGTTACAATATATTAAGGAGACCCAGTAAGCATGTCTGGTTGATATGCCATTATTTTTTATTATTTGAGACAGACTCTCAGAAAATTCACAATACCCCTCTATGGATCTATAGATCTGTTCTTTATTTCTTGATTATCTAAAGTTCTTCTTACTAAAATCTTTGGTTTTCACTGCAAAGATAAAGCAATTACCTCCAGAAAGCACTTGCACAGAATCTCTGAAAAAAGAGTTCATCTTGCAAAACAGATTGTTGCTGTTGTTAGGTGCCATCGAGTCAGTTATTAGTGAATGCTCTTGGGATAACAATGATTCAACAAGTGTACCTGCAGCAAGGATTCCACTAAAATTCCTCTGCTTTCATGTCAAACTAAAGTTTTGCAAGGTGTCTTAGTCATCTAGTGCTGCTATAACAGACATACCACAGGTAGATGGCTTTAACAAAGAGAAGTTTATTCTCTCAGTCCAGTAGGCTGGAAGTCCAAATTCAGGGAGCTGGCTCCAGGGGAAGGCTTTCTCTCTCTGTCGGCTTTGGAGGAAGGCCCTTGTCATCAGTCTTCCCTTGGTCGGGGAGCATCTCAGCACAGGAACCTCTGGTCCAAATGATGCACTCTGCTTCTGGCACTGCTTTCTTGGTAGTAGTATGAGGTCCCCATGTCTCTCTGCTTGCTTTGCTCTTTTATATTTCAAAAGAGTTTGGCGTAAGAAACTGTCTAATCTTGTAGCTCTCATCAGTATAACTGTCACTAATCCATCTCGTTACATCATAGTGATAGGATACAACACATAGGGAAATCACATCAGATGACAAAATTGTAGACAATTGTAATACAATACTGGGAATCATGATATATCCAAGCTGACAGATATTTTGGGGGTATACAATTCAATCCACAGCACAAGGTCATGACAATTTCATTTGGTTCTTAATATTAGAAAATACAAGAAGGGCACAAATTGATCAAAACTAGAGTTCTCAGAATTCTGTTTCAGAGCAGGTAGCTTAGTTTCCACTGTAATAAAAGTCACCAAACCATTATATTTGCTGGAAATGGGTTAATTCCATGATGGCATTGGCTATGATACAATTTAAGTGAAATTATGGGGTAGAATCTGTTGACACAAATCTTGAGTAGGCAGAGTAAATGTTTCATCGCACATTGTGTGCTTCCATGTCCATCTGGTGTTCTGAAAGAAGAAAATCCAGGGAGGTCTACAAAATGTGCTTCGTGGTACATTTGAGAAAGAGAAATTCAGAAGATAATGCATATTCATGTTTTTTTTACAATATCTATTAGTAAAAAAGGAGCTCTGGTGGCTCAGTGGTTAAGAGCTTGGCTGCTAACCAAAGTTTGGAAGTTCAAATCCACCAGCTGCTCCTTGGAAATCCTACAGGGCAGATGTACTCTGTCCTGTATGGTCACTGTGAGTCAGAATCGACTCGATGGCAATGGGTTTTATTAATAAAATGGCACCAGACTGAACAGGATAAAACTTTTATTTTGCTTAAAATGGATTTTGGAGACATTTTTATTCTCTCTTGATGAGGACAAAAATGTTGTTTCCTAATATAGTTACAGATTTAATAATAAAAAGTCCCAAATGAAATTTTGACTCTAAAAGTATCACCTGACCACTTTTCAGTGACCATTGCCAAAATGGAAATAAATGATTCTCCAATGCATGACTCCAATCTTGCATTGCTTAATTATGTGTGTGTATATATATATATATGGAGCACTGCAGGTACAGTGGTTAAGGTGGTTGGCTGCTAACCGAAAGGTCGGTGGTTCAAAACCACCAGCAGCTCCAAGGGAGAAAGAAGTGGCAATCTGCTTCTATAGAGATTTATGGCCTTGGAATCCCTATGGGGTCACTATGAGTCGGAATCAACTCAAAGGCAGTGGGTGGGTTATATATATAAATATATATGTACGTGCATATATAGTATAGTAACTAATATATACATACATATATATATCTATATCTATAGCTGTTGCTATTGTGTGCTGTTGAGTCAACCGACTCATAGCTACCAATGTGACAGAGTAGAACTTCCCCATAGGGTTTCCTAAGCCGTAATCTTTATGGGAGCAGATCACCAGATCTTTCTCCCACGGAGCTGCCGTGTGTATTAGAACTGCCAACATTTTGGCTAGCAGCTGAGTGTTTAACCATTGCACCACTAGGGCGCTCTGTCTCTCTTTCTCTCTCTCTCTCTCTATGTATATGTATATATATATTTGTTGTTTGATGGAGTCGATTCTGACTCATAGTGACCATCTAGGACAGGGTAGAACTGCCCCATAGAGTTTTCTAGGCTGTAATCTTTATGGCAGTAGATCTCTACATCTTTTCTTTCTCCTGTGGAGCTGTTGGTAAGTTTGAACTGCCAGACTTTCAGCTAGCAGGGGAGTGGTCAACCATTGTACCACATATTATACATATTATATGAATTTATAATATTCTATGTATATATAAGTAAAAATGATGTGGCAGAGGAGGCATCTGACTTCCTCTAACTTCATAAGAGAGAAGGAAAATCAAGATCAACAGCATCAGCTGCCCAAGGCTGACTCCTATGAGATGGAGGTCAGACATAACTCCTCTGGCCAATCTTTTTACCAATTCTGACATCAACAGTCCCTCCCGTAGCACTCTCTACTTCTCTGCTGGGTTTAATAATTCATTGCAGTGGTCACACAGAACTCACAATACTTATGATTATGGGGTTTCTTAGGGAAGTAACAGGTTACAGTTTAGGTTCAGGAACACTCAGGACACAATTCTTCAATCAGGACAGCCTCTTCTCAGCTGTACCCACAGGCACACCTCTCTCTGGCCTCTAGGCCTCTGCCCTGCTCGGGCAAATATTACAAAGCTCTTTTAGCTCTGCCGATAAGTGCCCCAAGACACTCCACTCCACTGGTAAGCCCCAGCCTGAGGTGCTCAGCCTTAGCTCCGTGGGCCAGCAAACCTAACTCCACCAAGTACCCAGAGGCACCCTCCTCTGATAGCAAGCCTCCTGCCCAAAGGCACTCAGCTTTTTTGATCTGTAGACTGGGAAGCCCACCGCACCATCTCCTGCTGATCTCCTGTCTCTGCTGCCACCGTTTCCCTGCCGCTGCTTCTCTTCATCTTTGGTGTTACAGCTTTCTCTCTATCTCAGTCTCCTCGTTCCAGGAGCTTCTCAGCCCATGGATCCCCAGTTCCTTGGGATGTACTCCACTCCTGGCTCTTCTTTCTTGGTGGTGGTGATATCCTCTCCTCTCACTTCTGGAATGGCTCCTTTTAAGCTTAGTGGAATGGCAAAGCATACCATAAACCTTGTTTGCATAGTCCCACTCAATCACAAAGATTATGGCTAGAAGGGCCATATTAAGTAATTCATTGCACTGCAGGCCACCCCCTGGCTCTTCTTCTTTTATACTTGAAGGATTAACTTCCCTCTCTCAATCATTTTAGCAGTCCAAAACTGTCATTAACAATTAGTCCTTTAGTAGGATAAAAGTGTCCTAAGGGTGAGGTTATTCAGGTACTAGCCATTCAGGTCTGCTGCGGGTGTCTATCTGATTTGGTCAGGTTCTCCAAAAGTTGTCTTGGCTTCACCCTTTCTGGCATCTAATAAAATTTAACAGAGAAAGTTTTTCCCTTGCTCTGAACCTCACGGGGTATCAGCACAGCAAAACCTTTAAGGGACTTCAGGCTCGTCCACTGTACTTCAGTCCAGAAGTACCTTCCCTTTAGTCCACCCTTTCACACTTACAGCCTCTACAATTACAGATTTTAC